>NC_136487.1:165620351-165665351 GCF_053919585.1 Euprymna scolopes | reverse complement strand
ATATATATACATATATATATATATATATATATATATATTAAATGTATTTATATGTTTTGGGTTTTTTTTATATCAATTATCGACGATAATTCTTGGCCTGAAGACGAAATCCCCCAACGCGGCTGATTACAGAAACATGTATGCACATATGTAGCCATCAATGTTTGTATAAATAAATTGAATATAACTGCTCCGTTCACTCATTGAACACTCTTTGGTAGACGACACATGGTGTTTTATTGGATGTACTTCTAGGAAACTAAACTCTCTCTCTCTCTCTCTCTATATATATATATATATATATATATATATATATGGGGGAGTTTGTGTGAGAAGGCATGTGTATTAAAAGACGCGTTAAGTTATTATATCTATAAGGTATGTTTGCCACTTTGTAAAGTTCTGATAGAAAGGGCTTAATGTAAATCAAGGAATGAACAACTGTAATTTTTCTTACATTTCATTATTATGGCATTTCTAATAAACTAGTTAGTCTATATCTATTTTTCTCTCAAAAATGTACATAGTTTTTTGCTTTCCCACGAAGTCAATATGTGACAACAGGTTGTTTTTACTTTGGGGGAAAACACGCTCACCAAGTGTCACCCTGAAAGTAGGAAAAATATCATATGTTAATTATAGACGAGTTGACCTCTCCATTAACTGAGAACAAATTCGTTAAGTTTAGTGTATAATCTGAGCAAAGGATACACTCTAATTCTAAACCATATATCTATGCGTCTATCTCTTATTCTTTTTTATTTTTTAAAAACTGCATCTTCTTTGAAATGCAGGATTGCAAATAAACGAATTGATTATATTTAACTTTTTATGGGAAATGATTCCATAATAAATGGACGATTCTTTTATGTCAGTAAAAATAACTGGCGAGGTGTCACAATTCGCGATATAACATAAATTTGCAGGCGTACTCTTGTGCATTAAAACGTGGACGTTTCTTGGTTCATTTTTCAATAATTTTATAATATGCGGCGATAGTTCAAATGCCACAGATATCTGATCAGTGATATATGTTTAGGTTTCGATTCTAGTTGATGGCAACCGCGTCATGTTTTCTTTTAATCTTGATATTATTACTATATAGTTAGTATATATAACGTATTATACTATACTGATTAGATTCCATAAAAATAAATAATAAATTTGCATGTATTAAAATGAAATTTGAAGCGAATTTTACAACCTCACCATGCCGCGCGTTTACTTATAAAATACAATAATCTTCTCTCATTGTATTAACTGAATGCTGAGATACTTGATGCCTGTTGCGGACGGTTTATGTTCACCATTCGTTCGCATTGATTGTTATATTTTATCTTGTTTGACTTTTTCTCATATGATATTCATCAATAGAGTAAATCGGAGGAAATCTAAATGCCACACTCAGGTTTTCGACGATGGAAACAAATGTTAAACGGAAATTATTTCACTTGAGATTTACATGCTCGTAGTCGCCATGTTCTATTCAATATGTTTTTATATAGTTCGTTTCTTTCTACCATTCTAAGCCCAACTGTATAACATAGACTTTCATTCGCAGGGATTTACAAGTATTGCATAATACAAACAAACTTTTCATGTTGTTTGATGGAATAACGATGAGGAAGTTTTGCTTGTTTCTATATTTGCACACAAATAATGGCATAAGCACGTTTTTAATAATGCACTCACATGTGTATGAAAAGTGTATATGTGTTATCATTTGTATACCTTTTTTGTATACTTTTTCATGTCTTCTCATATATATATATATATATATATATATATTAAATGGCTATTCTCTATATATGGAGGTGTGAGTTTATTATTGACTCGAAAATGACTGAGTCAGTTTACTTAATCTCTCTCCTTGTAACTTGATGTTTCCTGGAATATTCTTCGTAGTTTTTATCGGCACGCGTCTGAAAAGTGCCGATAATTTAAAAAAATCCGATTAAAGAAATAAGTCCGATTTAAACAAAAGTAGTGGCAATGGTAACTTTCCAAGTGCATTTGAAAGATTAATCACATCACATGTTGAAAGGTCTAGCCTATAAAATTAGCAGTAAGTGTTTTTATATAAGGCGGGAGAGTACTTGTCAGGAATATTTATTTTTAAAGCATAATTGGACCATGATTTTTCACTTCTGTAGGGGTAAGTTTGATGCAAGTAATAATGCCAAATTAATTTCATAAACCCATGAGTTGGTCATTTAACAAACAAATTAATGTTTCATTTTGATTTGTACCATTTTATTGACTTTTGAATTATAAACAATTACTGAATCCATTTTTAGATAAGATTTTATTTAAACACTATCAGCGTTAGACAAAACCAAACTATTTGCCAAGGACTTAGCAACTTATTCTACTCTTCGCGACCGAGTCCACCAACCCCCAATATTTCCTCCTGTATCAGAAACCACGGTATGTGATATATAAATATGTTTACTTTATGTTTCCAAACTAATCAAAAACCTAGTTGCTACTAAAGCAATCGGCCCTGACGGTATTCCAATCATAGTACTTAAAAAACTATAACCAGAACTAGACCTCATCCTTACACAACTGTTTAAACGTTGTCTTAAGAAGAATTGATTCCCATCACCCTGGAAAACTCATCAGTATTCCCTGCATTTAAGAATTCATATCCCTCTCAATACAGACCGATAAATCCCCTGAGCGTCATGAGTATGTTGCTGGAATCTGTGTTAAATAGAGAAGTAATCAACCATCTCAGGACAATAACCTTCTTAATTACACACAGTATGGTTTCCGTTCTGCTAGATCTACAACAGATGTGCTTACATTTATATCTCATAGGATTAGCGAATCACTCTACGGAGGCAAGCTTTCTAAGGCAATTGCTCTTGACCTTTGATAGAGAATGGCATGAAGTTTTACTTCACAAAAGCATCAGCTACTGTATAGGTTAATATGTATTCTCAATTATAAAATCATTCCTAGATTCATAAGAGTAGTGGTACATGGGCAGTAATCAAAAGCTTACAGTCCTTCATGGGTCCATCTTGGGATCAACTCTCTTCCTGATCTACATCAATGATCTTCCAAATCACATCCTTACATCATTCCTGAACATTTATGCTAATAACACTACTATCTATGGAAACACGTCTAAAACCGTAAACGACCCAGTTCTCTCCTATTCTCTATCCTGTAATTTTGAGCAAGTGGTACAATGGGGAAAGAGGTAGTTTGTTAATTTTAATGCATCTAAAAACAAGCATTCATCTTAACATCACCAACGGTCTGATCCCCATACTGAATCAATTAAAATGAATGGCTCTCATCTTGGGGATATCTAATGTTTTGCCAAGCTTCAGGTATTTAACTTTACTCCTTATCTGAAATAAAACACTTTAAATCCGCTGCCAAGTGCGCGGAGACAATGGTTGGAGCCTTCTATCGATTCAGCAGATATCTCACTGCTGATGCAAATCTCTATCTATATAAAAGCCAGGTACGTCCAAGGATGAGGTACTGTTTTCGCATCTAGGCAGGCGCTGCTAGAAAGGGCTTCTCTTGCTTTTATAGTGTTCAAAATACATTTGTAGCATGGTAGAGCATGCCATTTTCTCTTCCCTGCCACGTATTTCTCACAGAAAAGATGTTATGAGTTTGTCTCTGCTTTGCCATTATTTTCATTGCAAGTGTCCGACTGAGCTTCAGTCGCTGGTCTTCCTCGCCAAACTTTTACAGGAAACACTCACCTAGCATAAAACACTATCAATAATTTCCCCCACTCTTTTTCTGTGCCTAAACCTAAATGTAGATTACATGAACAAAGCTTCTTTCTTAGAACTGCACGACTGTAGAATTGGCTTCGTTTTCCTGCTTTTCAGCTGGCTACAATATGATTGTCTTGAAGCCTAACGTAAACAAGCTTTTGCTGAGCAGTTCAATATAAATTTACAAATTTACCAAATTTCCATTACAAAGGATTACTTTATTGTCCAAATGTCTACTGCACACACTTTAACCCTGATCTCGAGTTGCCTGTTGGCCTTGATAAGTGATGATTCATTTAAACAAAATATGTTTTATACTTAATATATGCCATTTATATTGCAAATGTAATTTCGTAATATATAGTTACCTTGCACGCGCAATTATTGCCTTACATAAACGTAAAGTGTTCACAAACTCCATCTATTAAATTTGACTCTATATTTGCAATAAAATGTCGAATGGTGTATCCTAAGCTAATAATCTCGTGCGGTTTGTCACATTCATAAGACTTTTTTCACCATTAAAGATAAAAATGTGATATATAATAATTTCACTAGGTGTCCGGCTGATGAGTTTATTTCGTAAATTTTTTCATTCAGTAAATATATCACACAGTAACTTTATAATAGTGCAGGTCACCGGATTCAGCATAAAAAAAAACTATTAAAAAAATACAGTACAGCATACAATTCAAATTCATATAACTAAGGAATATTATGCATCACACTGTTAGATAGGGCAAATACTGTAACAAGGATCCGTAAAAATGCTGTATTCCTAATCGTATCCTGAGAAAAACGACCTAGGGTAACCGTCTCCCAGGGTTGTGCTGTATCACGTAGAATTTGAAAAGTTGCTAATGGTTAATACGTTTTATGAGAGAGAGAGAGAGAGAGAGCGAGAGAAAGAGAGATATCTATTTATATATCAATCTGTTACATGGACAAAGTGCTGCCCCTTTCCATGTAAATAAGAAGAATATTAGAAAAGTGAAAATGTGATTAGGATAAGCCTAGAATCGAACCGTGTAGGCAAAGTTAGCAAATGGTAGAGTTAAATATATTATTAATTCATTTCGAAAGGTGTATATAAAATTAGCCAGTAAAAGAATGAACAAAGCTAATTAAATTATATTGTTTAAAAATAGGTTAGAATTGAGGATTCTTGTGTTTGTCAAAATGTATTTTGGAAAAACCTATGCATAGTCACGTGAAAATAAGTCACGTTTGAAAACAAACTTCTGATGTCATAGACAAATGGAGATTTCTCAGTATAGGATCTAAGAGTAAGTTAGTCAGAAGGAGAGAGATAGAGTTGGTCAGTTGATGAATGACAATGGGGGCCTCATTAAGGGGAGGGGAGAGGAATAAACCAATGTAGCCATAGTAGTTAAATTTCCGACGTCATCGACCGACTGAGCAGATGAATAAAGAAGTGAGCATTATGTTGTAACTGTTGTCTTGTTTCATCCTTCATCATGAACGTTGTGTTTATCATCTAATAATAAACATTTTGTAACCCTTCGAAGATTATGTATCTCCCCTCCCCTGTGTTGAGAACTGCATTATACTTGTCTCAGTACGTATTTCATATGAAACCTCCAATCATTGTTACATTCGTCATGATGCAATATATATATATATATATATATATATATATATATATATATATATATATATATATATATATACATATATATATGCATATATATATATATATATTTACATAAATGTCATTATCATTTTAATATCAGTGTTATAAGAACGGTTATATATAAACACCCCAAGAAGCATATAAGAACTGGTATAAATGTCTACCTCATTATCGTTATATATGTGCCCCTAATATGAACTCCGCGCTATCTTTAAATACATATATATATATCCCTTTTATTCAACATATCTATCTATCTATCTGTCTGTATGTCTATCCATCTATACACGCGGACTCCCTCTCTCCCTCACACACACACGCATATATATATATATATATATATATATATATATATATATATATATATATATATATATATATATATATACAAGTTTCCAGGGATTCAAGCGTTAACATTAACGAATTATAGAATACTTATGAAAATTGCTAAATAAATAAACGCATGATACAAACAGGCATATATATGTATGTATATATATATATATATATATATATATATATATATATATATATATATATATATATATATGTTGATATATTAATTGAAGTTTAAATTGGTAAACATGTTTGCTTTTCCTGTTCGTTAGAATTGAGCTGTTGATCTGGGAACGTAATTAAGTTGCACTTTTTCAACTTGAATTCTACCCATTATTGCGTAATTAAATCGCTTTGATGTTGCAATCGATATAAATTATTATCAGACACGGGCGATGTTGATCAGGTTCACTTAAGTTTCGGTCGGAATTCTTCATCGAAGTTTTAGTGTTTTGGAGTAGCACCATTATTATCTTATTTCTAAGGAAGGTTCAGTTATTATTTGATTTTGGAACGTCTAGAGATCTAATGAAATATTCTGTCAGTAAGTTGAAAACAAAAAAAACATATTTGATGATTTAAATAAAATACTTTCTGAAAATAAGCAAACAATATGTGATTTGAACTAAAACATTAATACATGAATGATTGCGTAATCATTATAACAACTAATAGCATTTTAACTCGTACAATTATCTTTGTCTAGATTTATTTTACTATTTTCATTTTGAATTGTTATATTTAGCTTAATTTCCGATATCAACAAATATTTGATTATGGACCATTGCTACACTAATATGAAAGGCTTACTATCGAATTCGAAGAAAGTAATAGAGAACTTATTTCCATACATTTGATATTTATAAATACATTTCTGTAAATGTCGATTTTATTGAACGATTGTATTGCCACACTAATTGTATATGCTTATATCAATGTTAATAATGATGCCGTATTAATTTCTCAAATGCATAAGCTATACACTTAATCAATAGAGAAGTATAGTGGCAATAGAAAGTAACATGTATACAGAAAGACTTGATTGTTTCTTTCAATTGATACGTTGAAAACGCTTCATTCTCTTTATTCAGGCGCGTACGCGCTTCCACGCTTGTTTACGTTCAATTAATAGAAATTATATACTTAAATAGTAGCTATGGGCATGAGCAATTATACGCAGTTGTAGTAATTAAAACTATTTGCAAATGGCCAATGAAATGCGTCTAAGTCCATCATGAAACGATTATATATATATATATATATATATATATATATATATATATATATATATATATATATATATATATACACACACATATACATGCATATGTGTATAGTCTTGGACGCTTTACAACTGTACGAAAACTATTTAAATTTTATTTTTTATCATACGGTAGAACACCGTTTAGTCAGTTAGGCATTTAATAACCTGCAATTACTGCATGAAATTGCCCTCTCGAATTCACTATAGTACGAATGATAAATTAAAGGCTCGTCATTTTTTTTTATCATGAAACCCTGTTTCGGGGATTAAAAAAAAACAGAATATTAAATCAAGGCTCCCAAGCAGTGTCAAATGCCACCTCCCTGTATCTTAAGGAGACATGTTACAAATATAAGATCTACTTTCCTATCCTAAATTAACTTGGCTAACATATTCATGTTATAAAAATGAATTTCTTTCCTGTGAGAGTCATCCGTTTTCAAATTAAAAATTGGTATCTCTTTTTTATTTACAAGTCGTGTACTTATAAGAGAAGGATTAATCCATTTTACTACTAATCACTCCTATTATGATTACTACTTTATATATTTACATTCTTATTTCATGAAAATTAAAAATATATAGAGGTTTAATATATTTACAAATGTATATATTTTTTATCTATATATAATAAATTTTATACATTACTAATATAGGTTTGGGGTTTCCTTATAAATTTTGGTTAATTTTATACGATTCAAAAGCATCGCTATACCGAACACATTCTTTAACTGTTTAGATATCTTAGTTTTATCCCCACCTTGGTTTCTCATTCTTATTACTAAACTAGAAACTGGGGGTATAAAAGTTATTACTTTTAAGAAAACGCGAGATATTCTCAAGAAACTCTGGCATGATGGTTCTATAAAACATAAACACAGGACAGGCACTATCTTTATATCTTTTTATCTTTTAAAATATTTCATGAAAAAAATTCCACCCTCAATTTTATATCTAAATCCAGAAATGTAGCCTGTTGTCCTCTATGTTAACAATTTCATTCTAACTCCTCTAGGTATAGAAGGTGTTTTTTTTTTCGAATTCGTCGTTATCGTTCATACATATAAGGGCATCAATAAATCTTCTTAACCTATGAAAATTATATGTTTAAGATATATCATGTTTATTTATGGTGCCACATACACCCACGTATATATATATATATATATATATATATATATATATATATGACATGAAAAGGAGATTATATATATAGATATATAAATACCCGTTCACATACACCTTTCACGATTAAACTAGAGCCCATAATTAGATAGAATCGAGCAATTACATCGATAACGGGCAACGCCATACCCAAAGGTGGTTTCGATGGACTGCATCTTATCAGTGACGTGCTTCGATATAGGCGCGACCCCAGGTCGTCGCACTCATGAAGTGTACAAGTACAATACTGACGACCTAGCCGTATGGGCCACGGCGCAATCTATTGACCATTACTCGATTTTTTAAATTCTTATATTTTTATCCAGTTCAACATTACACGATGTGACAAGGAACGCGTCCTATACAACTAAGATAGGTACTGCTGGAATGCAGTCGGTAGATATCACATCTACAAACATTAACTAAAATTAGCCGACTCCCCAGACACGATTTTGGAACAACATATTTGTTGAGGGACATCACGTCCCTACAAATGATGACCCGCTTTTTCTATACATATTAGACATTAAAAGATTATAGATATATATATACATACCTGTAAACATATACCTTCCATGATAGCCAATAGATTGCGCCGTAACTCATATGGTTAGGTGGTCAGTAGTGCACACTTCATGAGTGCGACAAGCTGGATTCGCGCCTATGTCGGAGCACGTCACTGATGAGATGCAGTAAACCGAAATCCACTTTGGGTCTTGCGGTGTCCGTTGTCGATGCAATTGCTCGATTATATCTAATTCTAGGTTCTAGCTTTATCGTGAAAGTGTATGTGAACAGGTATTCATATATATATATATATATATATATATATATATATATATATATATATATATATAGTAATTTATAAAATATATATGGCGATTAAGCTACACTGAATATTCTGCGTTACATCCACTGTAGGATTCGTCAGGCTTAGGCGCATAAGCCTGACGAATCCTACAGTGGAGGAAACGCAGAATATTCAGTGTAGCTTAATCGCCATATATATTTTATAAATTACTAACTAGCTCTGCCTACGTATTGAGCACTTTTGAAGTAAATACTTAAAGTTTACGCATAAATCTATGCTTTCGTATATTAAATTTGTGTGAGTAAATGAAGTATATATATATATATGTATATATATATATACATATATATATATATATATATATATATATATATATATATATATATATATATATATATATAATCGAGTCTATGTAAATGCAGATTTTCCCCAAATGGTGAAGGATCCAATCTTATTTGGATGCCTATCGTTCGGAGTAATATTTCACTTCGTATTTGAAAATAACGCTCGTTAATGTATAACGCACATTATATATGTATATATATATATATATATATATATAGATATATATATATATATATATATATATATATATTTGTATTGTTACTCATCGCACTACTGTTCTTATTTTGGGTGTGATTTTCACTACATTTCGGTCGATGTATCTTCCGACCTTCTTCAGGTGTATATTGTCGAACTTGGAATGTTTCTGTCGGACGCGTGCATTTGGACGGACTTTAAAAAGGAAACCTTTATTTAATTCGCGGGGGAAACGCACCCATGTCTTTTACGCCATGACTGTATAGAGGGTCGATGTAATTCGCAAATTTATTTTTCGTCCAAATTCCCGAGATTAAATACGTGAGTTCGACGGAAACATTCCCAAGTTCGGCAAGATACCTGAAGAAGGTATGAGGTTACATCGTCTTAAACGTTATGGAAATCTCACTCAAGATGAGAACTGTTATCCCATATATAATAATGCTAATGACCAATTCTCGTCTAAAGAAATCATAAATGCCATATATATATATATATATATATATATATATATATATATATATATATATATATATATATATATATATATATATATATATATACAGGGTGACCAAAAAACAGAGGACATTCAATTGTTTTTTTTTCTGAGCATTTTACAATTAATTGTAAAAAAAAGGCCAAATACCCTAGTGGTTTAATGTGATGTGTGAATATAATAAACTAGTTATGACCAAGGTTTCATTTAATCGGACAAAACACTAAGAAACGGGGCCTAATTAGAGTTGTGCCCCGTTCTTTTTGGGCCCTCCTACATATATATATATATATATATATATATATATATATAAATATATATATATAAATATATATATATATATATATATATATATATATATATATATATATATATATATATATATATATATATATATATATATATATATAAAGCTGAACGGCCGTGCTTTTGCCACGAATAGGATTCTGTATATTTGACTATTATAGACAGCTGATCACATATAATGATACAAAATGTATCGAGACAGAAATGGGTATGTTAGATCTGGCATTATGATGATTCAGAAAAATAGTGGAGTCTGCGTACGCGCCTTGTCCACAAAGTATGAAAAAAAATAAAAAAAATAAAAATAACGTTTACAAGTTGTTGAAGTACATAATATTTTCATGAGTATGTTTTAACTTAAATAGGGGTGGTATAATAAAATTGTTGTGTCTGTGTTCGCGTCCGGCCTCTATAGAATGGAAATAGACACACACTTTAATAAAGAGGTTTTATATCTATCTCCGTAAGTATACTTTGATAATTATGTTTCAGTTTGAAGACATGTGGTATAATAAAATTATGGGTTGTTCGTTCGCGCCTGACCTCAATAGAATAGAAATATGACGCAAAGTTTAACAGGGTTTTTTTAATATAGATCCACGGAATATTGTGATAAGTGTTTCAGTGTTGGCAGGTATGGTATAATAAATTATGGGGTTTATCTATTTTATTTATAATTCCATAATATTTTGCTTTAGTTTTGATAACCCCAAATTCGAAGCTATCTCTTTACAACCCTTCCTTTTCAGAACCTATCATACTTTCATTAATCAGAGTCCATTTGCTGTAGGCCGTTTTTGAACCCAGTCAACGACGAGTATTTTGCTAGTATATATATATATATATATATATATATATATATATGTATATATATATATGTGTGTGTGTGGGTGTGTGGGTGTGGGTGTGTGTGTGTGTGTGTGTGTGTGTGTGAACAAACAGTTAATAAAATATGTTAAAAAACACTTTGAAATTCATTAAAAACATATTTAATCTGAAATGGAAACACTAGATAATTGGATTGTGCTTAATCCGCGGAGTTTCGAAGAAATACTTTCCTTCTCATCAGAGGGTAGAAATACGCAAAATGCGGGATCGGATTTTGCATGCAAAAGTATTTGATGAAACAACAATAATCAAAGATCTTACTTGAAAACAAAAAAAAGTGAATCAAAGGGAATATGGTAAAGAAAAGATGATTACACACGAATGGATAGTCTGGTGGAAGATAAAAATCCAGTGACGGTAAACTCCAAATGTAAAACTTCAAGAAAGTTAAAAGAATTTCCATTTGTACAAGTGAAATTCAAGGAATTCCCGTAATTTGAAGAAGATGGTCCATAATAATCCAAAGGCAGAAATCTATGGAATAATCCACAAAATGTGTACAAGGAAAGAAAAGAAAAGAGTCCAATAATATTAATAAAAGAAAAATAAGATGTGCTTTTCACTTTACGCCCGAGACATAAATATAAATAATAAGGATCTGGGAAGAGAAAAAAAGAGCATTTTTTTAAAATAAATATTAATTCTTTCATATTTATAATTTACTTTAATTTTACCATCTTGGATCATTTTGGTAAATTCAATTGTAATTTTCATTTTATATATATATATATATATATATATATATATATATATATATATATATATATATATATATATCTTGGATTTTACTATTATTTACCTCTTATCTCTTTCATTGCAACCATACACCATATTGCCCCCCTTTATTTTTTCTAAAATCTTATTTGTAAAGTTTTTTTTTCCATCTAAATATTTTTATAATCGATGTTGTCTTATGATGTTTAGCATTTGTATAATGCAAGCGTGCTGTTTTCTTTTGACAAGAATATTTTGCTTCGAAATCCAATCGTCTAAAAGGGGTTTTCCCCAATTCCCGTTTCGTAAAACCTCATTGAAGTGATAATATAATAACGTTCGAAAATTATCTCTTTTGGACATCACCTGCACCAGTCACGTAAACTTTCATAAGACCAGAATTCACGATGGTTGCAATGTTATCTGCATGGTCGAATTTTGTGACGCCTTTCTGCTTCTTATATGAAACGGGTTGTGTTTTAGAATGTCACACCATAAATATTTGCATAGATCTGGATCATCTGTATAATTAATATTACTAAATCAGTATTTGAATTTTTTATTATTTATATTTCTATAATTCATGCTATCTGGTAGCTTTAAACTGTATCTTCCCTGAATTCCTCTAGTTTGCTACCTTGTTCAAGTTAGCAATATACAGTGTCAGACGATTAAGTTGCCGGCCTTATGAAACCAAAAGCACAACTTTATATAAAACTATTAATTTAAAAAAAATCATGTAACTTAATTATACAGTTCCAATTAAATACATTAACATAAGTTTTGAAGCACGTATTTAGATCTATATGATGGCTCTATCCCCCTGTCTTACTGCTGCCAAATATGTGGTAAAAATAACGCCCTACATTCCTTCGACGTACATCCATTGGTCTTTTAGCGAGGCAACAATTTTGCTCGAAGGACACCAAGTTAAGTACTTCTATATATCCGTATTTTTTGTAATTAATATATGTAAACTAAATATCCATATTTCTACTCTTTCTTTGCTTTGTATTTTCGTCCATATCAATATACTTATTAGCAATATCTTATTCATTTATTTTAAAGACAAATTAATTTCCTTAGCAGATTAGTTATCTCAAAATACATAATAAATACACGATTACATCTTAATGCTAGACTGGGAATGTATCCGATCCTAGGCTTATTTATTAGGAATAGAGCAAAACTTAAAGTAATTTACCAACTACTACCATAGATGAAATGCCTAGTGTTAAAACCACGCAAATGATTCCCCCTTTCGGTGTACTGGATCAACAGATTTTGCCAGAGCATCCATTTAGGAGAATGACATTTTTGATATTAAAACTGGGGAAGCGAAGCCTCCTCCGTCATGGTCGGCAACTTTGCTAGGGCTGGTGATTCTTACAAATTCCCCGGTTTGTAAACCTAAATTGCTTAAGGAGTAGATACGCTGTGCCTATCCCCGGCTTTCACATTCATTATTTATTCAGAAGCCAGGTGCAGGGGAACAATACCAGTGACTCACCAGAGCCACCCTCTGATTTTCCTTGTTCTCTGTGTAGGATATCGAACCTCATTCCCCTATTGTCAATTCCCAATTTCCGAGGTCCTGGATATGACCTTAAACTATATCCGATGGTGAGGGCCCAGCTTGAAGGCTAAGGGAGTGTGGAGCTATCCTTAATTGCCATTGCTCCCAGGTCCACTCTGACCCAGAGTTGTAGTACCTATCAGGGTCCCAACTGTGGGTTAAATAGAATACGACTTAAAAAACAAATATACTATATTAAAACATCGTTCTTCAAAATCACCAGATTCGACATTAAATAACCCGAAAAGGGTTGATATGTCGTAAAACAAAACAACAACCAACCAACCAATTTCCGATTGTTTTCTCACAAACTTAGCAAATTGAATTTTCTTCCATGCCATTTGTATTTTATCTGAGTGCTTGGGATTTTGTCAACTGATTGACCGTTTTTTTGGCTGCCGTTTCGTATTGACACTATTTAACTCTTTGATTGAGCTTAGAGCGGCTGTTCTCTCATCATTTGTAATATATCGTGATAGTTCTAGTGCCATTTCGCGCATCAAAATAAACCCTGCTCCTATCTCTGGTGGGATTTTGCGAAAATATAAGCTTCTAGTCAGGAGTCTGTGAATGAACTATTGTGTGCTTACCTTTCGTCATCTGGCTTACTTTGTTTACACTCTCCTCTCAACCTGAAATTGAACAAACATTAATGAAATGACGATCAAAACAAATATCAAGATCACACCAGATAAGCACGAAAAATTAAAAAAAAAATTCGCCTCCTCCTTTTAACCGCGCATTCAAAAATATGCGAGGGTTTAAAAGTAAACTAGATAATATAGAGTCTTACGCCTTAGAAAATTATCTGGATATCTTAGATTTAAGTGAAACTTACGTATACTCCTCAACAGTCTCTAACTACTTTAACCTGACAGGGTACCTACCTCTCTGCCTTAAAAAAGACTCGGAGAGGTATATGCGTGGGTTTGGGGTCTATATAGATAGCACTACCCACTTAGACCAAATTTTAAACAATTATTACAATTTATAAATTACCTTCTCATCCATATTGTGAAAAACGTTGATTAATTTTCGTTCAGTTACACAAAAGTACGATGAATTTTCTGGAGTTCGAAATCGTAACAATGTGTTAGGGAATGAAGGACATTTTGTGACTGGTTTCCATAGCAAGCACGTCGCCTCAGCGACTACTGTTGCTACTAATTAACTGCAGTTGCTACAAAAGAATTATATGTGAAACAGAGAAAATAAAAGCATGAAATGGGAATAGTTGGGAGAATTTTCTTAAAAGTAGACGAGTAGCGTACATTGTTATTGTATGTGTTTTATGGGGGCAAAGAAATAAGACTAAAATAAAACAAAGGGCACGTGAATTGATTGGAAGTCCGGAAAGTTCATAGATTACAATACAAAATGCTAGCATGAAAATTAATAAAGTTTTGCTTAAACATGGTAATTATACGACTTGTCGTTAAAACTAGAAAAGAAAAGGAAAAGATAATCTAGAAAACGTATAACTTTTATAACTTAACATATTGCAGCATTAATATTTTTTTGGTTTAAATTCAATTCATAACAATATATAATCAAATGCTGAAATTTTTTAAGTTATACAATTATTAAATTTTTAAAGAATATCTTGTCCATTTCTCTTCCAGTTTAAACAATCAGTCCTTTAGTCCTCCATGCTAAACGATATTACTTCACCATGCTCGCATTTTTCACACTATCTCTCACTCTCTAGCAATCTCTCTCTCTCTCTCTCTCTCTCTCTCTATATATATATATATATATATATATATATATATATGCCTACATCATTTAATCACATAAATTAATATACAAAAGTATAATTTTATGCGTACATCTTAAATATTCCATTAAACAATATTAAATACATAGGTATATACACTGACAGAATAAAAAAAAATAACATTTAACTACACCTATATTTAAAAAGAGTTCAGACCACTAGATATCTACGCTCCCGCTAAGAAAGCAGACATAAAGGAAGGGTTGAAACTAAGGTAACCTGGGTCTTTGTCCTTTAAGTGTGTGCTCATGTGTTGATTAGGAGAGGCGCAGTGGAAACTAAGAAGCTACTTGGCTAAACAAAAAACTCAATAGCGTATGCGTATATAAAAACGTAAGCTAATCACAAATTTTCGTATACGCCTGGCCAGTCGTAGCGTGGTGGAAACACGAAATATTTTTTGTAGCTTAATTGCCATATATATTTTTATAAGTTACTATATATATATATATATATATATATATATATATATATTGTGTGTGTGCATGTATGTGTTTGTGTCTGTGTGTAATTATTCTTATTCTCAATAAACAATGTATCAACAGTTCTGATACTTCAATTCTTGCAGCTATTTCCTATTTAGTTTGATATAATATATAGATATATGTGTGTATATATATATGTGTGTGTGTCTGTCTGTGTGGGTGTGAGTGTGTGTGTGTGTTTGTCTGCTTCTGTGTGTGTTATTTTCATGACGGATTGTAACGCATGTATTATTAATAACACACAATCAAAAACGTAGGGGAAGGTTTATTAGTGTATTAATATATAATTAGTTTAAAATGTTTCATCAATAAAGAGTATACATGTATATATATATATATATATATATATATATACATTCTTATATATTCATATATATGTATATATATATATATATATATATATATATATATGTATTCATTCATATGAATTTTGCAACAATACAAATAGCATACTTCAATTTACAATAGCTCATTTGTTCGACAGGCAATGTATGTTGAAATCGGAAATCGAAGATCTTTTCAAACACTCTAAATCTTTAAACACTTCTATTTGGAGAAATAAAAATAAACGTTTTTGTCTTTCCTTTGACATTTTTAATAGCTTTTGGATTTCTACGCTCCACAACCTGAAAATAGTAACATTCTTTTACATCAATGGAATGTGTCCATGTTAATGTCAACTGTAATTGAATTTACTTGTTACTGCTTAGAATAATGTAAAGGTTTCAACGCTAGGATTGGCAGATCTAAAAATGCGTAGATCTTGAGGAAACAAAGCGCAAGTAAGATTAGTGTGATACTGCAACTATTTTTCTGCAGCATAGTTTTTTGTACATCAATTTTGTAATTTCCAGTTTAATAAACAACTACAGAAAGAAATAAGAATACACTATACTAAAGCTGATGGTAACAACTTAAGAATTCAAAAAAAATACATTCCTGATGTGAAGACAGTTCAGGAGAACGATATGTAATTTAATTCAGTTTAATATGGAATGCTTCACACTGGTTTTGGGTGATATTGCATTGAGTGAGCCTCATTTCGCGTAGTGTAAGGATTCAAAGAAGACAGGCAGTTGGTGACGTATAATAAGAGATAGGGGGAAGCAAAAAATCACAACACTAGAGTTCATAGGCTTGATTAGAGATTTCGTAGATAAAATTAATTTTGTAATGACTGCTACCTAAATCATGTTTTGGCTCCGACTCTAACATGTGTGTTATTTTGTGTTATTTTCGTTAGGACTTCCAATGCGTGAGCAACCAACATACAATTGGGCAAGATGTTTTAACAACTTTTAGGCTTTTTTGTTGCGCTTTATTTATAAGCATAACATTTAATGGAAATTGTAAACGATTAGACTGCAACGGCATGGCAAATGAATAAGGGAAATCGGATTAATTAACACAGTTTCACCTTTAAAAGTTCTCAAAGATTGTATTATTAAACATACTACATTACACCGTTTACAAGGATCAACATTTCGTAAGTATATAAATGTACCCGTTCCTTTAATGTCATCTAGGATGCAAGATTGCACGGGGATGTAATGAATTGAAGGAGAATTCTATTGCTTGATCTCCATTAATAATGCAATCAATGGATTTATACCGCTTGCGAAAGATTATAATTGATCATATTGACAGCATCACGTCTAAGACCCAGCATTGTATTTTACCAAACCATCGAACATCGCGGAAATTGTACGTAACATATTGGAAAACCTTAGTCATCAGTTCAGCAATTAAATTTACCGTTTAGGCACCTACTATTTTGTGCAAATGAAGATCTCTATTAAATGTTATTGAACCAGTGCCAATGTAAAGGAGGTTATTTGAGAAAAAGGGATGCAAGCTGATAATCCAATAAACGTGTCCTTAAAATATTATTCTCTAAAGTAAAAGACGTAAGTCGTGGTTACCACTCAGTATTACAGAGTGGTCGAATTTTCATGTCAGTATTTCAGATTTGTCGAATTTTCATGTCAAATTTGAATGGAATGAATTTGGGACCGAAAAGAACCAATTCATTCTCTGACCTCATAAAATGAAAAAAACAGCTCCGGGAGAGGAATGTAACAGTGTCTTGTAACAATGTTCTTAGTAATACGGGATTCCATAGTCCTTGTCTCACGATGTTTGGCCAACTAATTCTCTGGCATGTTCGGCTGGGATTAAACCGCTTTTTTAAGGCAATGGTCACTACACGGTTTAGGTTTCAGTGGCCCTATTCCATTAATAACAAGCAACAGTTGCTATAAAGCTAAGATTTTTATGGGCTTATCCAATTTGTGGGTATGACCTGGTCTTCAATTGTTTAGACCGTAGCTAATGCTTTAGTATTTGATATTTGAATGCTATAAAATAAGAGATTAATGCCTCAACGTATCTTTCCAGCCGCGGTTAATTAGCTGACGCAGACCACATGATGAGTTGACGGAAAATTGGTGAAGAATTACGAAATATTCAGATGAGGATAATAATTCGCAAAAGAATTAATACACAAATTATGAAGTCCCATCTCTAAGTAGTATAATATATATATATATATATATATATATATATATGTGTGTGTGTGTGTGTATATATATATATATTTAGAGAGAGAGAGAAAGAGAAAGAGAAAGAGACAGAGAAAGGGAAAGAGAGAGAGGGAGGAAGACAAAAGAGGGAGAGCGAAAACGTGGGTGGTGTTATGTTTTCATCTGTTTATATATATATATATAATTATATATATATATATATTGTGAAGATATATATATATATATATTGTGAAGATATATATATATATATATATATATATATATATATATATATATATATATATATATATATATATATACATAGGGAGAGAGAGAGGGAGCAAGACAAGGGGGAGAGCGAAAACAGGGACGGTTTTAGGTTTTCATCTGTTTATATATATATATATATATACATATATATACATATATATATATATATATATATATATATATATATATATATATATATTGTGAAGATAGCATGAACTGCAGTTAATATTAGCCTGGGGGATTGAAGGAATATCTACTTCCAATCGAATGTTTGTCATGTTTTCTTTTCAGATACTCGTCAAATCAATTTATCTGAAAGCATAACACAGTAAATATTTCTTATGAACGTAAAGACAGGTTTCGCTTCGTAACCTGGCACTTATAAGTTCGTCGATTCAGCATGCCATGCGGTGGAATGATTCCAAACAACCTGCCTCGAAGTAAATTACCCAATCCGAAATAGTCACTATGTCGAAGAGATGTATTCGAAATTCGTCAAATATGCCATAGTTAATGGCTTTATTTAGAATTGAATACAAATTCTTATAAATATAGTTGAGAAACAGATAGCATTATCCAATATCGTTTCTTAACTATTGCATATATATTTACACGCAAGAATTTCAATAATTATATGGAAAACACCCACATATAAACACAATCCCACACACAAACACACACACATACATACACACACACACATATATATATATATATATGCGTCAAAGATTGTGTTAGTATGTATGTGTTCACAGATGCGTGTATAATATATGAACATTTAAACTACTGATGCTTGTACATATAAATATCTACCGATCTCTCAATCAATTCTCCTATATATATGAGAATTGATTGAGAGATCGATAACTATTTATATTTAAAAGCATTAGTAGTTTAAATGTTCATATATTATACATGAACCTGTGCACACACACATCCTAACACAATCTTTGACGCATATATATATGGGTGTGTGTGGGTGTGTGTGTGTATGTATATATATTTATGTGTGGGTGTGTAGGTGATGTATATATACATATATATATATATATATATATATATATATGTATATACCTCCCTTGCATCCATTAAAATATGCTGTAATAACCTCAACTGATTATATATTTCACAAACGATATAGACTATATCTACATGCTTGTTTCCATAAAATCTGCATCTCAATCCTTTTAAAATTTTAAACATGCTCATATTCTCACAATAATCTTTCGTACTATGAGATTGTCTCAATAAAAATCACTAAGATATAACCACTCTACCGCATTCAAATAATGTATTTGTATTAATATTAAAAAAAAAAAACAACTGACTTTGGACAGGCAAGTTTTTTTTTGAAATTGCCTTCTAGAAAAACAAACCCTCGCTACACAAATAGGTAAGTTATAATGCACGTGTTGTTTTTTATTTAATCTTATTGCTTAACTGAAACATATATCGTGTATTAGTTTGTAAACAGACACATAATTCCTGTTAACTCATCCTGACATATTAAATATTTTTATACTTCGGAATAGAATTGAATACAATACTATTAATAATGCATTCTATTGTTTATTATAATCTGTGGCTAACGCAACTTACTAGCAATTTTCTTGTTAATCTTCTCTCTCTTTCTCTCTCTCTCTCTCTCTCTCTCTCTAGATATATATATATATATATTTATATATATATAATGAACTTATTTTTTACCGTCTGAGTTTGACCTGAATAGGATTAAAAATCGAGATATTACATGATAATCTATGGCACACAAGCTGCATCACAATATCCTAGGTGTGTTATATGCATATAAGCTTTCCATAACGTCGCTGACCATAGATTTCTATATTTCATCTGGTGAGAGTTCACTGCAAAAATCGCTTTGGATCAATCAAAGTCATAAATTCTTCTCGCTCTATTAGATTCCTCCTTCCACCTCTACCCATTTACACAGGGCGTGATCGTTCACAATAGAAAATTACGAGAAACACCGGTTTTCGTTCGTAGTTGCTTAAAAAAGTTGATCGGCAAACATCTATTCTAACGGTTACTTTTCTTTTTTTTTACATTGTTTTATTTATTTATTGTTCTTTGCTTTTATTACCTTATCCAATGGGTGCTTATGCCATCTTTTCCTTTTTTGGTTTTTATTTTATTGTTATTTTCTCTCGTTATCGTTTACAATTTACACAGAGAAAATCGTGTTTATTATAAAAAAATCGAAACGTATTAACCATGGAGTCCATGTTTTACAACAAACTCTTAGACTCGTCAACTATTACTTGCGTATCAAACTGTATTTATACAACGTTCCTTTCTTTTCCACCATGGTGTTTTATTTTCTCTGTGTTTCATGAGTTTTTTTTTTCCTTTATAAACTGCGAGTGATTTACGGTCAGGCATAGATCGGGCGACACAGGCAATCATCGCTGTCACCATCGACCGTTCTTCATATGTTCATACGATTACTCCATTTATTAGTATCCTTATTTTATTAATTTTTCCCCCTTCGGTTATGTTTACAGTTATTTTTAAAGAGATACTCGACTTTATATTTTTTGTTTTAGTAACATTTCTTTCCTTCGGCTATGTAAACAGTTACTTTTAAGGTTATACTTAGTTGGAGGGGTGAATATGTATAATATACGAAACAGCACAACATGGAAAATAAACACAAAAAATACAAAACAAAAAACTATGGGTAAATATTTGGCAACCCACCCAAAAAAAAATAAATTACATACTAAAATATATTAAACATATTGGAATTTTACAAGGTAGGTTTCTTCAAGTTTCTTTTTGGAGTTTATTTGTTCAGTTTTTTTGTTTTGTTTTTTACAAGTACTCTGCGTATGTTACGACGCTGCTCGGCTGAGACCCATGATTGCCGATCTCGCCCGAGCCATGCTTGACGCGAATTCACTCTCAGTTTTGGTTCACAGTTTTTGTTAGGGGGGGATAAATACAGCTAAGCATTGTTCGCACAATATCCCCTTTACAAGGGGAGCTGGTTTCCACTCCCATCGTCTTCGGGAAGCCAAAACTGGCCCGCATGTACACAAAGTAAACAAGCGCCAAAAGGCTGCCCCGCAGTAATAAAAAAAATAACACGTCATCGTAGCAACCCCGGTCAACTGCCAATCCAACCTCTGGGACCTTTTATCCCTTAATTTAACACGCTTCTCAATTCCTCTGTGTTTCTCTATGTTTCTCCTTTCGTTTCCAACTTCACGTGTAGGTTTTGGGGTTCAGTCCGATCTTCGTACTAAAACTTTCATTTTTTTCTTTTAACATTTTTTTTAACATACACACCTACAAACATACGGACAACGCCGGGTACCCACCGCTAGTGTATCATATTAAAACATATCTATTTAAGGAAGTAAAAAACATCCATACACAATAAATATTAAGCTCAAACATTTATATCACATTTGCAGAGTTTAGTTACACTAAACAAATTATAAAGCAATTTCCCTATGAATTATGTTGCATAAGTATGCATGGCTTACTGATATCTTCCATATGTAACAAGTTAAGTATATAATACACAATTTTAGAAAAAATATTTTATATTCTCATATGTATTTCTAGAAAATAAAACAAATATTATACACACTTATTCGTATGGAAACATAGGAGTCGTTTGCTATAAAGATATAGGTACGAATCGTTGCTATAACCATCTGTTACATATATATTTTATTAACAAGCTTACATTTGATGTTATTTTTGTTGGACGTATGATAATTGCTATTTATCTTTATACAAATACTATAGCGCGGGTGTTCTTTTTTCTGTCACGCTTATATCAGAGTCATTTAATTGTTATGTTTTCAATTTATTGTCATGAATAATTTTACCAAGGATTCTTCATAAGCTGGGGGTTCTGTTTCGACTATAGCTGATGGCGCTTGAACTATCATTTTTTATAAATAATTTTTCAAGAATTCTTCATAAGTTTTAGTTTCGGCGTAAATTATGGCTTAAGGAACACAAGTTACACGTCTGTAATTTAAGTGATCGAAAAAGGAGTCAATAAGATTAGTTTATATTACGTCTATATGATGAGGATGAACTAAAACGTGTGTTATTCTAGTTTGGCTATTAATAAAAACTGATTTACATTAAAACCAAATGTGGTTTAAGTGATTTGTATTAAGTTTAAATGAGATATTCTAGAATATTCTTAAAATCTATATTTCTCTATCATATTTTTGTTACATTATATTGATAGTTATTTTTCTTATCAGCTTAAATGCATAAATAAATCAGGTTCCATCACTTAAATCATAAAATATGTAATAATATGATTTGTTTATAATCTTAATTTGAGTCGTAAGATTTAATTGATTTTTAAATCGTCTCCTTGGGCGAAGCGGGAGCATACACCTGCAGCAATTATTTCTTTTTGCATTAGTCCCTTCAGGGAAATATTTTGCAACGGAACAATATTCTAAATGGCGATGCATTCTTGTTGTCCTTAATTCGAAAATGTATTGAATAACAATAACAAGCACAAAAGGACATAATTTTGTATAACCATACGGCGTTTATAAGAAAAATTATCATCCATCATGATTTTACGTTTGTGGTTGGTTAATTCTCAATGAAATAACAGGGCTCAGAGCTAGGTAGAAAAACGATAAAAATAAGGGGCATGCACAGCGTTGGTGTCGATATGGTTGCGTACGTGATATTATTTTAAATTGACTCCACATTTCTAATTAAAGCGGTGATATAACGTATACATGAAGATAGAGAACAATATGTGCGACGTTAAAAGGGATAAATCATTTGAGAAAAAATACAGTGTATATGATTACAGTTCTGGTTAACATGAGTTCCTCCATTGTATTACTAGAGCTATGCTTCTAGACCTGCTTCTGTTAAAAATTAGGGGGTTTGATATTTTTCCAGTCTCTTTGAAATTACTATTTAGGTATTCTCATAATAAAAATACATAATTTAAAATACCTAGTCGTTAGTATGATATTTATAATGACTATTCCTCCCGACTTTTGTCATGAAAATATACTGTACATCTAATTGATAACGACGAGCAAACATTTACTACTACTACCACAACGACATATTGCACTATGTTTAAATCCACCATCCGTTCCTTAGACCACGCAATATTTTCATCAAGACCTACGTATTTAAAGAAGTCATCGATATTTTAAGCACAAACAGTAGTATGCTACAATTTAATATGCAAGTATAACCAAAGAAACCGATTTGCAATACTCTTGTCATTTAAAATAATAGTATTAAAAGTAAATAACACTTACACGCCAAGGAAAACAACATAACTGTCTGCAAACGTAATTCTCGAAGATTATATTCCCAAATTTAATATTACCACATAGGTGTTCAAGTTAAGTGATATTTTATTAACGAAAAACTATTTCACCACTACAAAACCTTATTACCATTTCATCCTAGTGTGGGAACATGTGATTCAAATACGCTTAAATATTTTTAATTCTTGCGGAGTTCCTATTTTTTTTTACAGAATCAATACTATAGAATATTATTGTGCACGCATTATATTGCAAAATTTCAAAATTTTAAAACATGACTTGGGAGCAATCAGCTAGAATCGCAACATAAGAATGTGGGATCTCCTCGTGTTCTCTATCACCTTGGCGCTCGATGTTTAAATAAAAATGATATAAAATTACACCGCTTAAAATTATGAATGAACTTGTACATGCCCCAAAGTAATAGTTATGAGTAAGCAATTTTTTCAGCGATCATTCTGCAATTCAACTTTGAATATGTGTGGACGCATTATTTATGACTCCAAACAAAGATTTTTCTCGATTTAAACCAAGTTTTATGTATGCTTACGATTACCTATTAATTTCAGTATTTAGCTGAGAGTACGTCGTTCAAGCTCCTTGGCCTAACGTCCACAGGAAACATGAGCTGGAACAATTACATCGAGGGCATTGCCAGGGCCGCTGCGAGGAAGGTGGGCTCTCTCTACCGTGCTAGAAAACTTCTAACACCCGAAAGTATCCTGTACCTCTATAAGGCCACTATTCGCCCATGTATGGAGTATTACTGTCACATTTGGGCCGGTGCATCGGCTACTAGTCTCTCGCTCTTTGACAGGGTTCAAAAGAGAGTCGCAAATCTGATAGGCCCTAAACTGGCATCAAAACTTCAGCCTCTGTCCCATCGTCGAAACGTTGCATCCCTCTGCCTGTTCTACAAGTATTATAATGGTGAATGCTCTGAAGAACTGCAAGCACTTGTGCCCCCACGACGTGAACACCCTCGACAGACCCGACAAGCTACCAAAATCCCACCCCACACTGTAGAGATCCCTAGATGTAAAAGATCTTTCTACTCGAGTAGTTTCTTCCCCAGAACTGCTAGACTTTGGAATTCCATTCCAGGTCACTGCTTCCCCAACTGTACTGACATGCATAAGTTCAAGTGCAACGTGAACCAACATCTCGCTGCCCTAATCCCTACATAGTACCCCAGTAGATGTGTCCCCTGATAGTAGCCCCCTACATTAAAGTGGCAATGTGCCTTGTTTGGGGTGAAAATGTAAAAAAAAAAAAAAAGTATTATATGACCAGTAGTTTTAAAATTATTGATTATAAAATTTGGAACAAACACATACATGCAATTACTGTTTTATTTATATAGATAAGAATGGTTTAACTGATTACTGTTCATGTATTTAAGGTTAAAATATCTGAAGTGTGTACAGTGCTTCGTAGAGGACACGCTTTCGTTACACATTTTCATTAGAGAATCGTTGAATAGCAGTTTATATTAGTAATACTGATTTTTACTATGACATTCGCTCTGCTGATTAGGTTAAGATTGATGTCTCATACTTTACAAGGTTTTAATAATCAAGGTGTATTTTCAATTGTGTTGGCGTCGGATGTATTAGCAGTTTATTGGTTATGTCACTATATATGAGTATTTCTTGCAACAAAAGTGACGAGGGAAAAAGTAGGCTAAAACTCCATATTCTAATACGTGTTTACGTTGCAGAGCACTTTATTGAATATCATTATCACTGTTATAAAAATTAAAAGTCATAGTAATATTAAAAAAATATTAAATACAATAGAAATAATGGGGCTTATTGTTAATGTAATATAATAAGTATTATATAATAAAATGACGGTGTTCTATGTAAGTATTAAAAATGTAAGCTTGTAAATTAGATGTAAATTAGATGGCAGTGCTGAGATAAAATTGTCCATTATGTAAATACTCGAGTCCTCCGTTCAGTCAAGAAAAACAAAGAATACACCTTGTACGCATTATTGTACGTGTTATTTTCAGGCGTAATCCCTAGCCACAACTCCCCTAAATCGGCACTGCTTCAGTCCACCTGCAAGGATAAGTGCATGACTACTTGAAACAATGAGGAGATAAGCATATTGGAAACCCAAATGATCACCCAATTACAGACTAGGTTTTACATTGCTTTATTTCGGTGATCCAACAGGAAGCGAAGTGTCAACGTGATTATGCTATACATATCTGGAAATAACTACACAACGATAAAGATATATAATCGTTTATAAACAGCATATATATTATAGCATTTAGGCATTCAAAATATATGAAATAATCTCCACAATAACTATTTCTCTACATTTTCCTCCATCTGCACATGCGACTATATATATATATATATATATATATATATATATATATATATATGTCACAAATAGATTGACAAATCTATTATATATAATTGTAGATATAAAGATAGAACACGCAGAGAACACTATTAACATTTTATTTCACTTAATTTCCTGCTAAATAAAAATGTATTGCATATAAAGCGTCCCTTAAATACAAAAAAAAACTATAAATAATAAGCTACGTGGTTGATGTCAGTGTGAGAACTGTACACACAATTAGTCGCAAGGAACTTAAAATGCGAAGATTTGCGCGAAGCGTGTCTCCAAAGTCCTAAGAGTAGATAAAAAGGTTGCCATAAGCAGCTCAACAGTTGTCCTCCTTCCTATAGTCTAGAGTTTGCTCTTTGTGTTTTTTTATTATAACCTACGCACGATCAAAACATGAGAGGCCATCAACATGAGAAAACTTAAGAGATAAACGAGGCTTTGACGGAGTTATAGACACTCTCACACAAGAAAAGTCCCATGGGGTTTTCTTGAAGTTCTTGGAATGGTACGAAAATTGCAGTGCAGCAGGCGGGAATTACTTCGAGTGTAACTAGTTCCATGTGTTTACTACCAATGAAAGTGCCTATTTAGAAAAATGTTGGGAAACTTATTGGAGAAAATGAATCGACAGAATCAACTGCCAATCAGTATAAAGGGCATTGGAATTAATAAAAGTATGCGTATTCACAGAAACATCAGATAACTAGCTAATGGGGAAATATATCGCAACGATTATCATAAATATCTGGTGTTACTTGGAACCATTGTGATAAATAGTTTTCATTACAAGTATAAGAACATTATAGCTAGTAGGCGATTGTCAAACGGATTAACTCGAAAATAAAATCCCTAAAAGGCTGATTAACTTTATATACAGGATATTTTATTCCTCCAAGAGAAACACCTCAGAAACACTGACAAAATAGATATTAAATTAATTTGGACGCACTTTTAAAGACATCTGAGCATTGTAAAATTCGTCATATATGTTAGTAGAAACATATTTAATTGCATCAAATGCTTTTTGCATCTGATTCGAATTATATTCTGACAGTTCGAAAATAACACTTGTATTTTTTAAAACTTTATCTCATATATTACCACATCTATATACTAGTGTTTTTACAGTGTATTTTAAAAATTTAAACTGATATAGTTTTCATATAAAAATGTTTAGAGTTTTAACATGAAAAGTTGTTTTAATTGTAGCTAACTCATCATATATAAATACTACTCTTTTTAACTTTATTACTTCTTATGAAATGCTTGTGTATTTGTAATTTGGTTATTTTATTAAATTTTTATTATAGGTGTTAACATTCCAACTTATATATTCAACATATGAAAATTTTGCTGCGTGTTTGTGTTTCTACAATATTTCTTATTTTACAACAGTGTTTATAAAAGACGAGGTTTTAACATATATATTTCCACGACTACACGTATAAACATGTATTTTATTCGAAGAATAATATATCATTGTTCATTATATTTCCAGATGATGTATATGTAGAAATATGCGTATGGGAAATCTATAAGATATATTAAAATACGCGCGTAAATTATTATTGTCGCTTAAAAAATGTGAATATACGTAAAGTTATGTATTCTTTTACTCTTAATAGTTACATCTATTTTTAACAAAACACTATCTACCTCGATCAACAGCTGCTGAGAAGGCCCTCTAACAGGAGGTTATTAGTTGTGATTGTAATGCACTATCTACCTCATACAATCATGGAAATTGTTACAAACAAACTGAAAATATTCCAGTTTACACATGTAATACAGAATATATAACCTCAAAACATCTCCAGGGTATCGTTTCGCCGATATCAATCGAAGTATGGACTTTATTTACAAATCGTCTAGTGTTGCGTTTGTCCGCAAAGGAAAGTGAGGGAGGGAGTGGTGTGCCGGGCCCAGTGTGGTGTTTGAGGCAAACCCAACTGGCAAGCAGATTAGCCTTGTCGGTGCAAGCAACCTCATGGTTGTTAGATAGTGTGGGAATCGTTGACTGCTCATCATTTACAGCACCGTTGTATTAAAAAAACACGGGTTATTAATGTTTTCTTGCAGTTTCAATGTAATCTGTTGGGGCTCTCGGTATTACTCTCTCAAAATAACTTCTAGCTTCTATACATTTCTCTCTGTTGGAACTGGACTTTTGCCAGTTTATTCTGCAGAACTCATGCTGCCTTTCAACAAGGGCAGCTGCACAAGTAGAATAAACCATTGGGGAGAGTGACACCTGCTGTAGAACTACCGTATGGGAACATGTGATTCAATTGCAGTTTTGAGCCGTTCACTGGTATCATTTGCACACTGTTCCGCTGGAAGAGAAAATATATTTCGCGATGGGGCATCTCTGATGAGTCTCCTGGTGGCTTCCAGTGAACGTATTTGTAGTACTTCGTTGTTTTGAGCATATATATATATATATATATATATATATATATATATATATATATATATATATATATATTATGAATACGTATATAGAGAGAGGGTAAGTCTGATAGCTATTGAGTAAAAAATAAATAATTGTGAATTATCAATCAGTTTGAAAATGAAACAACAAAATTAATTGAGTATACGATCATTTCGGAAACAAGGCTGATGTTACGTAAAATTGACAATAACTATTGACGGTAATTGACAAAGGTGTTTATCATTTTCTTTGTTTTAAGCTCATATATAGATATATATATATATATATATATATATATATATATATATATATATATATATATATATCCCGGTTTACGGTGACCAAATTTATTTTGTCCTTGCTAACGGAGTAATAGAGTGCTTGGTTGTTGGGTTTGAATCTCTCGACCGGTGTTTATCTCTCTCTCTTACTCTCTCTCTCTCTCTCTCTCTCTCTCTGTATATATATATATATGCATATATATATGCATATATACATATATGCATTTATATGCATATATATATGCATATATATATACATATACATATATATATATATATATATATATATATATATATATATATATATATATACCGAACTGAAATGAAAGACTGAATTCAGCATCAGAAAATAAACTAGACTGATGATGCTGGGTAATGGTCAACATCTCTCTAAACTCTCGACTGTAAGCCTGATTGGGAGGCAACCAAAGATACAATCATAGACTAAATAAATAGATCAAAACAAGCATTACAACCAACGCACGTGCGACCCCCGCCAAAATAGTAGCAGTAAGCTGGCTCATATCTGTAACGCGAAAGAGGAAAAGGGGGTGATAAAAACAAGGTAAAGCCTTAGCTGTCACTCCCACGATTTAAGACGGCATTATGAAGCGAAGTAACATTTCTATACATACATTAAGATTACTGGCAAATACGTCGGCGGTGAAATTGGCCGCTCCTTGTAAAAACTGCCTAGTTGACCAGACTAGAACTAAATCTTTTAGCGAATCTTAAGATGTTATTCTTCCGAGATATTGATCATTGTAACGAGGCCAATTTGGGAATGGGACGGTCCGATACATCTGTCAAAATTCAAGAGGAAGACATACAACACACAAAGACAAAGATATGAACTGACACACATTTTATTTTTATATGTGACTAGCGATGGTAACTGGTATTGCCGGTGTCTGAAAAGGTGATGTAGTAATCTTATTGAAAAAGGTATTACCTTATAGGCAGTTCAGAAACAGAGAGATGTGGAAAAAAGTAGTAGGCATGCAGGAAGGCCCGAACCTCTAACGCAAAGGACACAAACAATTAAAAACAATGATAACTGTTTAGCTACCCGCCCACCGCTTCCTGTTACGTCACCACCGTTCGAAATATGCGTAGATATAGTCGAAGTAAAAAGTGAACTCTTCTAGTAAAAATTCCCCAGTTGACAGTCGAAAATGTTTGGCAGTGTGTTCAAAGTGTTTTGCAGATATTCAAACAAACACACATGTTCCTTTATACAATAGATTAGCAAGGCAACCTGGCGTTACTCAGGACCTTATACAAACCATGATGAAATTAGCTTTTCTTTGAACATACCTGTTATTATTTTGGGGGAAAAAACGATGCAACACTTGCTGCAATATTACATTCTTTTTTTATTATTCAATTTTCACCCCAAACAAGCCACAGTGCCATTTTGAAGCATAAGGCTACTATCAGGGACTTAATTATCAGTGGCATTATAAAGGGAGATGAGTAGAAAGATGTTTGTTAACATTACACTTGAACTTCTGCATATCAGTACGGTTGGCAAAGCAGAATCCCGGAAGGGAGTTCCAAAGACCTGACGTTCTGGGGAAGAAACTATTGGAGTAAAAGGCTTTCTTGCACTTAGGGATCTCTACTGTAAAGGGATGAGACTTAGTAGCTTATCGGGTTTGTCGGGGGTAGTTACATCGAGGAGGTACAAGTGTTTGCAGTTCGTCAGAACATTCACCATTAAAGTATTTGTAGAACAGGCAGAGGGATGCAACATCTCGTCGATTGGACAGAGGCTGAAGCCTAGATGACAGTCCAGGACCTATCAGGTTGGCGACTCTCTTTTGAACACTGCCCAGGAGCGAGAGACAAGCAGCAGATGCACCAGCGCAGATGTGACAACAGTACTCCATACATGGTCGAATAGTGGTCTTATAGAGATAAAGAATACTGTCAGGCGTAAGTAGTTTTCTAGCACGGTAGATTGAGCCAACAATCCTTGCAGCAGCTTGGCAATGCTCTCGATGTATCTGTTCCAGTTCATATTCCCTGTAAACTGTATACCGAGGAGTTTAAAAGAAGTACTTTCAGGCAATGTGTTCTTGGCCATTGCTATTGGTGGTAGAGTAGGTTTCTTGTGGTTATTGAAGGAAACAAACTTAGTTTTAGCAGCATTATAGGTGTCTTCCCTGTCGAACACCATCACTATAGTTTTGGGGTAGATAATATAATGTCTTCACCAGAACTCAGAAAATTTCAAAAAATTACATAAAGGCCTTGAAACGGATAGTGATCAGGCATCCCTTGCTTCACCACGACTTTCAATATTACTGTAGGTCTTCCCCCCACCACCACCGCTGACAACATACTAGTAAGATAAATGATGTTCTTTCCGGAAAATTATTCCGTATGTAAAATACATTTTGGAAATATGACATAGTGGGAGATTGGTTTGTGACCAAATTACTAGCATTACTCCCCCACGATCCTCCACAGCAGCTTAGAAATGGCTGGGTATCTCTAGAGTACTTTTAAACTCAAAATAATGTTTACACGCCACCACCATTATTTATATATCATTTTTTATAAGCACAAAACTCAGCATTACATGTTTTATTTACGTAATTTTGGGGAATTTCACAAATAAGATATCAGCGTATACTTGATCGTTTCACCTGACTTTGGAATCAGACGTTTTTCCTTGTGATCTTTGGAAAATTACATTGCTTTTCAGTGTCGTACATTATATAGATTTCATGATACATTTTTATGTATTTCATCTAAAAGAGGATAATGTGAAGGAGTAAATTTATCTGTATATCATCTTTGTTTTTTTGGCTAAGATTAAAAAAGATCGTGTCTCTTCTTTGCATTCAGTGGATCTCGTTTCATCCCTCCCCTCCGTAATCAGAGTTAGGATGTCATATTTTGACTAATACAAAATAAATTTTCCAGTCAAGTTTACCAAGAATGACGTTTTTTTTTAATATAATGACTCGGCAGTTTTCTATACGTCGTTTACTTTTACAAATACAGCAACTGATTTGTGTAGTTCTTTTCGATAAATGTTTTCAATCATATTTTTTCTACTTTATCGTTTTTCATTAGACTTGGATAGTACACTATTTGAACCGTGACAATTATGTAGGTAACATTTTTTATGTGCAAATCAGTACTTTTCGTGTAATAGTGCAGAACTACTTTAGACTGGTTTCTGTTCTAGGTAATTAAAGAAATGTGGCGTCATTTCCGGTAGCATGAGCCAACATTTCTTTCAAATCTACATGAAATACATTTAATTCTGTTAAAAGTATGTAATGATTACATTGGAATTCACAGTAAAGAGATACCCACTCCTTGCCATATGCGTCCAGATTTCCCGTACATAATTATATTGGTCAATTTGTTCATATTTTTCATGAGAGAGATTGCTCTTTCCCGAGGTGCCAATTGCATACTCGTTCGGTTCTGATGAAAAAAGTTTAAGAAATACATACATATATACATACATACATGCATAATGATGGCAGCATATTTCCAGACGATCGTTGTCATATTGAATGGTAGTCATCGTAGTGTCCATGTCTTCTCAGATCACTCTGCAGTCCTGCCGCAAATTAGCACATCTTGAAGCAGATGTTTAATACAAATTGAGCAATTTCCGCTAAGTTATCTGCTTCTTAGGTTGAACGGCTATTCCTATGAACAAACATATGCCTTCTCAAACAAGCAGTAGAATTGCACGCCCTAGTACAAATCAGGCATATCGTTTGAATTGGACGAATATGCACGAAGTGAACATGATAAGTCTTCTGTGACAAAATGATTGGCATAGCCAGCTTTTGACAGAAGCACTCGTTGGCATGTTTGCATGTTTTTTTTTAATTATATTTTCACCCCAAACAAGGCAAATTGCCACTTAGGATTAGGGGGCTACTATCAGGGGCACGAACTACTGGCGTACTATTTAGGGATTTGGGCAGCAATATGTCGGTTCACGATACACTTTAACTTCTGCATGTCAGTACAGTTGGGGAAGCAGGTACCTGCAATGTAATTTCAGAATCTAGCGGTTCTGGGGAAGAAACTATTAGAGTAGAAAGATCTTTTACATCTAGGGATCTCTACAGTGTGGGGTGGGATTTAGCTGCGTATAGGGTTTTTCGACGGTGTCTACTTCGTAAGGGCACAATTGCCTGAAGTTCGTTAGAGCATTCGCCATTAAAATACTTGTAGCACAGGCAGAGAGATTCAACATTTCGTCGATAGGACAGAGGCTGAAGGTTAGATCCCAGTCCAGGGCCTATCAGATTTGCGACTCTCTTTTGAACCTTGTCTAGGAGCGAGAAACTAGTAGCAGATGCACCAGTCAAAATGTGACCGGAATACTCCATACAAAGGCGAATGGTGACCTTATAGAAGCACAGGATGCTTTCGAGTGTTAGTAGATTTCTAGCACAGTAGAGAGAGCCTACCTTCTTCGCAACGGTCCTGGCAATGTTTTCAATGTAACTGTTTCAACTGATGTTGCCTGTGAACGTAAGGCCAAGGAGTTTGAAAGATGTACTCTGCGATAAAGAATCACTGGCCATTACTATTGGTGGCAGAGAAGGTTTCTTGTAATTATTGAAGGAAACCAGTTTAGTCTTGGCAGGATTGAATGTGACAACCCATTTTTGTTTCCATTCCACCGCAGATCGGAGGTCATCCTCTAGTGTTTCTGCCATTTCATTAGTTATGTGTTCATTTGTTTTCCTCTCGTTCCAGTTATAGAGTATTGTGTCATCAGCATAAATCCCCAACTCAGAGGCAATTTATGAATATTAGGAACAATAGAGGCCCAAGACTCCAGTATTTATATCATACTGTTTAGATGTACGACCGTCGAGGACAACCTGGATTTTTCCTCTTATCTAATTTATTTAATTATGTTACGTATTCTACCAGTGATACCGTATGATCTCATTTTCCTGAGGAAACGCTCATGCCATACCCCGTCAAAAGCCTTAGATATATCTAGAGCTACCGCTCTGCCCTCCCGCGTGTTTCAAGTTAATGGTGAGGGGGTCTACTGTGGAACGGGCTTCTCTAAATCCATATTGTTAGTCAGTAAGAAGGTTTGCATCTGTAAGTTGATGGACTAGAGCATGGCTAATTATGGTCTCAAATATTTGGGCGAAAAGTTGGAGGAGGCTAATAGGGGCGATAATTGGATGGATTAGTTCTTTCGACAGAATTCCTGAATTTTTGTACCACAGTACAGTTTTCCAACAGCCCGGAAAAATATTCTATCAGGCATTTGTTGAAGAGTTTGTAGAGAACTCGAGTGCCTAATTTTTATGCGTCACATTTCCATTTGTAATTTGTGTGCCACATTTCCAGTTGTGTTTGTCATGGTAAAGACCATTAATAAAATCTTTGCAAAGCTTTCGCTTCGGATTACTGTGGGTCTATTTTCTGATATTTTGGGCATCACAACTTTCACGCAAAAGCATTCGCAACTTCGGTCTTGGCAGATTCAGTTCTTATCACGTGTCGATGATGATTTGCAGGACTTCCAAACTGGCTGTCCGAACAGTCTGCGGCCAAAGTAATTTCCGGTCATCTTGCAATGGCTGTTAACAGGGTTATTTTTATGGAACATCAGATAGCTGCACTCGTGTCGTAAAAGTGTTCGTCACTTTTATACAATGGTATACACTCGTCAAATGTGGTCTCTGTTTTTAAATTTTATGTTTTTTTTATATTTCATCTTTTATATGTGGTTAATTTTTGCTGCAAGCCGTATGGTATGACGATGGAGGAGTTCCAATGTGTACACTATATTAGCTTCGTTGTTGTGCTTTCAAATTACAGGGGTCAGCTGCACTTGAAGTTTCTGTGACTGACCAGCTATATTAGGTGAGATCACTTCACATCCAGAGTCTTAAGAAAGTGCTAGAAAAGGCTCAAATCTTCTGTCATACTGCCACTGGTTACTCTTGTCTAGCTAACAATGGTTTATGTAAGCAGGAAGACAACATTTATACATACATACGAACAGGCAAGTGAGCTAAATATGACTAGCATAGGTGTACGGCATTCCCGGGTGGTTGGATGTGTGTGTTGATCAAAAGTTGTATTAGGCAGGCAGGATCGAATCCGTGCCGCGAAGGAAAAGAACGCGAAAAAAACGTGACATCTTTGCCGTTGCGTACATCGCCAACCCAGAAGTTTTGAAGGTTTAAAGTAAGATTAGTCAATCGAAAACCGAGGATGACCTTCACAAATATCGGCGACATATCTTGTAGAAAAAGCCTGGTGTAGGATGGAAAATTAATCATTTTAGCCAAACTCCGAGATTTTTCGTCCGAAAGATCGCGCTTCAAAACAATATTAATTGCGTGAAAATCCGTCGACATACATACATACATACATGCATACATACATATATATATATATACATACATACACACATACATACATACATACATACATACATACATACATACATGCATGCATACATGCATGCATACATACATACATGCAGGTGAGATTTTTATAATAGATTGAATATTCATAATGTTGTCATTAAAAAAGAAAATGATAAAGGAAAACTAAGTAAAAAAAAATCCGTTTAAATAATAAATTATCTCTTTTTGGAACCGTGCTGAAATAATACCGTCGATATTTCGAAAGGAATTCTTTACATGGAGAAGAAAAGTGTTTTGTATTTAGTCTGTTATTGTACTTTACAATAAAATAATAAAAATATATCGCGGACCTCGATTTTTACGTGAGAAATCTATATTAAAACAGCTCGGAACCAATATCCATGAACCCCAAAGTTTTATTCATATTGCAACAATAGGAAAATAAACAATACAAAAAGTTCCGTCTATATTGTTTAAAAGAAAAACCTTAAAAAATGGTTAATAAGGCTTAAAATTATAAAACTTTTTATTTATATTGTTCATTTAATATCGTTTAGAATTAAAAAATATTCTGAATATATTGTTTACAATTAATAAAATGTGTTTATTTCTCTAAACATAGCTGTTTTAAGTTTTTATTTTATTTAATTCTGCTTATTAAAACCTCTACATTTCTTCAATACCTTTATCATTATTTATATATTGGCATAGTAACAGCATGGTGATTAGGGAGTTTGGATTCTTTTATGTGAAATAGGATTAGAGATTCTTTCTCAACCTAAACTTCTAAAATATTCAATTCCAAAAATAATTTAATAGGAAGTGTAATTTGTATAATTGTATGAAAAATAAACCACGTTTTTATGATGAGTAAAAACGCCGCCCAATCAAACTAGTTTAATATCGCATTTGATGGAAATATTATTTAGTCATTTTCCGATAGTAAAATAGGGCAGTACTTATATCTCATTTCTGAATATGTCTGTATAGACATAAACTGTCGAAAAAAAGAGCTTGTTATTGCATTAGTTAACACATTATTTATCGTAAAATGTTGCAATAAATCTATTTTGGAGTGACTAATACAATTTGTTATCAAATTCTTAAATAACATCAAAAAGTGTGTTTTTTTCACAATTTCTCATAGTAACATTTTTTTTCAAATACCTAAAAGGGAGAGAATAGTAAGAGAGGGGTCAATAAATTTCCCTTAGATAGCCACAACGTAAGTGTGCAATGTAGTAGAACGTTAAAATTAAAAACGGATACCGGACGATAAAAGTCATAAAAATGTTCAATGTTTTGCTTTATCGGAAAATTAAGTTAGCAATCGATGAGATTAACCTGAAAAAGAAAAACATATATCAGTTGTGGAATAAGAAGTTGTTGGTAATTGAATACAAGGCCGCGAAATGTGTCTATTAATTATGGTATCAAAAATTGGTAAACACTTAGTGCTGTGAATGTAATATTGTTTCTTAAAAAGAAACAACTATTAGAAAATAATAAAATTGGTAACTGGTTTTAAAAAAAAATTAAATGAAATGAATTTTGGGTGCTTATTCTCTCCTCGATGCCGAAGTAAGCAACAAGGTCGGTTTTTGATCTGAAAAAAAGCTAGCCCCCTCCAAACAGGACACTCTAGATAGGAACAAGTATTTTATTTTTTATCAGTCTAGAAGTTCTACTTCACTGACTGAGGACAGAAAAAATGATGTGTTGTATAAGAACAGGTACTACACATTGCTTCCAGCTAAAATACCACGAGATGTCTTTACAAAGAAATTAAAATGCATTGTAATGAAATAAATTTAGGATTTTAAATAAGAGTCTATTTTATTTCCGTAATCACATTATTTTGTATTTTCAATAATATTAAACACTAAAAAAATAATATTGCAGAATACGAACCGTACTGAAAATATTTGCCATTATTAGAAATCCGTTTTTAAACAATGGAACTTAAAGTTCTTACAAAAAATGTATAATAAATTTACACTCCCTTAACATAAGCATTCATAAAATACAGAAAATAAACCATTATTTATAATTTTTTCACAATTTTTTTTAATAAACAATCAGGAAATATAGTAAAGTAATTATTTGTTATCGTAGTTGAAATATTTTTATGCAAACAAAAACATATGTTTACAATTCACATTACTTTATTTTTGCTTTTTAATAACAATAAAGCATTGTAGATAATAATAATAACAATAATAATAATAATTATCACAATATTAAAAACAATAAAAACAATAATAATAATAACAATAATAACAATAATAATAATAATTATAATAATAATTATAATAATAATTATAAAAATAATTATAATAATAGTAATTATAATAATCATAAAACCAACAATACTAATAATGATAATATTAATGATAATAATAAAAACAACAATAATAACTACAAAAATAATAATAGTAATAATAATAATAATAATAATAATAATAATAATAATAATAATAATAATAATAATAACGAATAATGGTTCCTATGCACTTGTGCTACTGTTCTAAACACATTACATTATTATGTAAGAAGGCATTCATACAAGGGAGGGAGGTTGTATTTTTACCATTTCTTTACTTTCATCTTACAATTTAATGAAAAAACATCGTAAAAATGGAATTTTACTCAGAAAATATTATTTAAAAAAAAGCTCTAACAGAGATGCACAAGGACAATAAATTCTGTCTTTTTAAATATTTTAATCATTCGCTTAAATTACGAAAAAAATCAGGGTCAAATAAATTTAAAAACAAAATAACTTTGTGCTTTCACCCTGCGTTTTAAAAACAAGAGTCTGATAAAAATGTACTTAACTTAAAAATTTGAACACAAAATTGTACAAAAATAAATTTACACAAGAGAAACATTTCTTTTTATAATCTTTTATGAATACACATTAAATCGTACACTATTTTAGTGCGTTGGCAAGGAAATACAGTTGAACATATAATAAAAACGGATTGACTTTTTTATGTGTTTATGTATATATATATATATATATATATATATATATATATATACACGTATACATATATATATATATTTATATATATATATATATATATATATATATATATATATATATATATATATATATGGCCATACCCACATGTGGAGGCAAATAAATAGAAACATTTAAAAAAAACTATTTTAAATACATCCCTCTTTCTAAACAAACATAATATAAGACTAAAACGAAAAATCACAATACTAAAATCCAAGAATCCAAAAAATAAATATCAAAATAGAATGAAAGCACCCCTACCCTTATTTCAGAAGAGGCAGTCCCCCCTCCCCACACATACACATTAGTAACGACCTCGGACCACAGCCGCCTTCCTAAGGAAGCAAATAACCCCCAAATACTATAAAACAATATACACTTTCCCAAACAAATAAAAGCAAACATGCACACGCACACACACACATAAACACACACGCACACACACACACACCCTACCCCATCCTAAAAGAAAAGAAAAAAAAATATTAGCAGAAAGAGATAGCGACTACAGCGAGGTCAACGTCTCCCTAGACAAGCCAAATAAAAAAGCAATAAAAATTCAGCATACCAATGAATAATAAACACTTAGAAGCCTCCACCATTTGAAAACTTCAAATTAACTACGAAAATCGCCATTTTAACACATTTGAAGATAATTTCTGAAGAGGACGCATCACAGACCGTCTGAAACGCGCGTAAACGATTTCAATGACTTTAAAACATTATTACAATGATGCAAACATAATTCTCAATGAAAAACCAAGACACGGAATAATAAAATAATCTTAAAAAAATACACATTGTTGGTGACTACTCCCTTATATATATATATATATATATATATATATATATATATATATATATATATAGCATGTCCGTGTATATGATGTTTCTACATAAGATAAAACTACATTTTTGTTTTTAAAATTTTTGTCTCTAAACTTTAAACACATAAGAATACAATAGGGAAAACACTCCATGCGAACATCATGAAGACAAAAAAAAAACGTACGCGGACCAGACGTTCAGTGTAATTGAGGTTATTAGTTGTTAGTATATATATATATATATATATATATATATATATATATATATATATATGATGGACTCTCCGTCGATTTTCGACGTATGAGACTCCGACAATTTACCTGAAGGTCTAGAACTCAGCGTGTCGACATTCACTTAGACGTATGTGGCACTTTAGTCCTGCTAGAGGCTTGCAATGGCGACCGCAGTGGTGATAGACTTATGAATGCGAGAATTAAGCTCCACATTGCTTAGTATTATTTTTTGACTTGACTCTCGCTTCTTTTAGTGTTTCGATGCAAAACGCCGAGAACTCCTTGATTTTTCTGTCACACATTTCTAGCCACTTCTTTCTGTCTTTTGCAGTTAGCTCAATGTTGTTATATTCAAAATTTAGAACCTGCAGATTAGACTTTATTTTGTCCTTGTAACGCAACCATGGTCGTCCAACGTTTCGACGGTCTCTGTCTAATTGGCCATACAGGAGTTGGTTCGGTATCCTATCATCATCCATTCGGATCACATGAGCCGCCCATCGAAGCTGCGACTGGATTAAGAAGCTTTCGATGTTGCTGATTTTACAAAGTGTGAATAATTTCGCATTTGATATTTTGTCTTTCAATGTAAAACCGCAAATGGCACGTAGACATCTCTAATGGAAGATGTCAAGTTGCGAAATTTGTTTTCGGTATGGGATCCACATCTCCGAAGCATACAAAATGTGGACAGTACCACAGCCTTATATACATTAATCTTTGTCTGCAGGCTTAAACCCCGAACATTCCATAATCTTGTGTGCAGCTTGCCAAAGGCGCTGCTTGCTCGGGAGCTACGGTTGATAACTTCATGGTCAAGAGATGCACTTGAATCAACCACACTTCCCAAGTATGTAAACTTGTTAACATATATCAGGTTTTTCCCATCTACCTGAATCGACATCTGAGGAAAATTGTGCACGGTTTGTGTCTGTTTAACACCCTGTACTTGTTTTGGTGTAGGTGGTGGCTGGTAGATTATTTCCGTTTTCTTTATACTGATTGTCAAGACAAAGGCTTTACATGCAGTAGAAAACCGATTTACAAGATGTTTAGCCTTCTCCCGAGAAGTCACGACAAGGGCAGCATCATCTGCAAACAGCAAATCTCTGATAATGGTTCTTCTGAGAAGTGTTTTCGCTTTGAAGCGTTGTTGATTAAAACTCCCACCATCTGTACGGAATTGGAAATAAACGCCAGTGTCAACATCTGCAAATGCATATTTCAGCATAACAGAGAAGTAAAGGGCGAATAGTACTGGAGCCATTACACAACCTTGTTTTGTTCCATTGGCCACATTGAAAGGCTCAGAAGAGTCTCCAATGGACATCACTGAAGCCTTCATGCCATCATGGAAGGATGTTATAACTTTGAGCATATTGTCAGGTATACACATTTTCTTAAGGATTTTCCATAGGGCAGTTCGGTTGACAGTGTCAAAGGCTTTAGTAAGATCAATGAACACTATGTATAGCTCTTGGTTCTTTTCTCGAACTTTCTCAGAGACCTTTCGCAGAGTAAAGATCATATCTATTGTACCCCGAAGAGAGCGGAAACCACACTGCGATTCGGGATATATCTCATCTACAAGATGTCTGATTAATATGTTCATTATTAGTCTGGCCATGATTTTTCCAGCCATTGAGAGCAAAGATATGCCACGATGAGTGTCACAGGAATTCCTCAAGCCTTTATTTTTATAAAGATGGTAAATTGATGCACCTTTAAAGTCCTATGGTACTTTTCCAGATGTCGAAATGGACACGAAAAGTGCATGTAGCTTTCTGGCCAATTTATGACCACCATATCTGTAGACTTCCGGTGGTATACCGTCATGTCCTGGTGCTTTACCCAATGATATCTGTTCAACTGCTGCAAGGACTTCTGGGAGAGTGGGTAACACGGATAGTTCTGATCTCTCGGGAACCTGCTCAATTGAGTTTATAATCTCATCGTCTGTTACCGAAGAAGAATTTAACACTGTTTCAAAATTTTCCTTCCAGCGTCTGAAGATACCGTCCTTGTCTGTCAGTAATGTCCCGTCTTCTGCTAAAATTGGCGAAACTCCTGATTCTTGAGGACCGAAAACCTTCCTTATACCTTCATAAACGGTTTTTGTGTCCTTTCTGTTGAATGCTGACTGAACAGCGTTTGCGTGTGGGGTCCACCATTTCTCTTTCATCTGTCGTAGTGTCCTCTGCACTTTCCCTTTGCAGGTTTTGTATGCCAATCTTTTTTCAGTAGAGTTTTGGTCGTCAATCCATGCTTTGTGAGCTTGATGCATTTTCTGAACTTGATCCTGGGGTTCTATATCCTGGTCATCAAACCAATCCTGGTATTTCCGTATGGGTAAGCCCAGCACTTCCAGGGCAGTGGAATGGGGGATATTTCGTAGCGCTTCCCAGGGCGCTTCTATGTTGTCAGTTATTTCTACACCATCTACATTTTCATCCAACTTGTCAGAAAGTATGGTTCGAGTTTCAGTATTCTTCAGCGACAATACATTAATACGATTTGGAATAGATGAATACTTTACCGTTCTGCGGCAAAGACTCAGAGACACCTTGCTACGTAGCAGGGCATGATCTGATAGGTAACAGCTTGTATGGAAGAAGCGCGTTATTTTCAAGTCAGGAAAATCACGTTTCTTAGTGATGACATAGTCAATCATATGCCAGCTGTTTGAACGAGGGTGCATCCATGTGGCTTTGCGACAATTTTTCTGTTGAAAAACTGTGTTAGTGATGGTCATATTGAATTCTATGCAGAGGGAGAGCAAATGAAGCCCATTTTCATTCATTCTACCAACGCCATGATGCCCCAAAACCCCTTTCCATGATTGGAAGTCAGAACCGACCCCAGCATTAAAGTCGCCCATCAAAATGAGTTTGTCCTTATGGCGAATACCATCGATTACTTCTCGTAGTTGTTGGTAGAATTCATCTCTCTCCTCATCCGGTCTGCTCATTGTTGGTGCAAAGCAGCTTACAAGTGTAACCCGAGTTTCAAGTTCCAACTCAAGGGGCAAAGTCATAATGCGGTCGGATAGACCTTTGGGAAGAGATTTCAGTGATTTGGCTAGTTCTGATTTTACGGCAAATCCCACACCAGAAAGGCGAGACTCATCAGGCCCTCTACCCTTGGAGAAAAAGACATAGCCACCCTTTTTCATCCTTAAATTGAGAGACACCAGCAAGGCCTGTTTCACTGAGTGCCGCAATCGATCTTATATTTCTTACGTTCACGAGATATCAACGCTGTTTTACGTTCTGGTGCATTAGGATTGTCCTGGAGGGTGCGAATATTCCACGATCCAATATTAAATTTCTTACTTAATTTATAATTATTTCGACTGCACACTGGATACCCAGATAGCTGCAGTTCACTGTCAACGTGAATGTGTACGAGCAATGATTAGGACTCCTTTTATCGCCCCTTCCTCATACATGGGGAAAGCAGTGGTTTCCCTAAATAGGGCTGCTTTGCCACCAATGGAGGACACGAGCTGCGCAATTGCACATATATTTGCACAGAACGGCCATGACCCATTGGCCGCCACAGTGAAGACATTCGGCTAAGGACTTCCAGTGATATCCTTCACCTATCCCCGTCACCTTCAACCTTACGCCCATGGACTTTGTTGGTGCAGGACCATGTAAAACCTAGACCCCATCAAAGTTGTCAGAGAACCCACACATAGGCCTTGAGTATATGGGTGAAAGCCCGTGTACAACTATCCACACTTTTTAGTGATGCTGATAGCACTAAATCGGTGCAAAGATTTGCCACAGAGGAAGCGAACAACAGACCTCAGGTTTTATATCAGAGTTTCCATCTCCTAGACAAAGACTAAGGGTGCATCTCTCCTTGTGGTCAGGTATAATCCCACCAGTTTTCTGGATCTCTCTTCGTCTGGACTCTACCCTTTGACCTGTCCGACTTGGGTGGCCCTACCACGAGTACATGACTCCCGCCGGCATAGCTCTAGGGATCATAGGGACTCGCAAAATGCCCCATCACGGTAAGGTGGTTATCCACGGGGCATATATATATATATATATATATATATATATATATATATATATATATATATATATATATATATATATATGGTGTCCCAAAAGTCGCACATCATCTAGGTGTTTATAAAAATAAATATAATATCTATTTTCTTGGTCATTAGCTCAACAGATGAACAATTCAAGTACACATTTGAGATGTTCCCGAAGACAAAAATGCCAAGAGGGGCAGATCTGGTGAGCGGAGTAGCCACTCCACGAAGATCCGTATATGGTGTGCAACTTTAGAGACACCCTTTATATATATACAATATAATGTTGGTAGACATACTTTTATAAATAAATGTTTATTATCTTGCCTGATTTGTTGAATGGCTCGTATAATTTATTAATAAAGAAAAATAAAACGAGTTAGTCTATATGCATGACAGACTGTTGTATCGTGTGTGCATACATCTCGGTTTTAAATAGTAAATATCTCACTAACTATCCTTACCTTAATCCTGAAACACATTACCCCAGTTTCGTATTGCTTTGAGAATTTGAACATTACAACAGAATATTAACCTCATGAAATATATTTGCATATTATTATTTTACATTTTTGCAGCCCATATTTCTGAGCGACTGGTAAACTGTTGTGGAATCGTGCTTTCTCTAATACTCAACATCCAATTTATACCATTTCCATCTCATGTTTTTTAAATGATCACAAAGAAAAATATTTTAAGTGTAAACTTTCAAACTTTTTTGAAGACACATTCTATATTATTAAACAAATTGTAGGGTGTGAATGGATTTACTCGGATATTCATAATAAACATCAGTCTTTTCACGTAAATGTTTAAACGTAATTATCGTGTATGTGTAATCATATATTAACTTTGTATTAACACAACAGTGAGCAAAATACGTTGAAATAAAATTGAAAAGTGATTTTTATTTTTCATTCGAAGAAAGTTGACATTGTCTTTCAATATATGAGGCAGATTACATAAACAAAACGTTAATTATTTTTCCTATTAATGGACCATCTTATTACACTGAATAATTCCTCTGTCACTGACTTTTAAATTTAAGTACATACTTTTAGTAACGGTTTGTATTTTCTTACTACATAAAAAAAATAAATAAAATCTTCTTATGAAACTAAAACTGCATACTTGCATTGATGCATTTATGTTTTTTTAACAATAAATAACATAAAATAACCCGACAGAATTACATTAAGACTACGAAATATTAAATACTTTCGACGGTGGTAATTCAAAGAGAAGCGTCACGCTCAAATTGGATCAAAGAAATTGCAACATTATTTTTTGCCTCAATTTTTAAATAATTCAACCAAATCGTCATAGTTCAGAGAATTCATGATTTTTTTTCTCCATAAGAATAAAGCCAGATAAAATGTAGGAGGCCGAACGCATCGCAACATATCAAATCAGCCGGCTTCTTTTAATTGCTGTTGCATTCAGCTAAAGACATACAGGCGACCGGACGTATCGCCACATTACTGATTTAACAGGTCAATGATTAAATAAAAGAAGATTGCCCCTAAAT
>NC_136487.1:165325351-165615351 GCF_053919585.1 Euprymna scolopes | reverse complement strand
TGTACTTCCTTTGTCATTAATCCGTTCATTTTTATGTTGTTTGTTTACAAGAAATGTATTTTCTTGACGTGTTTCTAATAATTCTAGTATTGTATTTTTTTGTTTTTTTTTAAGTTTAGGGGTAATAATTGTGTCGCTTACACTGTTAGATATATAGATAATATAACTATACCTACAAAAGGCGCCTTCAGTCTTTCGCAGACCATGGATATACAGAAAAGAGGGCCTTCGCGTGATATTTTTTGTGGCAGAATGTGCGAAATCTCAAACCATCCCTCTCTTAAGTTGACATTGTTAAATTCTCGTGGCGAGTGAATTGTATGTATAGGACGATTGGAAACAAATGTCGAGATAAGTGGAAAGCACATACAATGCATAGAATTCCCAAATATCACCAATCTCGTAGTAAACTAGCTCCCGTGTACTTAACTTCGGTGCTCCGATGAGACCCGATGTGTCAACGCGATTATGCCTGTAAGTATTTATATATATATATATATATATATATATATATATATATATATATGTGTGTGTGTTGTGTGTTGGTCTGTGATGAAGCTACATCTTTCCAGATAATCGCCGTCACATGCATTTCTTGAATTTCATCGTCCATGGTAGGTCAGATGACTTCCGCGGCAGATTTGCACATCTTTAAGCAGGAGTGACATTCATATTGAGAAATTTCCACTCAATTGACTTTTTTCTTGGGGGTGAATTTATTCTTATGAACAATCACATGTCTTCTCAAACAGCAGTAGATTGCAAACTCTGCTGTATATTTTACAGATCGTTTGGTCAGACTAATAGGTGCTAGGTTGCCCTGAACAGGAATTGTGTGCGAGTTAATGTGGTTGACGTAGTCAGCCTTTGACAAACGTGCTCGTTCACATGTGTTGCATTTTCAGCTCTGTGTGATGGTTAAGCCTATCAATTAAACCTTTGCGCCTCAGATTGTTGTGGGCCTGCTTTCTTAGATCTACTTTCACGTACAACATCTCACAAATTTGGTCTTTGCAGAGTAAGTTCTTCCCATATGTAGATGTTGAATTCTAAGGTTTTCAAATTATTTTTTGTAGAATCACTTAACCTGTTCGTAGGCTTTTGTTGAGGGTGCTTGCCATTTTTGAGCTCCCCGTAGAAAAATTGTTTTGGCAGCCTACAATCTATCATTTGAACAACGTGACGAATCTAACGCATGTTAGATCTGATTACAAAGGTATCAACACTACAGCAACATGCTCTCACAAGTACTTAAGTATCGAGTACTTATGCTTGCCACTTGATGTTTTAGATATGTCTCAAGCATTGTTGGTGATAATCGTTCAAGCAATTAATGTGCCTTTGATGCAATGCCCATGTCTGCGATAAATACAAGAGTGTGGTTAAGCCCACATATCTCTTAAACACATGTCTTTGTCCTCTCTGTGATTCCACGATCGGACCACACTTTTTCTCCAATCATCCGAATGCTACATATCCCTTCTGAATTCGCTTGTGGATTTTAGTGTCGAGACAGCCATCCATCGAGCGGGACCTACAAAGGAAGACTAGCACCACAGACCATGACTTCGGCTCCTAGTATTACTGGCCCGGTGCAGAAGTGAACATCACCATGGTTTTACACAAACTAATCCTCATACGAAAGGACGTTTAGGTGTTAGAAAATATATCCATTATATACTGCATATCAGTCCCAGGGGATGGCACAAACAGCCTCCTCTGCATACAGTAACTTCTTGACTAAAACATGATGCATCTTGCTTCTTGCATTAAATCTTCTAGGATTAACAATGCGACCAGTGGTTCGAAACTTTAACATGGCGCCCTCATCGCAATCCCGAAACGCAGGAGCAAGTAGAACAGCAAAATATATAGATAAAAGGGTAGGGGCAGGAATATCACCTTGTTGTACACCATTGTCAACTAAGATTTCACCAGGCAATTTTCCGTTAAATTAGGATATCATCAGCCAAGTTTCGGTTAAACAAGACTCGATCTTTCATATCCCTGCGAACTTCCTTAAATAGTGTAATCAAAGTTTGGAGGAACCCTATTTTCTCTAAGATCAATCCGAATGCATCCCTCTTGACGGAGGCAAATTCTTTGGTTAGATCCACAAACATTTGATACAGCAGTATCCGTTATTCAATGCATTTCTTCTGAACATGCCGGGCTGAAAAAATCATATCCATATTTCCTCTGCCAGAACTAAATCCACTTTGTGACTCTGCAATAGCTTAATGACAAACATCCGCCAGTAACCTGTTTGTCGTGCGAGAACTTTCCCGACATCTTAAAAAAGCGTGATCCCACGGTAGTGGTCAAAAACGTTATTTGGCCCCTTCCCTTTAAAAGAGTCGCTAGGACACTATCAATCCAACCTTGTGTAACAAGAACACCTGCCCTGATATCCTCAACGAAGCCAATGATAACATTTGTAATATTTTCACCTCCACTCTTAAAGAAGTCTCACCGGAACACAATCAAAACCAGGTGCTTTGCCATCGCGAACTGGTACGCTAGCTAACTGCACCTCAACCAGAAAATCCAAGCGAGCCATTCTAAATATGATATTATGTTGTGGTAGGATCAACTGCATCATCATCTATTGCTGAGGGATTGCGAAACACATCAGTAAAGTGCTGTTTCCATCTTTTTTTATATATACCATCTGGATCCTTAATAACAACAGAACCATCTTTCGACATCAGGGGATATATAAATAGATAGGGGACCAAATACTTGGCGCAGGAGTCCATAACATTCGTACGAATTCTTTGTGCCAAACGCGTTTTTGATCTGCTCCGTTATATTCATCCACCCTTCGTTTTTCATTTTTCTTATTTGACGTTGCAATGTGGGGTTGGCCTCCTTGTATTGCCGCAAGTTAGTTGTATGGCCTGAATGATATTCAGGAAGTAAAACTTCATAAATTCTTTGTTTATTCATCAGCAACTGATTAATTTCAAGATTGTTGTCGTCAAACCAGTCTTTGGCCTTATCCTTCTTTAAGCCAATAATTTCAGCACCAGCAGAATAAATGAGTCTTTAAATAAACACGTGTACCATCAAATCCAAGATTATCAAGTTTTCCGCCGTACTATTTTAAAATTCAGGTTATTTTATCATGGCAAAATCAATATGTCTAGGCAGCTTAAGGCTACGATGACGACATTTCTTACGTATTCTTAGATTAATCTTTTCTTCTCACTAACTTGTGATTGGTGTCACATTCAGCACTGCGCATGAGACCAATAGAATATGCACCTCGGAGATTGCGTTTACGAGTAAAGATAAAGTCAATTTGCTTGCCATGCTTTGAACGTGGATGTATCTAATAGCTTTGTGCTGCAGTTTATGGCGAAAAAAACGTGTTACAGATAGCAAGATTAAATTCTGAACACATCTCTTGTAACTTAAGGCCTTTCGCAATCATAGGAACCGATACCAAAGCGGCCAAGAGAACTTCAGTGCCCAACACGGGCATTGAAATCACCAAGAATAGCAAGGTGTTCATTATTTTGTAATGATACAACAGCAGAGCGAATAAACTCGTAGACACACATTTGCCATATTTATTCGCTTGAAGGGTTGGTAAATAGACTGAAAGACTAGTTATGAAGCTGTTGTGTTAGAGAGGAACACGAATAGTCATGATGTGTCACAGATTCCACAGTATCAACCCAGGATGTTGTAATCGCAAACCCGACTCCACAATTTCTACGTATACCTTCCGGTTTACCAATCCAGAAGAGACTGTAGCATAAGGATACTTCTATCATTTGATCTTCTCCCGAGAGACATGTTTCTGATAGGGCATCAATATCTATATCAAGTCTTCCATGGCCTGCGGTGGAAAGCGCTATCCTGCGCTCTGGACGGTTGGATGACTTTTTATCAAGAATAGCGAGTAAATTCCAACAGCATGAATTGAATTTTATTCCATCTTTGGAGATACGTTTTTGTTTTCTTCCTGATTACATGAACCACCGTTAATTACAGGAGACTAACAAGTGATAGTATGACAGACAGTTTTAATGAAGCTGTTCTAGCACTTTCACAAGACACTGGGTGAGCAGTGCGCTCCCTGACTGGGGCTGCTCAGTCACAGGAACCCCCATCGGAGTTGGCCTCTCTCATGTGAAGGCACAACAACGATGTACAAATACGATTCCATGCGCCTTTGTGCAGAGTTATGACTGTGTACCTCCAATTGATCAAGTCTGTACACGTTGCCCCTCCTCCTTCCCCACAGGACTTGCAATTAAAATGAACCACAGATAAAGATCAGATAGAAAAAATGAAGGATAAAAGATAGATCTCAAGTAACATATGTACATCCCTGCATAAAATGGCAAGCGCTTGTACGACAGGGTGCCACTATCTAAGTCTCGGCAACAATAAACCAGTGACAAGCCATTGCAAGATGACTAGTAATTGCCTTGTCCGCAGATCTTTCATAAGAGTTGTAATCTCTTCAAAGGATTTCGTCCACTACGGCTTGCAGGTGCTCCTTCTACCCTACTAAAGTCATATAAACACAACTGGAACTTAGGTAGATGACCACCAGAGAAAAGCTCTCACACCGGTGGATCATGAATTCCGATGTCAACAGGGCCTAACAGAGGTTTCTGTTAGGGTTACCTCAAGCTTAAACTGTGGTTCAAAGACCTTATCCCACAGTGGGGATTCAATTTTCTGGTTCTTGTCATTAACTATACAGCAGAACCCAATTATCGTAGCATACATCAGGACGTGCACGTGGGGATGATTTAATTGGAAGATGCTATATATGACGCTGGAACACATGTGTACTTTTAACACCCACCCACATTAATCTTTGAACTCTCCGCCCTTCACTCACTCTCTCACTATCTTTATGCATACAGGAACACTCATATATATATATATATATATATATATATATATATATATATATATATATATATATGAGTTAAAGAATTTATACATATATATGTATATGGATATATATGTATAAATTCTATATAAGTTCATAACATGTATAAAGTGACTACATGTACTGCCGCTATAAAAACTATCAGATTTGAGTTTACGCGAGGAACACTGACCTTACTCGTTAGTGTGACACGATCATATATATATATATATATATATATATATATATATATATATATATATATATGTGTGTGTGTGTGTGTGTGTGTGTGGGTGTATATATATATTTATATGTATGCATGCGAATGTACGTATGTGTCAAACTATGAAAATGTTCCATTATTGTTTTCTAATTACATGAAGCGACAAAACCATTGTAATATTCTAATCATCGTTCCACTAAATGATCAACAAAAATGGATTAAAAGGAATTATTATTTCGTTTTATATTTATTCTATTAGAATATGTTTTTTATTTCCATTCGACATAACGTTTATAATTTGATAATTGTGAGTTGATAAATCAATTATTTCGAAAAGAAAATTCGATGCATCGATTTTTGCTTATTAGATGAGATAAATCGATAAGTTAGTTGTTTTCTCTTTAAAAACAACCAAGACAAACAAACAATATTATTGCAGGTACGAACATTATGTTCTATCTAAGCTTTTTTTTCTTCAGTAGATTAATTTATTCATAAGCGTGTTGCTATACAACTCTGTTAATTCGAAGCAGTTCTTGCACTAATACATTAAGGAATGTAACTTAACATTTCCACGTGACCTAAATCCTGACATCATTTACATATATTTTGCTATAAAATGAGTGATACACAACATACACCACGACCCATTGGTATATTAATAGACGCATATTGTTATTCGCTGTGTTTAAAAAAGTATCAGCGTCTTATGTTTTGTAATTCATTAAATTAATAAGTTACAAACACAATAAGTGATACCGCTTTATTCTAATATTTATCATCCACATATCTTTGCACTTTGTTTGTTTAGTAATAATCAAAGTAAATAAAATTTAATAACTTATGCAACATTTTCCTTATGAAAACATAATAAAAGAAGAAAACAACAAAAACTCTTAAATAAATGTGTTGTTTCGAACAGATATTACCTTGGAATATAACTAAAGACACAACAAACCAAAAATAGCAGCTGAATATATCCTTAAACTTATGCAGTTATGTTAAATATTTTTTATTATTTTAAAAATTAAGAAGTATTTTTATATGCATAAACCTGTCTTTGTACGTTGATTTCGTTGGTAACTTTATATATAAACACTTAAAAGTTAGTTTGTATGTCTCCATATTTTTCGACTCTATTTATTACAAAACTAAATGTCGTGGATCGGCGCTAGAGGTGTCAAGTTATATACATATATATTATGTATGAACCGTTCTTTTATGGATCTTGGGTGAGTTGAAAATAGACTAAAGGGGCCAGAATTAGTCATAAATGAAACACAATCGTAATACATTACTACAATAATGTTAGTGCATACTCATTCGTGTTAACTTGGTGCAGTGGTTAAGTCACCAGCTTTGAATGATAAGTTTGCTTTCGGTTTCGATTTAATGTTGTAATCATGACTCTTAATAATATATACGAAAGCAGGAATAATTAAAATATCATATTTAAGCGTATTTTACGACCGGCCAAAGCTGCCCTTCATCCAATATATAATAACAAATTATAATTTTAAATGCTGATCTTCTATATCTTGGATTGTTGTTTTTACTGATATATTTTTTGTGTATGTGGTCTGTTACTTCAAGTCACAAGTGGGCATTTTCAATATGCCGAAATGGTGCTTCATTTAAGCCATTAAAAACGCCGCTGCCTTTTTTGACGATATTACCTTTGATTTGACTTTAGAGGTGGTTGGTGTATATTGCTCAATATTATATTAGATATTTTGGTTAAATTTATGGTTTATTTTAAATAACAATACACTATGTTTAATAATGTGTTTTACATATTAGTATCATCAGAGGTTTTATAGCAGTTAATAAAGTATCAAACACTTCAGGATCAATGTTTATAGGACGTTATTCTTCTTCTTCTTATTATTATTATTATTATTATTCAATATTTTATCGTAAGTGTCAGTATTTCTTTTCATATACTTCTATATAATTGTTCAGAAAATATAGTATGTCTCTCCTTTGGAATGTGTTAAATTTAGTAATCTGAAGATCGGCACGCTTAATAATAAGATAGTTAAATGTAACTAACATGAAAATGTTATCATAAAATCAAGATTTAATAGAAACACATATATCTCTATTTATATAAATTAAATGAACTAATTTTCCCCGTGTGAGTTTGATATTAATAGTATTAAAAATAAAGTCAGTATATGCAAATGTAATGTCCTCACACTCCAGCACAGGATATGAGGTGTGCTATAGGCCTTCTACCCTTACAGTTCCTTGTTATTTGTACATTTCTATATTTTTACGGCGGGAGTTCACTGCCACAATCGGTCAGAATCAATGGAAGATGTAAAATCTTTTCTCTCTATTTGATTCATACTCCGACCGCGACTACATAACACCGTTGCGGATATGCCCACAGGGGAATATCCGAGGAACACCGATTTGAGTTCTTAGTTGCTCTATTAATATGGATTGGTGTTTTTCCTGCGGGTAAAACGCGACTTTACATTCCCGTTATTCTGTAGGTAATTGTGCCATTTCATAAATTTCTCCTTCTTTTTCCCCTTTTTCCTCACTTTATATTTTTTTCTCTTTTTGTAGTGAGGTGGGGTATTGCGATTCAAAGGATTACTAAAACTAAACGAAGTAACATTGAATTCCAGTTTTTACAAGAAACTTTCACATTCAGCCGCCAACGTTCTTCAAATCTTGCACTGATTATTCGCTTTAATATTTTATTTACTGTTATTATACTTCTATTATTTTCCTGACTTCCTATTGTCGCATTAGTGATTATTCATTATTTATTTCTATACATTGCATTTATGGGAGATTCATTAGCACAATTACAACTATGCTATCCATATTGGAATCAGACGACATTAAAATTAGTTTAGAACGACACCACAAAAAAACAATAAAGTAAAAAGAACCAAAAGTAACCAAAACTAACGATCATTAAAAAAAAATTAAAAACACGGCCAGTTTACTGGTTTTCTTTATTCACTTACTTTTCTTTTTCATTGAAACAAAGAAAAATAAATAAATAAAATCTAATAAACATGTTTTTATTATAACCGGTAAGTTTTATTTTTTTTTTAATTTTGGTTGTCCATTAAAAAAAATATATTAGATTTTAATTAACATATTTGCATTTTACGCGGTAACTTTTTTTTTCTTTTCCCCTTTTTTTCCTTTGGTATTCTTTTACGTTCGTTTTGTTTTTATTACTTTCAATATTACGTCTCATATATTAGCTAAGCCAGGCGGGAGGGCATCTATAAATATAAAAGCTAAAACTTTTTGTGTGTGTGTGTCTACGTGTCTGTGCGTGTGTGGAGGTGAGCGTGGGTGTTCCTTCATCCTAAACTCGGCCTCCTCCTGAGACTACGACAATGACATCATATTTGACCTAGAAAGTTAGTTTCAACCACCTGCAAGTCTTTTTAAAGGGTTAATTTTATCCGTTCTCAATTGTGTGTCTCTTTGACGTAGACGTAACGTGTCAGGAATTTTTTCTGGCTTAGCCTCGATCATTCGGGTTCAAGCCTGTTTTCCTTCCTAAACATTTTTTCCTCTTTTACACCTTTGTTTACATTTATTCGCGGTTTTGCTTTCTTTTGGTGTTTCTAATTTATTATTACATGGTGATTTTTATACTATTAAAACAGGGTAACCCCTCCTATATACATACTTCCAAATACCCGGGAAACTCCGGGTTCCCCCGGATAGTTTTATATATTGTTGTATATGCATTTTAGGTATATTATTTTCCTTTCTTAATTCTTTATGTATTACGTGTCTGTGCAAAATTATAGGTCTGTAATATACAGTTGTTCTCATTGTCAGTCTTTCTCATTTCTCATCACACATTCATTTTAATCACATCTACAGACGTACATCTAAACATATATATATATATAAATATATATATATATATAAATTCAACGACATGTTATTCAGTTATGAACAATGGTTATTTTATTAATATGATTTCTTTCTTTTTATTTAATATAGAAAATAATTAGTGTGGTAGGTCATCCGGGTTTGTCTAGTCGTAAAATTTACTTAAATACGATATTTTATTTCATCCAGATTTCGTAAATATTATTGAGGCGATATTTCGAAGCTAAAAAAAGTAAACTTTGGCTCCATCAGTTTGAATTAAAAGCGCAAGCAAAACTCTTCATTAAAAGCTTGTGTATAACGTGGCATGCAAATTATCTGTTTTAAAATATACAACGATGAATGTAGAAAATGCATAACGAATTTTAAAAAGAAATCAATGTTATTCTATTTAACAGACGCCACATCAGATGATCTGAAAATCACTATTCTCGGGTGCACAATATAAAAAAAACCAAGAGACATCAAAATCATGTGGATCCGATTTTATCCCGGCTGAAGTATAATGGGGGGGGTCACCTCAAATACACAAACGGAATGTTCAAGAAAGATTATCGCTACAGTCCTCTGTCGCTTCTCTCGTTGCCTTCTCTCCTGCCTGATCTGGAACAATCTCCCAGCACCGAGAAATGAACATCGTTTTATAGTTTCACCCTCTACGCACACACGAGATTACGCGAGAACGGACGAAATAAAAATGCTGGCCGCCATGTTTGTTCTTCCTTTTCATCGCCTGAACTCACTCGCTGAGCACCACCGGTAAGACTTGTCTTTCTTGCGTTAAACCACACCGGCTGTTCTATTAAAAACAAAAAAAAATTAATTAATTTTTGTCAAGTGAGGTAGAGAGAGAGAGAGCGAAAACAGAGTTTAAATATCATGTTAGACACATTAAACACAGAAAGTGTCTGACGTTTTATTAACGCAGTATAACAAATAGTAGATAAGTTAGAAAATATTGGTTCATTTCTTATTATTATTTAGAAATAAAATAAAATTTCCTATCGATGGACGATGAGCAAATTTAACTAAACAATCATCTATTTACAAATAGAGGATGAACAAAGTTTAGTACCAATCAAAATGTATTCCGAAAATCAAAATGTATTCCGAAAATCAAAATGTATTCCGAAAATCAAAATGTATTCCGAAAATCAAAATGTATTCCGAAAATAAAAATGTATTCCGAAAATAAAAATGTATTCCGAAAATCAAAATGTATTCCGAAAAGGAAAATGTCTTAAAAATAGGAGTTTTTTTAATAAACTTGCAAAGTTCGCAGATAAGTTCGCCCGAATCTTATCATATTTCTATCTTAATGATTTCAGACTTTACTTCGCACCGGCGCATCTGTCAAAATATGCATCGAAAATAAATCTATCTAGAAGGCAAATAGGATTAAGACAAGAATGTGATTCATGTTACAGTACAAAAGGTAGAAGGTGCCAGGAAAATCTGCACGTAGGTCTGTCGACGGATGGAAACTAAATATATACAATGCACTGATATATTGGGTTGGACATAATACATCATTGACTATGAACAACAGTGTGTAAAATGCAGTAGCGTAGATATTGTTTGGAAAACAAAACACTGTAATTAAAGTAGCATCTAGTAAACCGTCTGTTCACAATGCCAAAATCACGTTAATTTATAATATCACTTAAATACCAGTGAATGTGTCTTCACAGCAAATAATGCGAAATAAAATGCTCGTTTTGGATTTTTATTTTTTTTAATTATACCAATACTTCTGTAATAATTGATTAACATATTTAATTCCTAATTCATTAATACTATATCCTTATTAAGTACGGGAAATAAAATATGTGAGTTTTTCAAGCAGATGGAACATATTCATTAATTTAAGGAACATCTGACTGTGTTTATATTTTAACTGGTGATTGTTTCTCATTTATTCAATGAGTGTTTACTTGTTTGACTGAGTATTTGTGATCTCTTTTAACGAAGCATTAAAGTAGTCTCGTATTGTGAGCATTTCTATACTAATATTTTTACGCATGTAAGACGCGTTTCTTATTTAAATACTTTTCATGCATACATGTGTAGATGAACTATTATGTATTTATAAGTTTTGCGAAATAATGTGATGACTTGTACTCATGCTATTCTTTGTCCTTTATCTGTTGATTATTCGAACTAATTTTAGATGAAATTAAAGTAAAATTAACTGTACATTATAGTGTGTGGAAATTTCATATTGTTATTCATGAATACAATGATTCGTTTATGTTTTGCTGTAGTTTGTAATTTATTATAACTTATATATGTTTTTTATATGCCATGCATGAATTGGCGTATGCTTGTTTCTACTGGCGTAGAAAGCGTAACTTACAATATATAAGACCTCTATCACGTATATTACATTTTTCACATCATTGCATTATTATGCAAATATACACACTCTCGACACTTATCAATATGTAATAACTATTATTATTTCGGAACTTTATTAGCAAAGTTGCCTCATTTATTTTTTACAAACTATTCGATTAACGTTATTAGTAATTTAGATTATCGTTAGAATACAAGTAGCATTAACATACAATAAACATGAGTATAAATTACGTGACAATATGTCATCTACTATCTTGATACGTAACTGCAAAGAAATACATAAAAACTTAAAACATTTACATTAATTGCATTACAAATATATACAGATGTTTTATTTTAACTCATTGGTTTCGTAAAAAGTGATCGGCTTAATATTTAGCACATAATTTTATACACGCAAACGCACACACACACACATAAATCTGCGTATGTGTGCAGTAAACTCAATAAGTTTTCAGATTTTTGTTCAATAATGAAAAATGTTTGTATTTTTTTTTTAATTTAGTATGCAGTTGCCATGCATCTATTAGGAATTGACGAAGTCTTATGATACCAGGTTAAAATATTAAACAACAGCAGCAATTGGATACACCCTAATTCAGCCTGATTTTCACCGATGATGAATTTGAAACATTCCATTTTACGGTATGGATACTTTACTAAAACGATATCCTATAATATCATCTCCGCGTTCAGTACTTGTGTCAGGTCTTCTGTGTGTGAAAATAAACAAACTTCAACTAGAATTTTATATATATTGAAGATCAAACAAGTACTATTGAAGCAAGTAGGGTTTTTTTTTGTTTCTTATTGTGTTTTACTTTTTGGATGTGCGAACTCTGTATTTTCATGCTGTCTGGGAAATTGTTTTATGTTCTGTTTGCGTAATAAAATAATGTCTGAACTGAATACGGAATTTAGTTACAGAATATGCCATCTGTAAACTTAGAAAGAAAGAATATTACGCCCCCTTAGAACGGTCACAGCACGCTTTTAATACTTAATTGTGTTGACGTGAAAAAGTACTTGTTAACTGTTTACAATATATTGAATATCACATTATTGTACAACTACAGCCATAGAATTTTCCATGTGTATACTCATTACAGATTTGGCATCGCCTTTAAGGAAATATTATTACAGGTGTACAGTTATTAAAATAGTATACTTAATGTAAGAACTATATCTCAAAGCATACACTTACCCTTACTTACCCTTCGATGTTCTTGTTAAACAAGGTGTATTATTTTTCTAAGATGTAAGTAACATCAGCTAATTCGAAATAAACTAATAATAATTCATTGATAAATAAATACAATAATTCTGCGTATATAGGGTCCTAAATGTAAGCCGGGTAATATCAGAGACTACAATTTATCAAAAACAAAAAACGAGAAAAAATGCCTAATCTCTTAAATACTGAGAAATGTGCAGAAAAATAGTTAATTTCCGACTCTAAAAAATTGAAGGAAAGCTCTTGTAAAATGTTATTGAGTACATATTCAGAAATACGCTACTCCAACTCTCAGAGAAATGCATATACTTTGAGAATTATCGACAACTAATAACAACGGTGGTATGAGAAATGGATTTTATGAACCATTATATTAAGAATACTATTCATACTAATTCGGGGAAAATATTGTGATCCAATGCAGCACTATATGTTACAGGCGAGTGCTGTCCCTTTCCCATGTAAATAAGAGGAATATTAGATACCTGAAAATAAGATTAAGATTAATCCCTGAATCGAACCCTGTAGGCAAAATTTAGAAATAAAATGTTAGAAATTAAGTCTATTATTTATTCTTTTAGAAATCTGAATATTAAAAATGCCAGCTAAAAGAATGAACAATGCAAATTAACTTATATTGTTTAAGAATAGGTTAGTTTAGAATTGAGGATTCTTTTGTTCGCCGAAAGTGTGTACAAGAAACATATGGTAAGCTACGTGAAATTGATAACGTTTGAAAAACACACATCTGACATCACAGATAAAGGGCATTTCTCCATATTATTGGTTCGGAAATTAGTCAGTCAGAGAAGCAAGTCAGTTGGCAGTCAGTTGTTCAGTTGATGAGTTGGAGTCCGTGCCCCTTGGAGCCAAGTGGTGCAGAATAAACCAATGTAGCCATACCATTTGAATTCCTAACGTCAATCGACCGGTCGATCAGATGAATAAAGAAGTCATCGTTATTTGTAACTGTTGTTTTGTGTCATCATTCACGAACGAAAGCTAATCTGTTTATAATCCTTTAATGAACATTGTAAATCCATACACGTATTATATACCCCCACCATCATCATAAGTAGTACATGAGTCCCGTTATATATGTGCGCCAATATGAACTTCACGCCATCTCCTTAAATATATACCCCTGCTACATAACATATACAGAGTGCCCCAGAGAACGGACCCCTAAGTAGGCCCCGTTTCTTAGTGTTTTGTCCGAATGAAATGAAATTTTTGTGACAACTAGTTTATTATAGTCAAAACATCACATCAAAACACCTGGGTTTTTGCCTTTTTTTTTCTTCGTTCTACAGCATATGTTCTAGATGGCCTACATTTAGCTCCGTGCATTTCTTGAAGCGCAGCACGAAGTTATCAATAACGTTCCTACAGACCGAATTGGTGATGGCTCTCATCTCCTCCCTGGTGGCTTCTTTGAGTTTCGTGATGGTTATGGGTTTCCCTGTGTAGACTCTGTCCTTAATATAGCCCCAAAGAAAAAAATCTGGGGGGCTTAGGTCCGGGCTATGGGGTGCATACTAAAAATCAGTCTTGAGACTGATCACTCGGCCTCCGAAGTTCTCTTTCAGCCAATCTCGGGACAGATTTGAGGTGTAAAAACTTGTTCAGTCCTGCTGGAACCAAAACCTGCTCAAAAGCGACGGGTAGATGGTCTGGAGTGCATTCTTGAAGGTTTTGAGGACCTCCACATACAGCTCCTTGGTGACTGTCACTGCTGCGCATGATTCCTGTATGAAGATTGGTCAAATAATGCCTCGATCCGAGATTACAGCCCACCTCGTGAACTTAGGAGAGTGCAGGGGTTTGATGGTAACTTCATTGGGCCAGGAGGACACCGAGAATGCATTTTTCTTGGAGTTCGCCTTTCCATCAATATAGAAGTTGGCTTCATCTGAGGTCCTAAGAGAGTTACGGAAACTTGGTTCCTTCTCGATCTTCCCGAGAATCTTAATTGCCATAGCCCTCCTCTGATTCTTGTCTGAGGCTGTAAGGGTCTGCAGCGCCTGTATTCTGTATGGGTAAGCCCTGATATCGTTCACCAGCACTCTCCTGCAAGTCTCACGGGGCATACCGAGGAACTGACATCGCTTACGCACTGAGCGTTTCGGACTCTGCTGAAGAGACTTTCTCACTCTTTCGACCAGCTCAGCTGTTCGCTTCTTTGGACGCCCCGAGTTGCTTCGACGGTTCTCTCTGGTAGCGCTGAGGTTCTCCACGGTCCCATACTTTTGGAGGTGCTCCACCCAGTTCTGAAGTCTGCTTTTGGATGGAGCCTTTTCACATTCGAACTGACGCATGATACTGTCCTGGGTTTTATTAAACGCCCGAATCTTGTAGTAAAATTTAACAGTGTATTCGTTGTACGAGTTCCGACTGCGGGCTTGATGTACTCACGGTCGTTGATTCTCTCATGTCCTATAAAATAATGACAATCGGGGAATAAATAATGAAGATATCACATAAAGTGTACACGGGTCCGTTACCCTGTATATTAACGCTGTAACCATCCAAAATAACGGCTACATTTATTTATTTACTTTAATACAGTATATTATTTCTAACTAAACTTCTATGGTTGGTATCTTTCGTAGTGACTTTTTTCTAGTGTCACAACTACTGGAGAGTAAATTTCGGGAACTCCTGAGGTACAAGCAAAGATTGAAATATTTCAATGTTTCACTACAACGTTATTCGAAGAGACAACGTGATACTATAAAGTAGCTATATCACAATCATCAGCATTTCGATGATAAACATTCGTCCAAAAACAAGAGCAACGAATCAGCCAGTAACTTAACGAAAAATTAATAGTACAAGTTTCTGAATTAGAAATTATAACTCTCAGTTTTCTACGATAGATTAAAAAGGCTACGTCGAGACCAATAAATTGTTGTCACGTATGCAGCATCCACTTTTAAAAAGCTCTTACAATAGAATAAGAAACAATGGAGGTTCTGAATTTCACTTTCACACAAATATAGATTGTTTTGCAGAAAGAAAAACTAGTGTAACAACTGCAAAAATAAAGAGCAAAACAAACTGCTAAAATGAGGAAAGACTGATTGACAAACTACAAAAAATAGATGAACAATTTCCAAAAAGTGTTCTACTGAAAAAAAATAAACAAAATGCTTCCAGAACTATAACAAAAGAATAGACATATTCCTTTGAACTTTAGCAAAAAAAATGGCAATGTCACAAACTTCTATAACTCTAATTACAATTTTATATAGTATCAAAGTAAGACTCCCCTTTTATTTGATTGCATCTTAGAAAGTGTAAGGACATGTACAACATTGGTTGTATAGATTGAGTAAAATGATCGATGCACAGTTTCAAAAACTCTGAACCACAGAACACCCCAAATTCCTTGATAAGGTGTTTACCCCTCAAAAGCGTGTTGCGTCACATTTTCCAAAATCATAAGCTATCTTACTGAAATTTTCAGCACGAATACATTTATATTTGATATTTGCTGGAAGTATTTAAGATTAATAAATAAATCTGTTCATCATTTGCGTCCTATCCAAGAAAGAATGGTTCGGTAGTGAACACGCGGAACTATGTGCTCACAATGGCAAATACTTTATGTAGGAAGGAGTATCGTTATGGGAAAAATACTCTGAAATCAGACGCATATTGTTTAGTAAGTAAAAAACTAAGCAAACCAGCCAATATAAATGCTTCGACCGGTGAATGAACGGGGGAAAAGATTCTAATTAAAATTAAAGACTGCGACGTCACGTACGTAAGAAATACATGAAATATCAGGACAATATAAAAAACTAAAGAAATAATATTCCCCACCAATAGAAGTTTTATTCCCAGGAAATCCGCATGTTACAACAATGTGTTCTATGCGGTCCTTTGCATTAGATTAAAACCTACTTATACTGCGCAATAACTTGCGTGAGGTGTGACGAAAATTATGCATAACATTTTCCAATGAAAATAATAAAGGGTGTAAATTAAACTGATGTATAATTAATTTGCCAACATATGGAAGACGGTAAAAAACTTCCATACTAAAATTGTGCAAAACTGGCGGAACATTGATTAGGTCAAAAATAACTTTTAGAGGGGAGATTAATCGTGAATGTAACATATAACAAGAGGAAAATAATAAAGGTATTCCTGTTAAAAAAACATATCAGTAATAATTTTTGAATACGTTTTATACACTAAATATGTCGTGAGTGTCTGTAAATGATTTTTGTCGAATATCTATTTACAGATAATAAGTTCTAAAGTCTAAATTGAAAAAAATATATCGTTAAATCAGCGCAGCTGTACTGCAAAATGTAAAAACATGTAATGAAGCTTCGAACAGAAACGAAAAAGAAATCGGTATTAAAAAATAAAAACCTAACATATCGTTCTACCCATTAGAGAAAACTAATTTGGACTTCAAAAGACGTGGAGAAAAATATTCTAATAAATTTTAAATACGGTTAATGTGGAAAACTACTGCCTATATCAAACAAGTAAAAAGGAATACGGGTTAAACTCTGAGTTAAAAAAGTCCATCATCCTCAACTTACACCTCACATTTTTTCATGAAACGAATCATAGGAAAAGGTCTCTTAAAATCGATATGAGTCACGCATATCTTCACATTTTCATCGGGGAAAATAGCCCGCAGCATATTCTTGTAAAAATTTATACGGGATGATTAAAATTCGAAATATTACCGTTGTGAGTCAAGTTCGTGCGAGTTTTTTTGGGTTTTTTTATGTAATAATGGAACTATGTTAATTTTTTTGATGTCAGAATCAAATTACGTGAAACAAGAAAACATTATGAACATGTAAACAAAGGTATTCTATCGCTCATAAGATGCTGTATTTAAAAGAATAAAACATGTTTATTTCTTCATAGAAGAAATAGAATACAAATCTAATATATAAAGGGTTATACGTCTATCTGTATCCTTATATTTACACTCTATCCTTTCTTAAACTAAAGGTCGTAGAGCGGCGCTAAGTGCTTCAAAGGACTTGATTTTTCGGATTTATCCGTTATTTTGCTTAGTTTTAAGGAGTCAAACGTGGGTAAAAATTTAAAAAAATCGTCATATATTTTGTACACCCATCTTTGTTGATTAATGTTATTGTTGAAAATCACGACTCTATAATAATATACATAACATCTGGAATCTTTTTTATACCATATTTATGAGCAGTTTACCAATAGGAACCCCCACCGCTTGTTATTGATAAAAGAGTTTAAGAAGACACGACCCGGAAAAAAGCATAGCTGTAAAGGTTATGTCGGCTCCTAGTGTATTACTGAGGAATTAACTTTTATGTGTTTGCACACTATTTCCTTACATATTTTCCCAATATCGAATACCTAGTGTTCCCACTGAACAACCTATCAATATAACAAAGTTGTGAGATGAACACCGGAATATAAGACGACATTCAGTAAATAACGATATTATAACTATTCCTCTCGCACATTGACCAAAAACGAAATAAAATAAACGTTAGCGATGCAAACTCATATATAAAATGGTTGACCTAAGTAAATGACCGAAGTTACACACGTAAATATTCCTGCTCCCTAGAGAAAAGCACTGTTCCTTGATCGAAAAGGGAGGGTGTTCTATTATCGTTGCACTTACAAAGCTTAACCGATATATACAAGCACGACCAAAAAACTGTATTAACGATCTTTGGGCTAAGCGTTTTATACGTAATCGCAGCAAATAGGCTGTTCAATATGAGACAAAATTTTTATGAGAATGTTTAGTTGGTGAGCCTCTCCTCCAAGCAGATCGCATATGCGGACGAATATTCAAAGATTGTTGCCGACACAGGGGGGACCTACTGAGAAGTGAGTAATTGTTTTCTTGTGTACCAATAGTAAAAATAAACGATAGTATACAATACTAGCAAAACTCTTTCAGACAAAAACATTCAATCGGAACATAAAATGGTGGAATTTATGTGAGCTACAAAACAGAAAATCGCTCATAGATACGAAAAAGTAAAGACTAGTTTATCCTTAGTGTGGAAATGAAATCTTATACCAGGAGAGGTTCGTCGTACAAAAAGCGTTACAGAAGATAACGAATGGTTTCTATATGGGCAATTTTAAAAGGACAAAATTCATAGTTACGTTTATTGGCCAAACATGGAGGAAGCTTAATAGATTATCATATCTTGCGAGGGGTATGCTTCAAGAGTAAGGCACCACCAATTACACTTAATCCGACAACCAGACTGGACCAACACTGGTCTTTATTTCATACAGATTCTTCGGGGCAATTGGAGGATTGGTAATACTAAAACGTGGAAGACAGCCCACCAAATATTCAGTATTGTTAAAATGTAAAGGACTTACTAACAAAGTTTCATAGATCCGTTAATTTTTATTGTGTGTATACCGTACAAAACTCTCGGATCTACATGTTGTGTGCTGCCTTTAAAAAGGAGCAAAAATGGGGAATCACCCAACACAACACTTTTATTTAAATGCGAACGAAATGCGTTTAACTGCACGTCTTCCAAACAACGCAGTTTATTATCAAGCCAAAGTCTTTTAAAATATCTGTCACCGCCACCTGTCAAGAACCTTTATGCACACAGGATTATGTTCAGAGAATACGAATCTAATAATTTTTGGTATCACAAAGATGTTTTCCTTAATTTTTGCTAAGCATTTATGTAAAAGTGGAGACGGGTAAACTTCTTCACGTAGGACATATTCAATTAAATCTCAAAGTAAGGGTGCAATATCTAATAACACAATAAATAGTTTGTTCAATTGTACTTATATTACATTGGAACGTTAGGTCACATTGAAGAATGGACACAGATCTCATGTGTCATGTAAGTTAACGTAGCCAGCCAGATTTATTTATCACCTTTGCACGACATGATAAATGGTAGGCAATCAAGTTTAATTTGTTTGCAAGGCGAAAAGAACATTGCAACCAGTAATTGATTTCAAGATCTTTTCACCAAAAATTAAAGCAAATACGTTGTAAAATACTTAGCAACCCCTAAGCTATAATTATATCATGTAATTACAGAAAAGGCATAAGTATATCATATAATTACAGAAAACGAGCCTTAATGATGTAATAATTTGTTGTGGCAGATAAGACCTAATCACATTGAAAACATATCAGTGTTGAACTAATTGGTCCTCATGAATATCTTGTTCTCTTTCTTATTGCCAAAGCCTAAAGTATCCATAGGGGTTGGTGCCTTTTTAATCCCAAATCTCCTTGCATAATTGATAAGAAATTTACTAAAATCTGTCTAAAGTGCATTCTTTCATACACTGGAATAAATCTTAATAGATATCCTAAGTACCAAACCCGACAACCAGGTAGAAAAGATGAAAATATTGGATGATAAAGCTCAAGAGCGCATATCTCGATAAATCAGGAATGGAAAACGCCCTAATAAAATACGTTATTGGTAACTCACCCGGAACTTCAATAGTTGATTATTTGCTTAAAAACTTGTCAGATACTACAGACCACAGCAGTAACTCATTTACTATTCTTTCTGTGCTCATTGAAACACCAATTTAAAGATCTTAGAAAATATTTGCGTTTGTTTGAATAGAACTGGTATTTGTAAACAGAAAACATCTCTCTTGAGTCTGGGCGCAATTAGCCTCTGTCATATCATTGTATATAATTCATGCCTAGTTTTTTTTTAGGCATACAGTGTCCTGTTTTGCCATTGTCCTTTATTTTAAATTTTTCCCTCGCTGAATTCTTTCGATTTTACGTATATTAGTAAGCCCCGTTAACCGGCGTTGCCTAGTAGAATCATTGTCACATCACTTAAAAAAAACAATGGTTGTCGTTGTTGATTAACACCGTCCATGGCCAATTCCGGACAAGGGCAGCCATGGCGGTCGTTGCTGAAATACAAAAAAAAGCAAATAAGGAAATGCATAAATACGAAGGTAGAGCTAATGTAAAAATTTACACCCCCGCTGTAATAAAAAAGTTATAAAATAAAATACGAAGTTAATGTATATCCCGTCTAGCAAAAGATATAAAACCACAAATTTCGTTAGCCAATGTAATTTACGTTAAAACCAAAGCCTAGTTATTATAATATTTTTATCAGAGCTATTTAGGGGAGAGATAGCTTTGATATGTATATTTCAACTTTCGGTGTCGTGTGAAAAAAAACCCCGCAGTTTCTAAGATTGAGAAAATGCTAGTTTTTAAAAAGGGGTAGATCACTTCCCTCTTCATAAGTTACGTAAAAGAAGAACCCACTTTATGGTCCAAATTTTTTCGGGAGCGAGCACTACAATCAACTAAATTTAACGTAAACTGCGCACCCACACGTTGACCGCCCCCTCCTCAAAAAGTATTAAATGTTTACATTTCCGGGAGAGGTGCGGGCCAGGCATCAACTTTGCAAAAGAAAAACATTTAAAAAATTAAAAATTTAAGAAGCCTTTTGTATTATTATAAATAGATGGTGGAAAATACTGTTTTTTTATGAAACAAAATTACATATATACGTATTATGTATATATATACGCGCGTGCTCGTATTAATACAGACACACACCCATACACATGCACAGACACACGCAGATATGTAAGTGTTGTCGATCGATATTTTCATCAGGAGTTTCTAATATATGCGGAAATGTTAGTTTTAAATAAGTGGGTGATCACTTTCCTGTTATAAGTGTACGTAAATTGAGCACTAACTTTATAGGCACCTATTTTCTAGAGGGTGCGGCAATGTGCAAGAGGATGTTGAAAATGTTTTTTTTTTAAATCTAATCCAATAATGTACCTTTAAAAAGTCAATTTTCCATATGATTAGTGTGTGTTTGTGTAAATTTGTTTGCGTCTGTGTGTGTGCCTGCTTTTATGTCGCTTAAATAAAAGTTAATTCGCACAGCTTAAATTCACATCACCTTACATAAATAATTAAAATCCTCAAATCTACAAATCATAATTTGATTGATTTATATGTTATATGAGAAATAGGATTCGGGTTTAAATAAGGTTACCTTTTTGTAGCTTTTAATGTGTTTTCATTTTATAAGATCAATTACAGTCGATATCTCTATTCATGTTCAATGTAAACTGCTGGTATAAAATGAAAAGAATGATGGATTTTAAATACGTTTATTTTGTGAGAGACATACAGAGAATAAATGGCATAATATTCTTTAGCATACCCCCAATTATTAGATATCGAATAAGTCAAAAGCTGTTCAAGGCATGTATAACAAATAAAGAAATACCGGCTGACAATCCGATGACAGAATTTTACACATATTATTTACTTCATTTTATAAATACAATAAACCATTTTGTAGGTGTGTGTTGACCAACAAAAAATATCTAGTAGGAAGGCAGGCTCAAACATGTGATGCGAATGCGGAAATGATAGTGAAGATATGCGTATGGTTGGTGGTTGATTAAGAAACATTAAAACAAGTGGAGTAGTAAGTAAGTAAGCTCGAACCCGTAACGCAGAAGAGGAAAAAGAGGAGAAATAAAAACAAACGATCTTATCGATGCGTTTACCGCGGTTGTGACGTCACGTGTTTTATGCGTCGTAGTTGACGCGAGATTTGAAAGACTTGTAAAAATGTCATCGACAACACGACTCTTCTTGTAGAAAACTACCCACTTGAAGGTGAAGGAAATAATGTTCTGCGCCAATTTTTCCATATTTTTCGTTCGAAGGCTCAAGTCTCTAAAGGATATCGGTGTCGTTAAAATCAGTCCCTTCTATCGAATGTTTTAGGCAGACACACAAACATAATTTTTTTTTACATGGGGATCACCACTTATCAAGCCCGTAGGCCACTCGGGTAAGGACTATTTTGTGTACAATAATCGATGGGATAATATCGTAGTAATAGTTGGTATTGCAGATTTGATAAAGCGTCTTACTTAAGGGAGCGATTAATCAGGAATTTGTTCATGTTATACTGGAAGACGTCTAAGTTATAGTCAGGTGGGAAACAGGCAAGCGGAAGAGAATTTCACAAGCGTGCACTTCTCAGAAAAAAGTATGTTCATGGAATCTACGTTTTGATTTAGCTACAGATAAAGAGTGGGGGGAATTACTGACAGGTATTTTAGCTAGACGACGTTTATCGTGAAGGACTGGCGAGGGGGGGGGCAGAGATTGGATCTCGGGTTAGCACTTGTCATGGAAATAACGATAAACCAAAGATAGGCTCGCAAGGTCTCTTCTGTGAGTGAGAGGTTGCAGGGGCGAGAATAGAGAACCCCCACTAAGCCACGAAGTCTATTTTGAATTTTGTCAAGGCAGGATAGGCTATTTTTTGAAGCTCCAGCCGAGATGTGGCAGCAGTACTCCATCTTTGGACGTACTTGGCTTTAATAGAGATAGAGAATTGCATCAGTAGTGAGATATCTCCTGGAGTGGTAGAATGATCCTACCATTTTCCCAGCGGTCCTGGCAACAGACTTTATATACTTGTTCCATTTCAGATCAGTAGTAAAGGCCAAACCCAGGAGCTTGTAAAAACATGAAGCCTCCCCAAAATGAGAGCCATCCATTTCAATTGATGCTAGATGAGGAACATAGCGTTGATGATGTAAAGTTAGGAGCTTGCTGTTAGAGGCATTAAAAGTAATCAGCCATCTCTTCCCTCACTGAACGGCGCGCTAAAGATCAGAGGAGAGGGAATCAGAGAGAGCTTTGCCATTTGCGGCCTTTGATGTGTTGACGTAGATGGTCGTGTCATCAGCATAGATGTCAGGGAATGACTTTAGCATGTGTTTTGGGGGATCATTGATGTAGATCAGGAATAGAGTTTGGCCCAGGATGGACTTCAGGGGGGCTCCATCATTAATAATGTGGGCCTCTAATTTCTGCCCATCAACCACTAGTCTTGGGAACCTATCAGAGGGAAATGCTTTAATTATTGAGCAAACATTTCCAGTTATACCGCAGCATGATTTTTTGTGAAGTATGCCCTTATGCCATACCTTATCGACCTTTTACAATGGTTGCTGGCAGTCCTGAAGACAACCTTAGTCTCAGTACATCTATTAAGTTGCTAGATATGGAAAAAGTGATTTCTGTGCATAATGGCAGCGGCACATTTTAGGGAAAACCATGGCTGGCTGTAAGGTTTTTGTTGGAATATTAAGGATGGTATGAATCGGTATATGCCTACAATTAACCATTCGGTAAGATCTGATACTATAGAGTGTACATCCTTTGTAAACATGGAATGCAGAGGTAGATCAGATATGAATGCACGGAAGCTACCCCAGTCAGCCATAGATTATCGATATACAGTACGGTGGAGAGGTATATCTGAAGAGTTATTACATTTCATTTTTATCTTAACTGATACAACTGTGTAATCGGAGGATCCCAGTGGAGATAGAACGGAACATGAACACAGCTCAGGGGAATTTGTGAGAAAAAGGTCTAGAAGGCTTACATACTGACCAGTAGTATCGGGCACCCGGGTGGGTTCATGAATAATAAGATTGAGGTCATAGGCAATGGCGAAATCATGACATGCCCTCCCCTCATCATCTATCTTATTTGAGTGAGTCAACCATTCCACAATATGGGCATTGAAGTCAGCGCAAATGTTAATGGTAGTCGAAGGATGAGCAGACAGGATGAGGCCAATTTTCTCAGATATATTTTTATTTTAAGGACAGTAACCCCGCTGTTGTGGGGGCGATAGAGAGCAAATATGAATGCAGTGCTGTAAGCAAGTGAAACCCGGAAGCACATATAAGGTAAATTAGAGTCTTCTCTGGAGATATCTCTGCCACTCGGGAAGCCATCTTTAATATAGGCGCATACGTACATACATTTGAACAGACAGGTAAGATTTATATTATAGAAAATATATTTACTTGGTATATCAATCACTATAGAGAAAATATAGACGTACTTAATTTATGCTGGTAAAATCTTGTAGCTTTATTCGAGTTTGTGTGTTGATGACGAAATGAGCTGTGCACCTGCAGCAGTATGCAGCGCATACGTTTAGCTGGAGTGCCACAGAAGTTAATTGTTTGTCTTTGGATTTTCTATGAATTATGTAGAAAGGTTGGGATAAAGTACAGTAGGACTAGTTTTAACTGGTTGCTGCTTCTGTATGTGGTAATATGCAGGTTGGACTAAATCGTCATGATAATCAAGAGACATCATTTTGTAGTCAGTGACAACATTTCAAGGATTGGGAAGTCTAAGGCATTAAATGAGCTGGATGAGAATGCTATTGGGAAGAAAAACGTTAAGTCTATCAATTATACTTCGTTAGCATTGGTTAACCCCCTAGTAATTCTGGTACGCGATGTGTGGTATTAAACCGCTTGGAAGATATTTGAAAATAACACAAATTTATTTTTTTGTGACATTAATGCCCCTATTATAGAAGGAACGACCAATACTCTTAACACAACTATTTATATTTGAAGTCCATTGCTTGTGGCGGTGAATGAGTGTGAGCCCTCTTAAGATAATTTCCATTTTTTTACTGGGACCTAATCAAACGAAATCTGAAAATACTTTTTTTCTTTTCTATGAGTCATGTGTTTTTTGTCGTTCTAGAAACATTTTTATAATTATACATACGCGTTTATATATATATATATATATATATAATTATACATACGCGTTTATACATATATAAACATCAATTTGCAAATTCCAGCATATATTTCCATATTTTAAATCATTTAATGGCATTTTGGTTTTTAATAAAATATGGAAATTGCGTTTATGAAATATTTATAAAAACAGAAAAATAGTTAAACACATGAATTAGCTTTTAATATCCGCAATACTTCTTCTTGATAGCGTTAACGCTAACACATGTGAATGTTATTGTTGCATAATACCCAAAGCGCATATTAACTTATAGTATTTTTATTTTTCTGACAATTAATATTATGCCATAGTTCTAATATTACAGATTTATTTTGATTCATATATAGGAAAAATAAACGTACATGCTTAGTTTACTGTAGAATATCAATAGTTTTTTTAAGTAAAAAATACATGTAAAATGAGTTTTATGTTATACAATAACTAAGTTAATCATAATGTCTCAACTGCAATAGTACCACCGTTTTCTCGGTAATAAATGAAGGATAGAAGAACAAGATCAATATAAAATCTATTAAACATATAAACAATTAATTAATCAGTGTAAAATTAGTTTTTCGTCCGCTTAATAGAGATTGGAAATTTTTTTTAGGTCTCATTACTAGAAATAGAAACGCAATTGGCGCTGAAGAACCATTCTACTATTTGTTTTCAAATAATGGCATCATTTCATGCGTCAATCCTTTTAGATTTGCATGCCATAATTAAACGGAAATATTCATTTTCTATTTGTATTAAAATTAGGACTCGCACAGTAAAGGAAATCTTATTATCTGAACATAAAACTACATCACGGAGGTTTTTTCATTCGCCCATAATGAGTACCCTAATGAACATACAGACATATATTCGTGCATATTAACACATATCCACGTATGTATATACTAGCAGGAAGAATCCACGTTGCTCGGGATTTTATGGGGATCAACGAAGATTTCAATCGCCTATATTTTATTTTCAGAAACATCGAATAAATCGCCTATTTAACAATACAATTTATTGATTGGTCTTTCTAGATGGGGATCCATCATAACGCACCGAGAGAACTGACTTAGTTCACATTCCATTGTACTGTAAATAAATAAAGTAAATTGATCCAACTATGTTTATATATAATGACTAAAATAAATGTGTTAAATACAAAAGGCAATTATCATGATTTAGTTTTGCTCAAAACCGAACCATTTATTCCGAACGCGACCCTATCCTATGAAATAACTTAATGTATATTTTATATTCCTGATCTTTCTACTAATGTGGTGTTAATAGCTTGAATTAAAGGTTAAAGTGCAAAATTCATGTAAATTAATTAAATTATACCGTAAACAGAAGCATTACTCTTGAACACGCCTCTGTCATAAAAGGAACATACTTTAGATGTTATACACCGGATAGACTTTTTTCCGGTTATAAAACTTTTTAAAATACTTCTGGTGTTAGATTGATTAAAAGTGTTGTCTTTAGTAAAACACGAGCTGTTTTATCTTTAAAATTAATTTTTCGATTATCCGAGTCATTCCAGTGTAACAACTACATTAAACAATTCAAGATACATAAAATACCTTCTTGTTAAATTAAAAAAACAAACCTGTCCAGCCGTTTTGGAGTGCATACAGAACGAACTTACAGACAGAGGAAGTTCATTTTATGTCAAAGTGCATTTGATACTTATGAAACACATTTTCTCAAAATTATGTGTACCTGTTGGTAAAATATTGACATTTAATCGCTGTAAGTTAAAGTATAATCTGTAATATTTGTCGTTACTTTAATCTGTGAAAAATGTGTTCTCAGCTATACTAGGCTTTATAAGACAACAGTTTAAATAGTCTAATGTAATTTAATGTAATTTGTAATCTCAAGGTCTTACTTGATAACAGAAAGTGAAGCAGAGGGAATATGGTGATGAAAAAGATGATTACACGTGAATGGATAGTCTGGTGAAAGGTAAACACTCCAATGACGGTAAAATCAGAAAATATAACTCGAAGAAAGGTAATCGAGTTTCCATTTGCACAAGTAAAATCGAAGGAAATCACGTAATTGGAAGATGGTCCAAAATAATCCAAAAGGCCGAAATCCATGGAATAATTCACAAATATGTACAAAGAAGAGAAAAGGGGAAATTTCTTCACCATATTCCCTTTCCTTCACTTTCTGTTATCAAGTAAGATCTTTGACTTAGTTTCAGTTTCATCAAATACTTTTTTATGCAAAATCCGATCCCGCATTTTGCTAATTCCTACCCTCCGATCACAAGGAAAGTATTTCTTCGAAACTCCGCGGGTTAAGGACTATCCACTTATCAAGTCTTTCCTTTTTCAGATTAAATATGTCTTTAACACTTTTTAAAGTGTGTTTACATGTTTTATAAACTGAATATTCTTATTATAAGCTCTTTCTCCTATTTGGTTTTCTCGAGTTTTACATCCGGTTGAGATTACTTTAAAAATAGTAATTCTTTAATATTTATAATATACTTTAGTTTTACCATCTTGGATCATTTGGGTAAATTTAATTGTAATTTTTTATCTTATTTTATTTTATATATATATATATATATATATATATATATATATATATATATTATTTCTTCATATACTTCTGTACAGAAAAAATATGTTTTTTTTATAATAATTATTAAGTGAAATTTCGTAAATTGGATTGCTTAAGCGGGGGATTAATCAAGAATATGCTCATGTTGGACTTGAAGACAATCAATTTGTAGTCAGCTGGATAACAGGCAAACGGAACAGAATTCTGCAGGCGTACAATTCTAAAAAGATGCCTTCTGAAATATATAATACATAATCATTAAGCATCCAATTAAAAAGGAACGCGGGTATTTGTATAAGCATCCGTGTTGAAAATGTACAGGAAAACCATGAAGCTTTCGCTTTACCTTGACTAGGAGATTGGCCATGTTAAAAACTTTTTTTGTTGGCATTGTACAGTGTACTGGACGGTCATATTAATTCCCCCAAAGGATTAGTTTATATTTTATAATCTTGGTGTTCTTTTTATTAATTTATTAAGAAGTAATTATTTAATTATCCTGCGCGTATATTCTTTTTTGATTATATATAATTAAATATATTTTCTCATAAATATTAAACTGAGATAGAAAAATACTTTGTAGCCGTAACGATAACATACACTATTGAAAATTTCAACTTAATTGTTAAAGTCTAAAAAAGTTTAATTAAAATTAAAACGCGACGTATATTTTTACTTATACTATGCAAAACTTCGACTTGTAGATGGGTAATATTATAATTCTTTTGATATATATATATATATATATATATATATATATATATATATATATATATATATATATATATATATATATATTTATTTATAAGCTGCATAGGTGTACTAAATATCAATCTAACGTATGAGCGTATTATGTGCAAGGTTGTAATCTTATTTCGGGGTCACACAACTGCGTTTGTTTTATCGTTATCGTTATTTCTTTTGTTTTTACCCTCTTTCTCGGTTAAACTTATTCAATATAAGAGTATGATTACTGTTTTACAAGTCATGTAGTAGAAACACAGGGAATTTCTTTTGCAAATTATATATTATGTAATTTATGTAAAATATGAAAATATAAGACAGAATAAAATATTTACAACTAAGATGCGTATACAGAAGCGTCTATAGCAAACCATTGCCAAGGAAAATCAACATTTTAGAGGAAGGTCTGCTACATCTGTAAGTTTCCTAATGATCTGATCAAGGTAGGGAAATTCAATGATCCCATTTAAACGAGTACTATAAAACAAAACACAGGAATAGAAAATGTATTGACAGAAACACACAAAAATTAGGTGTGTTCATCGATTAGTTGGCCCAGTATATCGGCCCGGAAAAAAGCATATATACATATAAACATAAATAATACAAAAAAAGATAACTATTTTGCATATTGTTTAGTAGCACACAGTGTTTGTAATTTTTCAGTTTTTGTAATCATCCTTCTTATTTCTCGGTAGAATTTGTGCCATAATGTGCTAAGCATGTCTTGTTTAAGCTGTTTCTTTCCTTTTCACTTACTATCAATAGAGATTCGTCAGTCTTTGTAAGGCAATATTAGTTCAAACCATAAATATAATCCATAAGGACTAAAACGTAAAAATACTAAAAATACAAGAAGAGTTGTATATTCGAAGTAAACAGCCAAAATATACAATGTAAATTTTGAGAAGAGTAATAACATTGAAATGTGCATTTGTTTCTACCTATCCGATATATATATATATATATATATATATATATATATATATATATATACATATATATATATATATATATATGAAAGTATTTCTTCGAAATTCTGCGGATTAATGAACTATCCATTTAGCAAGTGCTTCCTTTTCAGATTAAATATATTTTTAATTCTTTTTCAAAGTTTTTTTTTTAACATGTTTTATTAACTGTTTGCTTTACGGCTTTGTCTTCCGGTAATACTGTGTATAGAACAGGTCATTCCTTGTAAAGATCTGAGTGGGTAAAATTAGTAGTAGGTAACTGAATTTACGTGAGGTAAATACAACATTCATATTTTCGAGAGAATAGAAGCAAATAAAGGAAATATACTGGTCAAGCAGAGTCAACATTAGTCTGAGAATCTAACTTTGTAATGTCTTAACAAGTAAATATGACCGTGATGTATTCGGAAAATAATAGCGGTTATCGTTTAATAGACCGAAAAAATAGCGGTTATCGTTTAATAGACCGAAAATAATAGCGGTTATCGTTTAATAGACCGTTTCAACATGAAACTAACGACATGATCAAGCATGCCTTTCAAAATTGGCATTTATACCAGATATTTATCTAGGAAGGTATCTGTCCTTTTTTAATGCAAACTTAAATTATTTAAGTGATAGACCTTTTATTTAACATACAACATTCAATAAAATATTGTACATCACTCGTAACTTTTATTTTAAAATATACATTGGTCGGGTACCGGTCAAGTTTAACGTCGCATAACTTTGAAGAACCAGCGTGTGAATAAGAGAAATGCAGCAGGTGATATGAGCTAATCTCGGCGTACGATATAGATGAAATATTCATTTACTCTAGAGCTAATTTTGTCGATTTCTCCGATTATGTGATTAAATATAAGCACTTAAAATGTACAGCATTAATTATTCGACAAGATCTGTCAGTTGCACCTGGAAGACGTCATAGAGGTAATTAGTGTGGAGACAACCACACAATAGTTCTCATAATACACAACTTCAGGTGGTTTCAATCAGACTGATTGGATTGCCTTTCACATTAGAACACGCGTTCGTAATCAGCGATTCTTACAATTATAACAATGATGTGAAATTAGTATTAAAATATCATGAAGATTGTTTAAGATCAAATGTATATATATATATATATGTATATATATATATATATATATATATATATATATATATATATACATCTGTGTGTGTGCTTTTGTGTTTATATGCACACATGGCAAGCATACATATGTATATAGATATAGGTATAAGAGTGAATGATGTAATATAAGGATTAAGATATCATGAACATTGTGTAAGATTATATGCATTATGCATGCTCAACTGTATTAATACGTTTATATATATATATATATATATATATATATATATATACATACATGCATACATACATACATACATACATACACACACATATATGTATATATACATGCTATTTTATTTACTTTTTAAACCGACCATGTGTCTGTCTTTATATTCTTGTCGTTCCCATATAAAAGGTATCAAAAGTGTGTGCATGTTCTTAAATTCCACTTATCATACGCATAGATAGTTTTCTTTTTATATAGATCGAAATCGTAACCGCTCGATAAGTAATTTGGGTGTTATCACACGACCACATGACTTATCAATTGTAATACACGATTTTTATCGCTTTTAAAAGCAGTGTTACTAACGGATTATTTATTATTATAATCGATTTTTCAGCTTATATATATATATATATATATATATATATATATATATATATATATATATATATATGTGTGTATACATTATATTGTATACAGGTTAAATATATATATATATATATATATATATATATATATATATATGTATATATACATATATATACATATATACCTTAATAGTGTTGTGTTGTGAAACAACAGTGAAAATAAGAACAATCAAGTCGAGGTTCGGTTAAGGAACACTTTTATTAACAATAATGTACAAATATAGGAAAGCCTATTTTTTTCGTGTCTGACTAGGTACTACAATCCGAGATAAAATATCCTCATATTGTCTACAGTACTGGAGGAAAGTGACATCGACTTCTGGATGTTAATTAAAATCTTCAGTAGCGCCCCACACAGCTGTTTGAGAAAATGCGTTATGATTATCTTCCGTTTAGTTAATTTCGTTGCCTCCAGAATTTTCCTTTTGACTCCTGTGGTTTCATCAATATTTCCTCGAAGCGTTTCCGTTGTTGAAAATGTGTTATTCAAATAATTGTTTAAAACTCTCTTCTCCTTCTACTTGTTGTTTAATTTGCTGCTTTTGCAACGCGAGATTTTGATCTGCCTAGAATTGGACAAATTCCAACAGTGAATCTTTGAATTTCGCATCCATCATACGAATTCAATTTACAATTTACGTTTGTATTGTATAAATATTCCTTAGTAAAAAAAAAAACAACAACCATGTTTTCTTTCCGAATTCTTTTGTTTGAATAACAACAGTTTAGTTGTCCTTTTTTAACTTAATTTGTTTAACGCTGTATTTCTAGTCTTACTAGAAATAATCCAGCCATATAACATTTGTTTATTTTTTTTATTATTTCCACGCGTTTTTACGTTGCAAAAATAAAATCCGTCGCTTTAAATATCTGACGAATCCGTATGATAAATGTTTATGTATTTTTATCTTTTACCCTGTTTGACTTTTGCAAGAAATTACTTGATTTTTTTACGTTTTTGCTAAGACCAAATGACGTAAGCGCTTAATTATTTTTCAGGTCTGTCTCTTTTTCTATTGACAAAGTCAAGCGTGTTTTTATTTTCAAATTCCAAATTTTATCGAAATAACGATAAGCTAACACGGTATTTGCTAGTTGGTTTTGGGCATTTAACTTTGCATAAGAAAATTCTTACCGAAGGAAAAATGGTTTCTGGTGAAGCAAAAATACCCACTTTCTCCTTTCTAAAACACTCGGTAAGTGTGTGCAATTATTAAATAATTGACAACATTCGAGTTTTTCGCTGTAGATTTTTGTAGCACGTGTTTACTCCGTCGCCAACTTACTATTGTAGTAATTAATTCGCTGCTAGTCCTTGCATATCCAAATATTTGTTGAAATGACGAAGGTGTTCTGTCGTGAAGATTTTACGAATCTCCATTCCAATTACTTTTTGTGATTCTCTTAAGTGGCGCTCGTTTTGATTCCTTGTCGCCAATCTCTTGTGTCGTGGAACACCCGTAAAAATAAGAACAATCAAGTCGAGGTTCGGTTAAGGAACAAGTGTATAACATTAATGTACAAAGATAGGAAACGTGTATATCTGATGGGCACTCGCCTAGCAATTGGACTGCCGTCGCATCTCTCTCATCGGTGTTGAAATTACTAACGCTCTTCATTGCCCTAATCCTTGTAAATTCCTCTATGCAAGGAAGGCAGGTATAACCCTTCCCTTGAAAATATCCCGTCTGGGGTTAATAACGTTTTTGTTGTAAGGTCACCCTAATCAATACTGTTGATTTCCGTTTTCTATTTGATCTTCTGTTCTCCGGAGCTGTCTCTGGTATTGGCCCTGAAAGGAAGGCCGGAAAAAGCATATATACATATAAATATAAATAATACAAAAAAGATAACCATTCTGCATATTGTTTAAGAGCACAGAGTGTTTGTAATTTTTCAGTTTTTGGAATCATTCTTCTTATTTCTCGGTCGAATTTGTGTCATAATGTTCTAAGGATATCTTCTTTGATATGTTTCTTTCCTTTTCAAGTATTATCAATAGAGTTTTGTCAGTCGTTTCAAGGCAATAAAAGTTCAAAACATAAATATAATTCATATGGTCTTGAACGTAAAAATATTAAAAATACGGGAAGAGATGTAAATTCGAAAAAAAAACAAAAAAAATACAATGTAAATTTTGAGGAGAGTAATACCATTTAAAAGTCTCCTTGTTCCTACCAATCCGATATATATATATATATATATATATATATATATATATATATATATATATATATATATATATATATATATATATATATATATATATGAACGCCTGTGTGTGTGTCTGGTCACGAATAGTCTCCTATATGGTTGACTGTTATAGACAACTGATCACATATAATGAGAGACGATGCATCGAGACACAGGAATGGGTATGTTTGATCTAGCGGAATGATGATTCATTAAAATAGTGGGGTATTCGTACGCGCCTGGTCCATAAAGTATGGAAATAAAAAAAAATTAAAAATGAAAAAAAAAAGTTTAAAAGTGTTTTTGATAGAGATGTACGAAATAATACTTTCAGATGCATGTTTTAACTTTAATTGGGATGGCATAATAAAATTGTAGGGGCCTGCGTTCGCACCTGGTCTCTATAGAATGGAAATCGGCACAAACTTTAAAAAAGACTTTTCGTATCTATCTGCGTAAGTATACTTTGATAATTATGTTTCAGTTTGAAGAAATATGGGATGATAAAATTATGGGGTGTTCGTTCGCGCCTGACCTCTATAGAATGGAAATGTGTTACAAAGGTAAAAAGGTTTTTTATACACATCCACAGAATATTGTGATAATTGTTTCAGTGTGAACAGGTATGGTTAATAAATCATGGGGTTTATCTATTTTATTTTTACTTTCATCATATTTTGCTTTGGTTTAGATACCACAAAATTCGAAGCTATCTCTTTACAACCCTTCCTTTTCATAGCCTATTATAGTTTCATAAATCAGAGTCCATTTTCTATAGGCCGTTTTTGAACCCAGTCAACGGCAGGTACTTTTGCTAGTATATATATATATATATATATATATATATATATATATATACATATATATATGTGTGTGTGTGGGTGTGTGTGTGTAATTGTATATATTCATATATATGTATGTATGCATGTACATACATGTGTATGTATTTAAATTATCATTCTTCTCTATTCATTTTCTACCTTTATGAATCCTGCTTATAATTTAATTCTTGAGTTATAACGTGTATATGTCAGTTACTCCCTATTTAAATTTGGCGCCATTTCAACGTCATCCTGTTAGGGTGATTTTGGTATTGACTTGTATATTCTAAAATTAACTACATCAGCATTCAATTTTAATTTAGTTTCATATTTACTCATTATTCTTTCATTAGCCCTGCCTTGGCAGTCGTGTTTTTAATTTTTTACATTTCTTTTTTACGCACATCTTATCTTTCTTTTAATTATATGAGTTTAACTCTTTCCCTTTGTCCTTGTGAATTTGTGAATTATTCCATGGATTTCTGTTTTTCGGTTTACTTTGGACCATCTTCCAATTATACTTTTGGAAATGGTAATTCTATCAAATCTGTATGATGCTTCCGTTATTGTATATTTTACCTGACTAACCATTCACGTGAAATCACATTTTTCTTAATCCTATGTTCTCTGTTCCACTATTTGTTATCAAATAAGATCTCTGACTTACTTGTACTTTAATTAAATACTTTTGCAAGCAAAATCCGATCCCGCCATTTTCTTTAATCCTACCCTCTGATGAGAAGGAAAGTATTTCTTCGAAACTCCGATGATTAAAACTATCCACATATTTTGTGTTTCCTTTTTTTTAAATTAAATATGTTTTATATCTTTTTGAACGTGTTTTAACATGTTTTATGAACTATTTTTTCTTATTTTAAGCTCCATTTCCTATTTGGTTTTATCGAGATTTTATATCTAGTTGAGATTATTTATCAATAGTAACTCTTCAATATTTATAAAATGTATTAGTTTTGCCATCTTGGAGTATTTTGGCGAACTTAAGTCCAAGTCTTATTTAATTTGAAGCTCCCGCCTGGTTGAACTTTTTTTATTCTCTCCAGATATGTCCGGAAAGGAACACATTCCTCTGTCTGCCAACAATATTCCTTTTCCTATCCAACAAGAATATATCCCCAAATGTTTTCTAGCTTTCAACATTTTCCTTTAAAAATGTAAATCGAATGTTTATCACCATGACTCAATCATTAACAATAAACTTAAAGCGCCTATTTCGTCTGAAGACCAACCTTATCCAGAAATATTTACACATGGACTCCCTATCAACTCGAAAAGGGAAGAAAATAAAATGACAGATTTGCTGCCAAATTATACGGATTAAAAACCAGTTCCTCATCAAATACAACCCTTACCTTAGAATTTAGAAAAAAAAAGACCATTATATTAAGGTTACTCGAAAAATAAATAATTTTGCCGAGAAAGTAAAAAAGAATCAATATATATCCGTCCCTGCTGATAAGACTATAAACTTGACTATCCTACATATAAAAGACGTTTCTATAAAGATCTTAATACATCTTATAGCATAGCCCTTGTAAGACTTTAAATTCTATTAATTCTGATGCTATACATTTACTGACATCTATGAGCATTCATAAATTCACTGAAATAATTTATCTGGGTATCGCTAGATTCACTCTCAAGGAGGATGAATCTATTTTGTATAACAAGCTCTCCATCAGATTGATCTGCCCATTTAGCTCTGACTTATGTGCTCTATGAAAAACATCTTAGATAGAATCATCCCCTCTATCAAGGAACAAGTTATTCTTGGAAGAAATCAGATTCCGTAATTAATTGGTTTGTCTCCCTTAAAAATAAACAACTTTTAAACTTAATAATATTTGACATCAATCAATTTCTCCGATCCTTTTAAATAAGGCTCTAATATTTGCTAAAAGAAACTATGGCTTAACACATTTTGAAATCAAATTAATTATCCTTGCAAGAACACCAATTATACTACCTCCTGTCGGAAATAGTTGGTGCAGAATTAAAACTGTCCGCGTTTTATGTTTTGTCATGCATCATTTCAATGTTTTAGGGGGTAAGTGGTAGTACTTTAGAGGTTGCTTAATTGAAAAAGAACAGTTTTGTTCTAACAATCATTTAGAGGTTAATCTATGAACATTATTTTGTTGACTGTTATATAATCTATTTAAAAAATAATAGGTACAGTGGCTATATAAATATGCAAATTGTAGTTGATGCCAATGTAGAAGGGACAACGGAAGTGATAAGAGAGAATTGAAAAAATTAAGACAAACAGCAGATCTGCAAGTGTTGCTACAAATGTCTAAAGGGCGCACCCTAGAACGAGGTGCAATCAAAGATGTTGCCACAAATGTCGGTATAGGAAGAAATACTGTAGGCAGAATTTGGTCACGAGCACTAGACAGTTCGTCCGATATATCGGTGGCAATTGATTCTTTGAGCCGTAAGTTTCTCTGTGGCCGAAAAAGAAGGACTATACTTCATAGTTGGAAAAAATAACACCCATTCCCTTGAGAAAGAGAACCACTTTGAGGTCTACTGCTCAAGCACAGGGAATACCTAAGGCAAGGTTAATTTCAAGGAGAAAAGATGGCGAAATTCAGGCACATTCAAATTCTGTAAAACCGTTTCTCTCGATAGAAAACATGAAATGTCGCGTTGTTTTTTGCCGTTCGCAGTTGGATTTAAATCGAGGAGCTTTTAGAGAAATGTTTGATGTACTACATATTGAGGAGAAATGGTTGTACATAATGCAAAATGCAAGGAAATTTTATTTAGGCAAACACGAACATGTCCCTTTAAGAACCACTAAAAGGAAGCGTTTGATTACAAAGATAATGTTTCTTGCTGTCGTTGCTCGACCCCGTTGCGATCGACATCGCAAATATTAATTTGACGGGAAGATTGGAATTTGGTAATTTGTTAAACAAGAGGCGGCTAAACGGAACAGTAGAAACAGTCCTGCTAGGACAATGGTAACTAAAGTCATGGACACAATCACGAAAATTCAGATGCGTGAATTCCTTGTTGAAAGGTCCTTGTTTCCACACGGAAAAAATGGCCAAGTGGATCCAGTACACAACGAATCATAATTCAATAAGACAATGCTAAGCCACACGTACATCGAAAGGACCAGGTGTTCAAACAAGCATCGGAGAGATTAGGGATGAACCTTGAACTGGTTAACCAACCTGCAAACAGTCCGGATCTGAATATGCTTGAGCTAGGTTACTTCAATACAATACAATCTATTCAACAGCAAAGTCTCCAAAGAATATTGATATATTAATTGAAGTAGTTGAAACCAGATTTCCAGAATTAGAATAATCACAGTTGAACAACATTTTTTTGACATTGCAGGAGTAAATGGAACAAATAATGTTGGCTGATGGTGGCAACAATTACAGGCTTCAGAATATGTCAAAAGCACAGATTGAAAGAAAAGGAAAACTGCCCACTTCAATTTTTATATCAGAAGAATAGAAATATAAATTAACACAATTGAATAAATGTTGTAGCTTTTTGCATTATTTTTTGGATATTTATTTAATCATCCATTTAAAGAATGTACGTGCAATAAATTATCAATTAAATTAAGTAGTATTATTTGGTTAAGCCGTATTTCCTTTCAAAATACTGCCTTATTAAACTTGTAACTTGCATGCACAAGGTATTTTAGACCAAACTGAACATTTTTGTGCACCGACTATTTCCGACCGGAGGTAATACAATTTAACAATAAGTTTTGGACTAGAAAAGACACCCTAATAATTTGGAGATTTTGATAGTTATAATAATTTAGGTACTTACCGGCCAAAGTATGCACTCGGATGCAAAACGATCTTCAGTACATAACAATTGCCTCTTCCTAGATGGTTTTGCAACAAACATTCCTAAACCAAACCCGATACTACCTGTCATTCAAAACTCTCTCTTACACTTTAATGAAAACTGAAATTACCTCCCCCTCAATAGTAGTATACTGAAGCAACCTCTATTTGCACCTACTGAAAAGTTGCCCAAATATCTATTTACTTAATTATACATACGAAATACACCATAACTTAAAATTTACGTCCAGTTACACCCTGAGTGTACTGCACCTACACCTTAACCTACGTAAACCAAAATATACAGTGACTGGTCTAAATTTCTTAGCTCAATTCCTAATACCTACTCAAACTATGACGTTATCCTTAACCTAAACTAAGATAAAGTTTTAAAAAAATGGGATACCTCAGGTAAGAGTCCTAATCCTCACTAACGCTTTTCTAACAAGCCTCCCCACAAAACTGCTTCCACTGTATGACCCTAAATCACTTTGAGGAGTGTAACTATTCATTAGATATATAACCTCTACAAACTAACCGTGTAACATTAACTAACCACGCGGGGTCGCAGAAATACCTAGAGTAAAACCCAGGCGCGGAGCAAACCCTCTCAGGGCTGATGGACCCAGTAGATCTTCCCAGGTCATCCGTCTAGGAGCAGGAAAACTCTGAAACTAAACCAAGGGAGATGGAGGCCTTTCTAGTCTTTGACGACAACCTTCCTAGATCTGGTGACTCAAACAAATTACCGGTCTGCAAAACTAAATTGCTTAAGGAGTAGGTAGGCTCTGTCTATCGCCGGCTTCCATACTCCTTCTTTGCCAATTAGTCAGGCGCAGAGACACTATCACAAGTGAATCGACAAAACACTTAGTGGTAGATATTGCTTCTTGTCTAGGGCATTGAATGCCGTTTCCCCACTCCCGACACATCCCACCCCTCATAACTGGGCACTTAAGGGTGCTTGAGTACCACGCATGTCAGTGCAATTGGATTGGGGTGATCTTCTTCGGATGGGCTGGGGGTACCGGATTGACAGTTGCTGGCTGCTGTTTCCGACAGGTAGTAGAGGAGCCCTAACTCTTTGATAGCGCTTAGAGCGGCTGCTCCATCAACAGTTGTATAATATCGGGTTGTGTGTAGTGCCATGTCGCGCATGGAAAAGGGGCCCTGCCCTCATCCACGATGGGCTTTCCCGAGGCCACAGTCCTAGTTGAAGAAAGGTCACCAAATGGTCTACTTGTGTTGCATGTCGGTTACCCTGCATAACCTATTGTTCAGCTCCCCTCACCTAACTGAAACTCTTTAAAAACATGATGACAGTACAATAAAAAAAATAAGCTTAAACTGGGCCTAGGGGCAAACAAATCCAGCTCGCCTCCTCAATTGAGGCTTGCATTCACTATCGTCCGTGGGTTCAGAACTAATTTAGCTGATTTTGAAGCATTTCTCCTAACAAATACCCCGGATACCTTAGCACTAAGCGAGACTAACCTACATCCCCTCTAACTACTTTAACATGACTGGATATCTCCCACTCAGCCGTAAGACCTCTGACAGACACATGCACGGACATGGAGTCTACATTTTACGTTGGAAAACACTACCAAACTCCTCTTTGGTCTAAACACTTGAAATTTAAAATGTAGGTTTCTTCGACATGGATCAGATATTGTAACTTGATTTGAGCCCACCAAAAGAAATGTTAGGGGCCCAGAATTGGGGTTCAAGTAAAAACAAAATTGAACTTTGCGTCTCTATCAAATTATTCAGACAATTTCTGGTCTAAACATTTGAAATTGGAAACGTTTTTAATTCTGCTTGTGTGAAAATTTGAGCTGCTAAGGGGTCAGTGTTTAAAAGCCATGACATTTTCGGTATGTAGCAAACTACTCATCACATTTGGCTCTAAACATTTGAAATGTATACATAAAAGCTAACCAAACATGCGGCAAACTTTAAATTAGTTTTGGAACGAGAATTAGGGTGAAAAATGTTCTCCGTCATTTTAGATCAAATACTCTAAATTTTAAATGCAGGTAACTTTGACGCGGGTAAACCTTTGTATTTTTATTTGAGACCAAAATAATAAATGTTAAGGGGGTCGAAATTTAGGTCTAATGGTAAACAGATTGACCTCTGCTGTGTCTACCAAATTACAGACACATTTTTGTCTAAAGATTTGATATTTTACATAAAGTGTATTCACACGTAGGACAAGTTATGAACAGTACATAGGGCCCGAGTAAAGCTGTGCTGAACTGCTGAATATTTGTATTTGGTTCCACAATATGTTTAATGTCTGGCGTCTGTATTCAGCGTCCTTGGTCGAAACTAAGCCTTAAATGAAAAACAGGACCTTAAAGTTGTCGGCCGTTAATGAGGATAGTCTGAATTTGTCACGCGCTTTTTACGACTGAACCAAATGTGGTGTAATCTTGATCTTCTTTGTGGTGTATGTTTATGAATCTCCATCTTTTATTGAACAAGCATACAAGGCAGTATAATTGTATCAACGTTGTCACTGTCTTATTGAAAACCACGAAACTAATTTTTCCGAAGCTCTCAATTTCCAGATTAAACTACGTTCCATTACTTATAATCAATCCTGAATACGGTTCCAAATCTGCGGGTATAAGCTTTAAAAACCAACTCCAATTGAAGTGAAATGTTCGTAATCCACAGATTTGGAAAAAATTTAAAACAAAACAGTCCCGTCCGACTTGTTGATGTCTTTCCTTGGTATTACTTTAGTTACTAATAACACTTTTTCTTTGAAAGCTGCATTTTCATGATTTTTTCTCTTATTGTTTTATGTCTGCTTCTCTTTCTGTTTTTAATTCTTCTCTAAGTTCTGTTTCCTTTCTTTTGTTCTTGTCTTTGTTACTGTAATTCTAATTTCTGAATCTGTTGTAAGCATAAAATTTCAACAAGCTGCCATGAAAGCTCTTTCTATTTAAAAAAAAAATAGACTAACAAGACAAATTGGGTCTAGGAAATCATAAACAGAAAAACCGTGACTTTACGGAAAATACACACTAAGCAAATATTAACTAACCAAAAGGTCAGGTACGTGTGCTTCCTACAGAAAAAATGTAAAATTTTTCACACAAAACAAAAAAAAATGAGAATTTCTTTTAACGATATAGAGAAAAAAATCGAAGACTTTTGAGTCCAGAATCATTTAGAATAAGAAAACAAATGCCCTCCCTTTTCGTAGCAACAGAATCTAGTCGAGCGCTTACGTTGTTGTCCTGAATTATCCTAATGGACTTAATGCAGATTCTCTTTTTTTGTAGAGTTGATATACTTTTCTTCTTTTCTCGTTATTTTGCCGAGGAAATGAATATCATGCAGGGTATCAACAGGTATATTTTACAGTGACAGCTATTTTTTTTCAAATGCATACTCAATAGCAAAGTTGTTTTTTTTTAATTGATGTTTTATTTACCTGTATGTTTTAAACAAACTTTGTTTACTCACGGGCTCTCAAATAAAGGAAAAAAGAGAAACAATACATATAACTTCAAATTTGACATCTTTTCATGACTCGCACAAACCACATGTTAGAAAAGAATTGCGTGACTTCTGTAGCGATAAAGCACGTTGTAGTTTTTTTTTCTCACGGCTTTTTGAAAAATAAACTTTTCCGATAGCAGGCCGTTTTTCGTCGTCGAGAAAACTTTGTGGGTCGAATCTTTACTTTTTTTTAAAGAAGGTAAGAAAAATCGAGTGTGTTTGACAGAATTTGTTCGGTCATTAAAATGAGGTCCTTGTGTGCTATTTTTCGAATCTTTACCTTGCCAATATTGTGGTCCTGTTTAGCAGGTCACAATATTAAGCTAATTAACATTGGTGTTAATCGCGAGCGGTTAAACCGTACGTGTGCTCTCTGCTCGCGGCAAAAATGTATGGTTTTCATAGTGCTGAACGAATCCATATTATCATAGATATAGGGATGTAAACTACTCAACAATAATTAGTTTCTACATCTTTGGGGGTTACTTTAGTATTAGCATATCTATTATTATCTCAGCCTTTCCGTAATGTCGTGTCTATTCCATATTTTTCGATAGAATTCGCTAATGAATTTTAATTACCAAAGCATCTGCTTGTTTTTGATCCCTAGTTGACATTGACAGTTGCTCTTAAAAATAATAGTTTTCATTGCAATACACACTTTCAATGTTATGGCTCTCTTTACATTACTTCTATCAGTATATCGATTCTCCCAGTGTCTTTCTGACATTGCAACTTATTTATTTATTTTTTTGCGGTACCTTTTTTTTTAAGGAAGAGCCTATTTACATGGAAAATGCTTGCTCGGCATTAAGCTGTATATTTCCCTACATGTATGATTTTTTTGCTGTATATTACTGTTACTTATTATGCATTTTGCGTACGTCGTTCATGTTTTTTAGATTACATGTTTTAGGGTTTGCTGTTTAAGGCATTACAGTCTCTGTTATAAACTAGTCGTTCTAATATTTTGATTTCTTCTAATCTTGTCGATGTTCCATTTTTTTTGTTAACACTTTCTTCTCCTCCTACAATTATTAGTATTATATTGAGTTTCTTACTATTTAATATTTTTTTTCAGCACACATGCAATTTCCACGTCTAAGTTATATGATGTTGTCTTTTGATCTTTTACCTGTGTCCTGCTAGGACGACATAACCTAAAATTAACTATTTCATTTCCTTCTGGTTAGTTATAATGTTCGGTTTTCTTGGTTGAGTGAAAGTATAACTTGTATCAACATCTCCCGAAGTATCATAATATTATGTGTACCTCCCAGGGCCACACACAGACGTACATCAGCAAATTCGCAGTGGAAACAACAATTCTAGATTAGCACATGCTGGTCAAGTATGCACTTTTATTTCCAGAGCTAAAATTTTCTGAAATCATCTAATTAAAGTCACTGATCAACGTTTATTTGGGAATACATCTGCCGCTAACAGCGATATTAATTGATGGTACCGCCCATTTTTAATGATGTATACCACCCACCAAGAATGTATGTTTGAGAATGTCGGCGTAGGTACCACTTAAAATATACGGAATTGCCATATAATAGGGGAATCAGTAATATGCCCCAAAACCAATGGCGTTCAAAGTATTTGTCGATAAATAAATTTCTGCATCATACATCGCACATCGTACTGCATCCTAACCTTTGTTATATTACTTATGTAAAATACCAATGTTTTTTTTTTCAGATTTAGTTTGTTGATTCCGGTACATTGTTCCCTTACATCAACAACAAAACAGAAACCATTTTTGTTCTATACATGCCTTTGTTCTCCTTAAATGCTTATTTGCATGGAGGCGGTGATTCATCTGGTCTGCATGGTACACACAGTATCCCATTCGTTTTATATCTTAACTTTAACGGATGTAGTAAAATTATTACAGGCCTTGTGCTTTCTAACACAATCTGCACTTCACATAAGCTCGTTTTTGTTCCATGTAGTGTGGCGAAACACTAGAAAAGCTAGTGATAATGTTCGTGTTCTTTCCTAGAATTATTTAATGCTACAATCGATACCCATCACATATTGGACAGTTAGATTTGTATCCAGTTAGAAGGGTTTTTTCTGCAATAACCCGTCCAATACAGATAAATCCATTGAAGCCTTCAAACCAGCCAGCTTCGAACACATTGCTTGTACTGTCGCACCCACTGAATGCGTGAATTTCAAGTAGACACAACACCAAATTGCTGTTCAGTTGATCAGACAAAAGGTGAACATGCACAGCCCTCTTGTTCTTCCTATTATCACGCTTTACATAGAGTTTTTTATAGTTCCATGTTTTCTTGAAATAGGAAGAGAAGCTTCACGAGAACGTCCGTGTAAGGTTATTCTACGTGAATCGATTGAAAACATTAATATGTATATAATATTGTTTTCCTCCCTTTCTTGGTTGTTTAAGACATCTATGATCGTTTATTCTAAGCCTACAGTTTTATTCATCTTATCAGCATATAAACTACGAGTGTGCATTTCCTTATCTGACACAATATTTTGTAGCATCCACTTGAAGAATACTCCAGAAACCTCACTATGGAACATTGAGCTCCACAACATATAGAGATCTACAGGTACCTTCTGATTGTCAAACTAAATGTGTATAATGATGTGCTCAGAATATATTTTACTGCATGATCTGTGTGGTTTATTGATTATTTTTGGTAAATATAGAAATAATAATACATCTTGTTAACTCCGCTTTTATAGCAAGAATGATTTTGAATAAAGTCTCACCCAATTAGAAAACTATTTCAATACTATTTATTGATGTTCTACGTACGAATGCTATGAAATAAACTGTTGTCTTTTAAGTATCAAAGTAAATACTCCTTTTGTCCTTGGGGATTTTGGTGACAAATACTCTTGATACGGACCTTTTTACTGACATTTCAATCGTATTCTTATCTTTAATTGTTGTATATCATAAGCCCCAGCATGTACTAGTCTGTTTCTCTTGCTTTGTCAATGTATGGTATGGTTTCTACCGCATATTTTTGCCAACAATAACTGCTAAATAAAATAACTAAAAGCATGCTTAACGAAAACAATTTTACGGTTGATAGGTATTGAATCATGTAGTTGTGTTTCATTATTCTAAAGTCTTATTGTTAGAAACACTTGATAAGCTTTCTCACTAGTTGGCAGGCATTCTAGCAATAAATCAACTACGCCTTGGGATATATAATTCTGGTCGAGACGTTGTATACTTTGGTGAAGTATTGGTTATTAATGCATTTTATGTAATCCAAAAGTGTTCTTACCCGATTTTTGGAAAGGATTGGTGGACCTTGTTGTCTAGACTAATAGTGTTATCATCTTTGTCCAAATTACATCACTAAATTATGCATGCTGCATGAAAACCTTTTTCATACTTTAAGATATTCCATAACGCTACTGATTTAAGTTTGTCTTGTTATTCCAATGATACCTCCTTGTTGTAAGTATTTTCAAGTGCCATGTGAAATCTTATTGCGTGGCTGTGTCGGATAATGTGATAATTACCCAATACCCTCTCTTTGAAGCATAGGTAAATACTAGGGAACTACGTCTAATATCGTTTGCTCAACCAAATCAAAAGAACAAATGCATGCACCTACGAAAGGAGTGAAATGAATATATGCTATTTGCTTTGTCGAATGTTAGGTACAAAATGTCTTGAAATACCTTCCAGTACCTCATATTCCCATTTTACTCTGTTTCTGTCCATTCTGTTGAGGATATCTTCAGGTCCTATTTCAATAGCTTTCTATCGTTCCAAATCAAAATAAACTCTATATGGTTAGCATCTAATGTCTGTTGCGTCCTAGTTTTCTGTCAATTAAATTCAAACATAATAACTTGTAATGGCCTCATATAAAACTTATTACCGCCTTCCTTTTACAATAGTTATAAATTAGCATTACAATATTATCGACAATAACCTAGTCGAAAGCTTGAGTCTCAACCAAAGCCAGATCTATACCGATACAGCGAAGATACTTTTCTAGGCACGTAATGACAATCTGCTTCATGTAAAATGGCGCCATCTTAAGGAATATGTTATTTCAGAACAACAGGGTAGTAATTCAAATTAAAATTATTTTATATCACACGACACTTTAAGACATGTACACTGATTAATTACTAAAACAAAATGGCATAACACTATAGTATACACTTTGTATTTTAATAAAACCTCCGTAAAAAAAACAGTGGTATGGCAATAGCGGGATTAATCATGCCATGCGATGTATAGTAAATCCATGTAAATTACACAGAAAATGAGTTTGAAATGTGTTGATATTAGTGTATTGCAAAAACCATTGGTTTTAAGATATAATATTGCATTATTGGGTCCCGTTCTGTGGTAATTCAGACATTTTGTGTTATTTCATGACCACTTATTCCCGAGGGTTTCAGAGATACAATGCTGGTGTATGGTCGTACTTCGCTAAATATATGGTGCCAATTTCGCAAATATCGCCGCAAGTGGCACATATGTTACCAGGCAAACATCGATCAGTGACTTCGGATGATTTCACAAGAGTTTAAATCTGCATTAAAATGTGTATATATAATCAACATGAGCTACTAGAGTACAAGCGCTATTCCATTCAGTCCGAATGACACCAAGTCCAGTATTCGTAAGAACTTTTATCTTGCTATAAGTCATGCAATCAAATACACCATTTACCACTAACTCGTCGACTATTTTGATTGTGATGCTAGGCTATTTCGCACATTTTACGGCGCCATCGACCTTCATTTTTGATAATGTTGCAGTGCAAAATTATAGGCTGCCCTTTTCGTTTACTTCTTTTCTATTTATTTTTATAGCCGGTGCGCCCCCCCAGCGGATTTAATTACCGTAATGGAAGGTTTTCTCAATATTACAGCACTACTCTTAGTTTAATTTCTTTGTGTTATCAATACACAATAACACGTTTGTTTCTGACGTCACTTTGTGCATTTGTTTCGCTCTTCGGCTTTATTTCTCATGACCCATAAACTGAAAAGACTGCAACTTCACCAATTTGCATAACTCTCTCTCTCTTCATATATATATATATATATATATATATATATATATATATATATATATATATATATAAGTAAAACAAATATATATACATATCTACCTATCTATAAATATATACATACACACAAATACACACAAACACACACATATATACGTATGTATATATGTATGTATATATATGCATATATATATGTATATATATGTATATATATGAGCAAGTCGTTAAAAAACTGTTAAAAACACTTTAAAAAAAGATAAAAACATATTTTATTTGGAAAGGAAACATTAATAAGTGGATGGACTTAATCCTCGGAGGTTCGAAGAAATACATCACTTCTCATCAGTGGGTAGGTTTTGCAAAATTAAGGTTCGGATTTTGCTTGCAAAAGTATTTGGTGAAACTACAAGAAATTCAAAGTTCTTACTTGATTATAAAATGAAGCAGAGGGAATAGGGTGAAGAAAAATGATTTCACGTGAATGGGTTGTCTGTTGAAGGGTAAAGTATCCAAAGACGATAAAATCCAAAAATGCAAATCCGAGTAAGTTAGTTCAATTTCCATTCGCACAAGTAAATTCCAATAGAGACGCGTTATTGGAAGATGTGTTATATTTAGGTTTTCTTATTATTGTTTTTGTTATTCTTGTTGTTTGTTATTAGGAGAGTCTTATTATAAGTTATGTTGAGAGGAATAGATGTTGAAAGACTCAGAGAGGGAGATGTTGTAAGGGAGAGGTTGTTCGTTTTAAGAGACGATTCATATATATTAAATGTTCATGCTTAGACGTGTAATGGAGCTCTTAGAGTAAGGAAACAGTGTTCAGACAGTCTTAGTGTAGATAGGAGATGTAGAGTTCACATTGTAGATATGAGATGTGTATGTAAATACATTTTATAACACACACATATATATATATATATATACATATAATAACAATTTTAACTTTACCTGTTGGTAGAATCACAGCACAAATACGACGTTTATAAAAACACATGATGGGTGTATTTCTTCTCACGACCGGCCGTGCTTTTCATCATCAAGGATTCCAAGCTTCACATATTAAGGTTCAAAGGTGAACGCCTCGCTTCTAGACGTTCGACTCCCAAACTGGACTGTCGTCTTTCCACCTCAGACTCTCTCTGACTCTCCCAGTGTCTCCTTCCTTAACTCTAACGTTTTCTAACTATCTAGAACTTCCCATTTTTCCATGACGTCATAAACATATGTCTTCTTTCACGTGTTCTGGATATGCGTGTCTAAAACTTTTCCTTTTTTACAAAAAAGACTTTTTACAAAAGGACTTTTAACCTATATTCTCAGTAACCTATATTTCTAATATGTTAAAAACATGTTTATTATATTATTTTGTAGCTGCATTCTTTCAATTGAATTTTCATAACAAAATTGACAGTGCATATTCTTTTCTTGAAACTATTTAATCTCTAAGCTAACAATCGTTTGGTTTACAGTCCATTTTCTAATTCTGACACGTAATCTATTTCTAAACATAAATAACGAGGTTCGAATTTCGTCTATGCTATATAATCTTCATTTTAACTAAATCTCTCTATTTTTATGCTTACATGAAAAAGGGGCAGCCCTTATACTGTAACAGATGGTCCAAAATGATCCAAAATGTAGAAATCCGTGAAATAATTCACGAATAGGTACAAGGAAAAGGCGAAATAATTCCAATAATAGTATTAAAAGATATATATATATATATATATATATATATATATATATATATATATATATATGTATATATATAAATATGCATGTGTATGTGTGCCGGCTTGTGTGTGTGTTGGTGTGTGTGTATATATGGAGGTGCATGTAGGTATATGTGAACGCATATGTAAATAATTAATACAGGGTTTAATGTTTATCTAAGAGGATTGAAGGTGTTTTGATCTTTTATGTACGTTGAATGGCTTGCTTACTTCAAAGGTAAATATTCCCGGTTATAAAGCATCCATTAACCCTTTTAATTATTTTTGTCTGTTTCAGTTTTCGTCACAAGTCAGGATGTGCAACATACAGTGCATATCCCGATAGCATTGCCTTGATTACAATTGTATTCCCCTCTGATATTATTGTAAGGATATTTTTGTAATTTTTTAAATTGAAATGTGTGTTCAGAATGGCATGTATATATATATATATATATATATATATATATATATATATATATATGTGTGTGTGTGTGCGCGTGCGTGTGAATATATATGCGTGGGTGTGCGTGTATTCGTGACTGCTGTACTGATGGTGAAAACACATGTGTTCGTAAGTATTACAAAATGATATATACATATATATATATATATATATATATATAATACCTACGGACACTTGTGTTTTAATCTTTTTATGAATCATTAGGGCAAGGTTCACCAATACGTATATATATATATATATATATATATATATATATATATATATATATATATATATATATATATATATATATATATGCATTCGTGTTGTGACGTGGTAATCGTTTAAATTGGAACATTCAAGGGTATCGGATTCGCTATCTGTATCAGAAATATTTGTCATGACGAATCGATTTTTCATGTTGCCTTTTTATTATTTCATTTTGTTTAAAGTAAAATCTTCCATTACTGGTAGTATTGATAAATTAGTAAATAAATATTGAGTTTAAAATTCACGTAAAGCTTAAATCGATAGATCATCCTCCAGAATGGATGTTGACGTGTAGGAAAATATCTTTATTTAACACTGTTGTTCAGCAATCCTTACCTAATTTAAGACTCTTTTAATGAAATAATTAGAGATTTACAAAGAATCGGAATTGGTAATTGTATCGTAATCGATAATTTATCCTAGAATTGGTGGTTGTATCAAACTCAGGAAAATATTGGAATCGTCTCATCACTACTATATATATATATGTATATATATATATATATATATATATATATATATATATATATGCGTGTGTGTATGTGTCTGTGTGTGCCTCTGTGTGTGCCCTGTGTGTATGGGTGTGTATAAATACCGTGTATTTTCTGTATCTTGCCCTTAATCTGAAGAGATTTACATCGATGGTATCCATTTAACGTTTCGTCGTTACTGACATGATTTCTTGCTTCTTTAAAAATTCCCTGATTCTTCTTAATATACAGAGTGTTAATCGTATTTCTATTACTACAGTATCATATATATTTATGTATAATGTATCTCATAATAAGCTTTTGTGTTTCCGTCATCTAACAGTATTGTTTTACTTAACAGGAATGTGTACACAAGTGGTCATAGATAACTCACTGTCAAAAACTTGTAGTCTCCTTATAGTTGGAATGACACCATGACTTATCTTGTTTAATAGAGTGCATTTGCAAACAAATTTGAATCATCGCAAACGGCAAGTTCCCATTGATTTGTTGTTACACATTTTCTTGCACGATGTGTTCATTGCATTTCAACATTCTACTAAGGATCGCTCATCCACGTTGCATTGTTGTGGTGTCTCCAAATGATCTTTCGTTCACAGGATGTTTCGGCGGCTGTACTCTTCAAATGATCGCTAGTCCAAACGGGAGTCTTGCAGTATTTCGGTGTTAAAATGATAACGGAATAAAACAACTTCGTCAAATGGGTATTCGAAAAAGAAAAGACAATTAGCCTGTCTGTTGCATAATATATATATATATATATATATATATATATATATATATATATATTGTATAAATAATAAACAATTCCTTTGGTAAAATTATAGACAATGTTAGTCTGTTCACAAATGGAAATACACAAGAGTAGCACTGTACTGAAAACAACGTTTCATCAAGTTATTTGCTTATTTATTCTGCCACCTTACGACAAAATTATTAGCGATTTAAAGTTTTCTACACTGATGTATATTCTATATACGATATTTAATATCTGTAGATAAAACAAAAAATACTTGCGTGTAAAGGTGTCTCCATACTAGTGATGGAACAATTTCAATATATTTCCCGATGACGATACAATTACAGAACGCGTGATAATATCCCGGTTCCCATACTGTTACTTATTCCGATATATTATGAATCTCTAAGTTATTTACTATAAGATTGTAATTTACTCAAATTTTCGCAAAAACACATGTTAAATATACAGATATTGGCCTGAACGTCAGAATACACCTGTGGAGGATGATCTATTTATTATATTTTTACTGGTAATCTTAAATCAATAAATAGTCATTATTTTATCACTATTACCACCAATGGGAGATTTTGGTTGAAACAAAATAAAATAAATAAGACAAAGGAATCGTTTTCGCATTGGAGAATGTGTCAGTATTTTCCGATTCGTATACCGATTCCGATACACCTAAATCTTCCGTTTTTTCGATTCCCGATTCCGATTCTGATTAATCGTTCTAACACTACTCCGTACACACATGCCTACTTTTATGAATTTATTGATTTGTAAAATTTGTGTATATACGTAGTCACAGAAATATATAATAGTGATCGATATCAAGCGATAAATATGGTGCCTGCAATTATATGCCAACTTATAATCTAGTGTACTGCTTTGGTAACCAAAAACAATTAACTACAGTTAACTCGTAAATATTTATAATAATGGATCACTGAGAAATATTTTCCAAATAGAGTCTTTCATTTTATTCTGTCAGCATTTTGCGGCAGGATTACTTGTCATGTACTGGCATGTGTTTGAGATGTAGAGGAACATCATGTTATATAGAAAAAATCATAGAGATGTATCAGTCCCCAGCACACTACTGTGATCTCGGCTCACGTGGCCTCCTTTTCATTCGGGATCCCTTACATATTTGCAATGATTGTACAGAAAAAAATGTGTTCAATTCAAAGTTCAAGTAGATATGTCTAAAATGTGTCAGTCAGTTTCTTTATGTGAAAATAACATGTTCGGACGTCACAAGCAGGTATACTATAGATATTTTGCAGATATGTTGAAGACCGCTGCTAGTCACGCTCTTCGTATGGTAATCCACCATTATTTCCATTTATAAATGACATTTCGCCTCATTAGATTTGGTACTATTATTTGATTTACTCTATGTTAAACTTGTTATATTTATCTTTATTTTGAAACATATTTTCATGACATGCAAACATTATAAAACATGTTAGACGTATATAAGAATTCGTACAGTAATATTAGTTTGGTGTTTCTATCTGCGTTTATATTTAAGTAGTATTCTCATTGTTTTTGTGTACATTAATTGCAGAAGTTTGTTTGGACAAAAACATGCATACCAATGTGAAATTCAGTATTTATATGAAGTCCCAAGCATCCCAGAGCTGAATTGTAATATAAATGTCTATTCTCCCTCTCATCAAATAAAAAATTCTAAATTTAAAGGAAAAATATTAAACCATATCTTAACTCTTTCAACTTACCTGTTGCAAATATAGTTACTTCAACTGTATGAACTTTTACTCACCCTCTCCTCCAGTAACAATGTAGTAGCAATGACCCATAATCACTCACTTTAAGGAGTGGAATTTCTCAGTAGACATAACATTTATCTACTAACCCAGAAACATTAACTACCCACGAGGGGATAAGGACCCAGGCGCCGGGTAAACCCTTTCGGTTCTGATGGACTAGTAGGTCTTATCAGGTCATCCGTCCAGGAGAAGGGGAACACGTAAGCTAAACCTAAGGAGAGGAAGGGCCGTCCATTCTTGCATGACATCCTTCCTTGAGCTAGTGACTCGAACAAATTACCGGTCTGCAAACCTAAACTGTTTAAGGAGCAGATAGGCCCTGTCTATCGCCCGGCCTACACACTTCCTCTTTGCCTATTAGCCAGGCGTAGAGGTCGAAGCACAGGGATTCGAAAAAAACATTCAGTGGTCGATCTTGTTTCCTGACTAGGGCAATGAACGCCGATTTCCCCCTGTCCGGACACATCCCATCCCTCCTCTAAACTGGGCAGTTGGGAGTGATTGAACATCATAATGCCATTAAAAGTAGACTGGGTTGACCATCGTCTGATGAGTTGAGGGTACCGGATTGACAGTTCCTGGCTGCTGCTCCCGACTGGTAGTACATGAACCCTAACTCTTTGGTTGCGTTTAGAGCCGCTGCTCCATCAACAGTTAAATGAAATCGGGATGTGTATAGTGCTATGTCGCGCATGGAAAGGGGCCCTGCAGTCATCCCTGGTGGGCTTTCCTGAGGCCACCGTCCTAGTAGATAGAAGGTACGCTGGTATTTTACTTGTGTTGCATGTCTGGTGTTCTGCATAACCAATTGTTCAGCAATCCTTACCTAAACTGAAACTTTAAAAACATGACAGTACAATCTAATATTACACTTAAACCAGGACAAAATTGAAAGAAAATCAAATTGCATCCTCCCTTGAGGCTTGCATTTACTAACATCCGTGGGCTTAGAACTAATTTAAATTATGTTGAAGCATTTCTCCTAACAAACACCCCGGATATCCTAGCAGTAATTAAGACTAACCTACAGTCCTCCATCCCAGCTAACTACTTAAACATGCCCGGATATCTCCCACTCTGCCGTAAAGGCCCTGACAGACATGTACACGGGCTTGGGGTCTATATTCCAAACATCTTCCCCCTGAGTAGAGAATGAAACTAGAATCGGACGATTAAGCCTTTATATGCTTCAGACTTAACATGCAACATAATATTAGTTAGTTTTAGTTTCTCGACCGCTATCTCTCTCTCTCTCTCTCTCTCTCTCTCTCTCTCTCTCTCTCTCTCTCTTGACTCAGGAGTGTACCCTAATAAACAAAATCTATGAAATCATAGATACAGCACTTTTCCTCGACACTAGCACACAAGTGAATGTATTTGGTGACTTCAGTGTCCACCACAGTAACTAGTTTGGATTATCTAATTGCACAAACTTCTCTATGTTTCATTCGCTATCACACAGGGTTACGTTTCCAACCCGTTTCCCTTACCACCCAGAGCAATACGCATCACGTTTAGATCTGTTTCTGACCACAGTTCCTGATGATTGTGTTACAAATGCCCCCACCCCACTTGGGAATGCTGATCATGTAGTGATAATAGGTAAAACCACCCTAAACTCTAGTACCAAAGTGGAAGAGCTAATGCTCAAAACAACGAGATATTATAAAAAGGCCGACTGGGATGCAATCAGAGAACTCATTAGAGACGCCCCATGGCGAAATATATTTTCACTTCCTGCCGGACAGTGCGCAAATGAGACCACTGAATTGTTCTAGACAGCAATTGAAGCACATGCCCCCACACAGAAATTGTATAGCATGCCCCACTGCCCCCAATGTTTTACTTCCACATGTGCAGCTGCCATCGCGCAAAGGCAGCACGCGTACCACAGATTTAAGCGACATAAATCCAGTTCAAACAGACAAGTATCTAAAAGTCAGAAGTATCTGTTACAAAGAAATAGCTACAACTAAGAGAGGATTTACTGAAACCACCCAAAAACGCATCAAAGGTCAGAAATTAGGAACCCGTGACTTCTGGAAAATCTACAGCAGTTTAGTAAATAATAGACAATCAACAATTTCCTACCTATCCAACAATCATAAAGTTGTTTGCTCAGCAAATGAGAAGGCTAACATGCTTTCCAGTCGGTTTGCCTCCAACTCCACACCAGACAATGCTAACGACCCTCTCCCATACTTTCTATTGCGGACAGACGCTACACTTGAGGATCTGAAAATCACCACGTCTCAGGTGCATGCCATTATAAAATATATTGATACTGCAAAATCATGTGGACCTGATCTAATCCCGGTTGTGATATTAAAACAGTTCTCCACTGAAGTAGCTCCAATCCTCTCCACTCTACAACAAATGCCTGATTGAATCTTGCTTTCCCGCCTGCTGGAAAACTGCTTTTGGTGCACCAGTTTTCAAGAATTCTGGCGAAAGAACTGGCCCAGCAAATTACCGCCCTGTTAGCCTCTTCTCACTTTTTGCCAATGTATTTGAGTCCATAATTAACCAAGCTCTAGTTCATCAACTTACAGATGCTAAACTCCTAATCGACTAACAATATGAATTTAGGCAAGCTGGTTCAAGAGAAGAACTTCTAACTGTAATCTCCGAGCGTATATACCATTCATTTGACAAAACAGTGAAGGGCAGAACGGTAGCTCTAGATATATTTAAGGCTTTTGACAGGGTATGGCACGATGGTCTTCTCAGGAAAATAAGATAATACGGTATCACTAGAAGAATAATTAACAATTAAATCCTTCTTAGATAAGAGAAGAATCCAGGTTATCTTCGATGGCAGTACATCTAAACAATATGATATAAATGCGGGAGTGCCTCAGGGGTCTATCCTTGAACCTCTATTCTTCCTAATTTTCATAAATGACCTCCCTGACAAAATTGTATGTGAGATGGGTATATATGCTGATGACACAACGCTCTATTAGAGACACGACAGGAAAACAAATGGGCACACGTCTAAATAAATGGCAGAAACACTGGAAGATGACCTCCAATCTGTAGTGGAATGGGGACAAAAATGGATGGTCACATTCAATGCTGTCAAGATGAAACTTGTTTCCTTCAATAACTACAACAAACCTTCTCTATCACGAATAGCAATGGCCAAAGAATCTATATCTGAAAGCACATCTTTTAAACTCCTTGGCCTAACGTTCACAGGAAACATACGTTGGAACAATTACATTGAGAGCATTGCCAGGACCGCTGCGAAAAAGGTAAGTTCTCTCTACCGTGCTGGAAACTACTGACGCTGAAAGTATCCTGTACTTCTATAGGACCACCATTCGCCCATGTGTGGAGTAATGTTGTCATATTTGGGCCGGTGCATCTGCTACTAGTCTCTCACTCCTAGAAAGGTTCAAAAGAGAGTTGCCAAACTAATAGGTCCTGAACTATAATCCAAGCTTCAGTCTCTGTCCCATCGACGCAATGTAACATCCCTCTGCCTGTTCTACAAGTACTTTAACGGTGTATGTTCCGACGAGCTGCAAGCACTTGTACCCCCTCAAGGTAAATACCCCCGACAAACCCGACAAGCAGTACAATCCTACTCCTTCACAGTAGAGATATCTAGATGTAAGAGAGCCTTCTACTCCATGATTCTCTTCCCCAGAACCGCTAGACTTTTGAACTCTCAGTCAGGTTCCTGCTTCCACAACTGTACTAACATGCGGAAGTTCAAGTGTAACGTGAACCGACATCTTGCTGCCCAACTCCCTGCATAGTAGCCCTGATGCTTATACCCCTAAGAGTAGACCACTACATCAAAGTGGCAGTGTGCCTCGTTTGGAGTGAAAATCTAATTAAAAAGTCATTATCGTTATATCCGTTATATGTATTGTCCGAATATGAATCCCCCGTTACATCTCTTCAATATGAGTCACCTACTATACAACAGTTACATGATTTGTATATTTCATAAACTTGACTAAATTGTCTAATTCGGTGTAATAATTGACGAGTATTCGAAATCTATATTACAACTCAGAAATAAATTGTCGCTTTACCATAGAGATAAGTTTACTAATAGATTGCCATTTTTAAAAATATAAATATTCGTGTAAGAAGATCAAAATTCACGAAAAAAGTTTCACCAAAATAAGTACACGTACTATAAAGCAACTTTGTTTTGCAAATAATTGTTAAATCAAATTATATGAAAAAGAATCTAATAAGTGGTTTGTGTTTTTACTGTTAAAAACGAAATAATATCTAGAATAAAGCAGCAGGTCGAGTGCTAACATGAACATATAGCCCATGTTGTTTGGCAATCTTTGTAAAACTGATGTTACAAAGACGTTCGGTATAATTTTATGTTGCACAAAATTTATTTTCAGGCAGACTGCTAATTAAGGAAGATAAAAAAGATTAACAGACTTTACCATTTTTGATGGGAGTATTCAGCAAGAATAATAATAAAAAAATAACAAATTTTGCAAAATATCTTATGTGACAAAACTGTAATATGCAATATATATATATATATATATATATATATATATATTTATATATATATATATATATATATATATATATATATATATATATATATATGTCTACTGTAGCTATTAGTTGTTCTATTGTAGAACATGCATTCTCCCAAAAGGCATTTTAATTGGTAGACTACAGTGGTGTCGTCGACTGATTTCGTCGTCTAGGAAGTTTTTTTTTTAATTATAAAGCCAATTTGTTTAGTGAGTGATAAATCTGATGGTATTATTACTGACACTGAATATATATATATATATATATATATATATATATATGTATATATATAAACATATATATGTGTGTACATATACATGCATATATATATGTTTATATCCATGTATTATATAATTTATGGCCTTTTAATCTGATGAAAAATATGGTATAGCTTGTTGGATAGCAGATATAAATTGAGTGGGATTTGTTTACTTTGCCATTTTAAGTTTTTTCTAAGATATCTTACTGTTTAATGTAATTTGTGTTTGATGACTAAGAAATTGAAGAATGTGTATCAATTAAGATGTGTTTGATATATTTTAATTCTCTCTAGATATTTTTATTTGTGGATATCGATTTGCCCCGATTAATACATTCTTTATAATAATGGTTTAAAAGATAATATAATTATCAATTAAGTAATTAAGTCAGTTGAGTAATTAACAATTGTTTACCTTATGTTCATATACAACAGCTCTGTGACAACCAGATTAGTCGACGAAATCTATGTAGTCTACCATTTGCAATGATTCTCAATATAACGTCTCTCGTCCAATAAAAATCTTAGTAGCTGCATTGGACACACGACCAAGAAATCGTCCAGACTATTAACTCTACAACTGTAAGATACAAGCTAAATTTGCCAACATCCAAAATAAACATAGCTTCCAATGTTCCTAATCGATAAAACCCCTAATAAAAATACTAAAATCATTCATATGGATTCAAGCGTAAAAGATGTAAAATACTGAAGCATGGTATATAATTGGTAAACATCCAAAAATTCATAATACATATACATACATACATACATATATATATATATATATATATACATATATATATATATATATATATATATATGTGTGTGTGTGTGTGTGTGTGTGTGTGTGTGCGTGTGTGTGTGTTTATCGTGAAACCCTGCACTGAAGATTCCCGAAAGGATGAAACACTAGTGGCATTATGTAATTAATTATTATAGTAAAGAAATAATAATTATGACAGGGGGTGACATAATTATTGTTTCTTTAGTATAATAATTAATTACATAATGCCACTAGTGTTTCATCCTATTAAAAAAAAAAAAAACTCGTTTCTTATCGTTAAGAACTTTCATTAAGTCGGTTAATTTAGCTCTTTTGCATAGATCATCGTATAACGATTAAACAACTTTCTGCCTGACGTAAAGAAATTTGAAATGAAAATGTTTAAATTCAACGTTATTTCACGCGGTTAATGGTTGCCGAATGAATACGATCTTTTCTAAAAGTGCCACAGGTGGGTTGGGATGCAAAGTTGGAATTTGTCGACCAGTGTTGATCGTGACACCCGGCACTGAAGATTCCCGAAGGATGAAACATTGGTGGCTGTAGGTATTTAATGAAGTGAGACACCCCAAAATAAACAATATAAATTATGAATCCAGCAAAAATATTTTAAAATGCCTCTATTTATGTATATAAAAAAAATCTATCCAATAAATTTGTATATAAATAGCCCACATCAGCCAAAAACGATCTTATAGTACGATGTAATTTTAAAACACGACCTTATCATTCGACGTAATTTTAAAACGACTTTTTATATAAGCAGCCTGACGATGGCGGAAACGCCGAAAGCGATCGCAGACTACGGAACACTTTTACACCATTTTACATATAACACAAAAAGAAAAACTGGAAAAAATAAAACGGAAAATTGTCAAACAAGAAAAAGCTGTGCTGTTTAACAACATATATATATATATATATATATATATATATATATATATAACTGCATTATAACTAGACCAACTAATTTGATATTTTTGTAATCTTTCTCGCTAATCACACATAACTGTGGAATTTGTAACAAGGATAATATAATTCGTAAAATAGAACTTAATTTATGTATAGCGTTATTGTTATAAATACGGTGTTATTATAACATACTTGACATTGGACAAACATCTGATTTATATACCTTGACTGGCAATACACAACAATGCACTAATAAAAGCTAGAAAACGAACACAAAATATGTTGCTTGATTGTAAATTACAGAAAAGAAACATTAGAAGATAACTAAGTTTTTTAATTAATACATAAAATAAATAAAATATATTTTTTAATATATACATTTTTTTAATATATATACTTTTTAAAATATACATAAAAAAACATATTTGAATGTTGAGTATAATTGTTACGACTTCAAAATCCATATGCATAAAATGACTACTAGAATTTTCATAGAATATTTAGAGTTAACTTGGTGCGTTGGTGAAATATGTTCCCTAGAATAATTACCTGTAGTCGCGATGAAATCACTAATGTGGTAAAATAACCCTAATATATTACAAACCGGTTGCATACATATATATTTGCGTGCTTAGCATATAATCCGGAAAGACTACAGAATCACACACTTGTAAACATGAATATATTTTCTTAACATAGTATCCCAAATAATTGTTCATCTTTTATTTTGATTGCTTGGTTTGAACAAGCTACAATACACACAGAAACTTACTGTCTGGCAAAAAAGGCATAAATCTTTTCTAAAATCCACTGTGTCTTCATTGGCGAACATCTATCAATCACACACGGGGAAATAAAAATAGCATGCACGGATTCGGAAACATGCCACATCTTTCTAATCAATCACTCAAGTTGTAAGTAATACGAATTGCCACTGCGTTGATTTATACAGTTTACTCGGTGGATACTCGGCGTTGCCCGGTCGTACAATACGCTTTAACATAATATTTTAATTCATGCAGATTACATATGAATGATTATCCAACCAATGCTCTATAGCATATAATATATTACGGGAGCTTAATGTGGTCTGATTCGCTATAATAAATAAATAAGTAAATAAATAAATAAAGATCAGATGATATTTGGGCTTGACGATTAATGACCTAGTAGGTCACTTCTGAACAATGATTAATTTTAAAATACGCAAATAAAGGAATATTTGCAACCATTTTAAATGGTACATCTGCTTTAGTCGTAAATTGAATTCATTAATAAGAAACATTTTAAACACATTGTTTAGGTACAAACAGCCTTAAACAAGAAACCATTCAATAGGTTGCTGTAATACAAAGCGTAGAGGATTTTGTTTTGTTTTTATGAGATTAAATGCATTGTTTAGATGTTATTATGTACCTTGCCGGTGTAAGGTGTAATATTACCCTGCAATGTGTTTTATGTACAAGAAAGAAATACTATTTTCAGGATCGGATTTTTTCGATTTCCGATAGTTATCGGATGATTTACTGTACAACGATATCTTAGAACATATCTAAGAATTAAATAATTATAAATGAATATAGTGTGAAAAAGACTCAAAAGTGTGTTCAATGTGAATAAATTATTTTTTCTATTATTAATTTCCTCATAGTTTTGTACATTATTAAGATTTTCTATGTGAAAAGGAAAAAAAAATTCTAGACATAATTGATTACAAAGTCTAAATTCTGCTAAAACACATGAATCGTTCTGCATACTAACGCTGAATTGATAAAAAGTAAAAAAAATAGCATGAAATTAATATGATTTACAGAATTGCTCTTCACGTATAATTTTATTTCATCGAAAATATTGCAATATTATTATTAAAAGTTTGGAGTGATATCTTTTAGTTTTACAATAAATCTATATGTGTATATGAAACTTTTGACGGTAATTTTGTTTGTTTTACAATAAATTGTTAAATGCTTATAAACATTTAATTTTGTTAGTTTATACAATAAGTTTATATAGGTATATTAAACTGTTGGAGTAAATGTTGTTGATATTTACAACGAATCACTGTATGTAAATATATATATATATATATATATATATATATATATATATATATACGTAGATAAATGAAAACTAGAAGTATACATATGAAGGTATATAGATATATTTATGGAAAGTAGATTAGATGACAAATATATAACTCTATTTGTAATGGATGATATATGACAGGCATTAATATAAGTCCAAATTATATATGCGTCATAGATTTTCGTATATATTAAGAATTTTATTATATTTTCTAAATGAGATAAACAATAAATATATGATAAATAAAATAATGCTATAATATAAGAGTAAAAAGGGGCGATAAATAGTATAAAGTGTTACTTAAATATTATTAAGTATAACAGTTTTTTTAATAACAAGACATGTTTTTGAAAGACAACCCGAAAATAGGTGACGTTTTTAATAATATAAAGATGTTAATCTAATAAATATTGTGCACAAACTGAATCCATATCTAATAGTTTTTTTTTTCAGGTGTCAATTGAGACGCTGTTTTATAAACACCAATTTAATATAAATACCTACAAATTGAAGCGTTTCTTGATAAATGCAGAACGACACATAGAAAACAATATATAGAAATTCTGTTCATCCAAAATGATACAGAGATTACAGAAGAATAGCTTATATATTAGTAAAATAATTGTGCAAATGTTCTACTTCTTAATATAGTTTCCAAAGTATTTACTTTTTTCTTTAGAATTGTTACGGAAAACAATATTATTTGCGTCGTCCGATGGTGAAAAATCAAATATGGAGACCATGGGATACGGTCCTTTTATGTAAGCGTGCGGGTATCCAAAAAAAAGGAGAAACTTTGATAGAGAGGAAAAATAAATTACATAAAAAAGTGAAAATATGAAATATGCGAGATGCATTGAAGAAATTGGTAGGAAGAAGTGTCTGATATCGTCTTTGACCGAATAGGTGCGATTGGAAGGTGACGCGTGTGGAGCTTTATAATTGGAGTGAGCTAGTGGCTTAAACATAGCACATCCTGATCGTGATGGAGGTCTTAACACCAGACGAGAGGTTGCCGTGGGCATATTCATTGCTTGCTATGTCGATATATATCTGGCCGAACTAATTTCAACATACGCCCTATATGGTCCAACACAGGACTCCTTATTATGTTGTACGTGAAGCGTTGATTAAGCAGGCATTTTTCTTTCGTTTTACTTCATTTTATTTATTAGGTTACTTATTATATATATATATATATATATATATATATATATATGTATATATATATATATATATATATATATATATATATATATATATTAGGTATGGTTTTATTTTTATGATAATTCCGGAGTTTTATCAAAGATACAGAGTAGTTAAAATCGTTATGAACAACAATAGAGAAAACTTAGAAAACGTAAGAAGTGAAACGTCACTTACCAGAAGACACTACAAATCACACCTCCTCAACAATGTTTCATCCTACTAAAGTTCTTCTAATACAACCCTCTCAGTCAGAGAATTACACACTTAACCAACATTACCCTAAGCACTCTAGCTTACTACCACCAAAATATTATAACCATTTACTAAGCCATCGTTAATTAGTCCTCATCTCTTATGTGGCCCTACACCTAATAATTTATATAATGTAAAGTCCAACTGACTTATCACAAGCCACATGTATAGTCATTTCAGCCTTACTAAACTTAACATCATCGTATAACGTAATCTTAACGTTTAAGTACCTTTAATAAAATATAGTACCTGGAATGTTTCCCTCGCTTTTCCCACATTTAAAAGGAAAAATTATTTACCGATAATTTACAAGAAATGAGACTAATTATAAAACTTCTTTTTAAGATAATATAAACCCTTCGAAGAACCATTCAATACAACTTTCTAAATCACTAATTACATATTTACCATTATTACTATACCCATCTTAATCTATGAATGAGAAGAAAAACTACAACAATTAACCTACCCGTAGTAATTTACTCCTATGTCACCAATCATTCACATTTTACTTATATATTGTGTTATACTGCTCCATTTTGAACAACGCATGCACTATTGATGTATTATTTTTAATCTGTAAAGTGGCTTAGTTCTGGAATTATCGATTCATAGTTTATAATACTTAAACCACAAATTTATACTTCTTAAATACAAAAACTTGACTATTTATCCAAATTGTTGCCTCCCAAAATTTCTAGCTGTTTTAAACACCCTTGATCTTTAATAAAGCTTGACAATAATCGCAAAACAAATACATATATACATATACATAACATGGGTAGCTAAATAAATACAACTATATAAAATAAACTAAAATTTCTGCATGTATCGACGTAGCAGCTAAAAATGCCCCCAACAAACCCTGGCCCGGTTGTAAAACACCCCACTCCGACCGGCATGTGATCTGCGGAAGCATCTAGCTAACTGTGATTATATAGTTCCACGCCCATTACTTTCCAATCCAATCCATTCGGTCCAAGATGCATATATACATATATATATATATATATATATATATATATATATATATATATATATATATATATACTTCTTTCTCACCCTTTTTCCTTTCTTTGTATAAACATATTTCTCACTTTTTAAATAATCTTTTTTTATATATATAATTGCCCTTTCTCCCCTCTCTCTTAAAGTTTTTCCCTTTTTTCATGGCAGCATGGTGACATAAAGGGCGGTATTCTATTCGCTTCTGAGTTGACTTTTTACCATGTGAAGACGCAAATAGGTTTGTTTTCCAAAACAATTGTTATGGGCCAAGTCAATACATAAGTTTTGAGGAATAAAAGAGCACGTGCAGCTTTGCCAACGCGTTAAGCACTTTTATGCTGTTTTTAACACTTTTACCTACTACATTTTACACATTCACACACACACATACACACACACGTATATATATATATATATATATATATATACGTATAGATAGACATATGCAAAATACTACTATTATGTTATCTATGTATCTAATATATATATATATATATATATATATATTGTTTACATGTGTATAAATTTGTTCTTTCATATATATATATATATATATATATATATATATATATATATATATATATATATATTGTTATCTATCATTTTGATGCGCGGTTTTCGCTTTAACGAATGGAGTTATTTCCAACCTTTTTCAACCTTCTCCTTGTATATTTTGCAGGCTTTTCGAAAGCATGGACAAAATTGAACTTGTCGTATTTACTTGTTCCCGTTCAACCTAGGAATAATTGCTGCCGAAACAGGTCGTGATATCAATGATGTTTTTTGCCCAGGAACCATTAAATATCGTATGGCACATTGGTCGTTGTAGACATTAGGCTATTGTGACTTTGATGTATGACTAACATTTGCCAGCCTTAATTGGACTCGATCTTCGTAAACAACACGAAATGTTGATGTGTAAATCGACGTTCACCCCTAAACAACCGTCCGCTGTTTAAAGTAAATAGTAAATCCGAACAATTCAAGAGGTACCGCATTAAACAATAATAAAAAAAATCGTCGTTTTGAGTTCTGTTCTCCGCATCTTCTACGAAAACAACAAAAAAATAACGAGCCATTTCTCGAGCGAAATGTCATGTCTGGAAAGAAATTGATCGTTTACGAACACCGGCGACGCAAGGAACAGTGGTTCGATGCAGGAGAACCTCAACAACACTCCCCGAAGTCGAAATGTTATGGTGACTATTTCGTGGTCGGCCGGCGGTCTCTTCAATCACAGCTTCGTTACTCCTTTACTTGTCATCTTATCTATATTTCTCTGTAATCGCGTTGAGCTTCTTAAATAAGGATTGATATACATTATAAACGTAGGGTAACCATTGAAATATAACGAGGTGATTACAAAAGTGTGCAATACGGAATTAGAGCCAGTCACATTTTCAATGTGTCTTTACATAAGTAGTAATTTGGGTCCACGCAGTAATGAACATGTTTCGGACTTCTAGTGTTTAGTAACTAGTGACTTCTTCAGGCAACAAACTCTTGTTTACGCAAGCGTAATTAAAAATAATAACCGAAAATCAAATTTCAGCACAAAGAAGGCCGTTTTTTTTTCTCCTTTTTTCTGTGAGGGGAAGAGGGTTCATTAGGTGCGAATTTGTTAGTTTATTTATTTCCTATTAGTTTATTCATTTATTTACAGTGTCTTCGTTCAGTCATTTCCTGTTTGTGTTGGGGAAAGGGTTTGTAAGATCAAGGGTTGTAAAGCTAGAGCAATGTAGATGTTATGTAAAACAAGAATGGCTGATATCCTGCAGCTTGTCTACGTGGGTTGTTTCAAAATCCTTTTTAATTATCTGTTTTAATTTAGTATTCCTATTTACTAAAAGATTCAACTCAAATCTGTTGACAATTTCAGGGGGTCTGTCCTTCCTCCCCATTCCATCTCCCCATCCCCTATTTCTTCCTTTCTTTGTTACGCCCCTCAGCAACTTCCTCCCTCCACCGTTCACTAGAAGCCGATGAAATAGCAACAGGCGTATAGATAGACATATGCAAAATACTCCTATTATGTTATCTATGTATCTAATATATATATACATATATATATATTGTTTACATGTGTATAAATTTGTTCTTTCATATATATATATATATATGTATATACATATATATATATATATATGTATGTGTGTGTGTGTACTCTAGATGTGTAAGCAATGTTAATTTCAGAACAGTTTCTGATGGTTCGTTGTTCTACACAACTCCTGGGAGATGGCTGGTGCGCAGTAGACAGAACAGTTTCCGATGCTTCGTTGTTCTATACAAGTCTTGGGAGATGACTGGTTCGCAGTAGACAGTTCTAGAGAGGTAACCCGTAGGGAAAATATTCTTCCGGTGTTGATACGAAGAAAACATATGCGAAATTGCTACAGAAAGGTTTAATATTTATGGGGCAATTCTGGTTTCTGATTCGTTGGTAGAAGAACACGGATTAATCTGATCTGTCAATTCTTAGCAGCATCCTTTATAAATAGAATATTTCGACTGTGCGTGTTCATACCCGATTACAAAAAAAAAATCTAGTAACACCTCCCCCTATTTTTTATATTGGGGAAGTCCCTTTGGTTCATTCTGATAAAAAATAAGTATATATTTTTATATTCAACTATACATAACAAAATAAGAAACCATTTGGATCTTAAAACTTAGGATGTAAAAAAACGCCATTTAAAATTGTGGGATTGTAAATATCTACTGCAAAAATGTATTCTTTGTGTTTTCTATGGAAATATAATCGCTAGTTTATTTTAATCTCCGAGGCAAAATAAAATGTTATTAATTAAATAAGGAATAGATATGAATGACAATAGTTTTTCTCATGTAACGCGAACAATTTTGCAATTATTCCGAGCGAATTGATTCTTGTATAGTTATGCTCGTTAAACAATAGCATGCATTCCTGAATGGGTGCTTTAATAAACGTGCAAGAGAACCGAAGGTCATTGTGACCTGTTAATACGTTCAGAAAGGACCGCATCGTTCAAATAAAATTTTCGATCGACTTCAGAATGGCAGATTGATGCGAACATATTAGCTACGGTTTTATTTACAGTGATCGCACAATCAATCCTCGAAAGCGGCTGAAATCTCTGAGGGATCTTATGCCATGTTCGCGTCAAGGTTTTCTTAAGTTATTGGTATTCAGAGATGTGCAGTGAAACCAACGATCATCAATTATACGTTAGATTCTTATTGTTTAGACTTGCTTACTTGATAGATAGATTGGAGTAACCGGCTTCTGTTAACAGGCACGTTAAAGAAATGCAACGAGAGATAAGTAGATGAGTATATACCTTTATGAATATACATATAATTAGCATATATTTGTGTATGTGTCTATCTTTATCATGGTTATTATAAGAATCTCGAAAATCACACGAAACAAACAGGAAACACGGTCCTGGTGAAAATATAATTTGCACGACTTTTTACTTAGAGAGCATACCATATTTAAATTTAGTGCATACATTATAATGTTATTAGTGGCTGAGGCATACAGACAGACACATGCACACAACCCCCACATATATATGCACACACACACACACACACACACACATATATATATATATATATATATATATATATATATATATATATATATATATATATATATATATTTAAAATACCTACTGACACCTGTGTTCCACTCTTTCAGGAATAATCAGTGCAGAGTCTAACTATGACGGCTGATCGGGAGATTCGATCGCAGCAACAGAATCAGGTATTACTTCATTACCAAAAAACAAACCCACACTTCCACCGTTGACCACTAGAAATACATTTGAAATGTAAATATTTATTTGTAAATGTTAAGAAAGTGATAGAGTTCAGAAAATTATGACATTATGGTCTGCACATTAAAGCTTAATGACCGACTTTTAACTTAAACACACTTCTTTACTATGAGAGTTCTAAAAGTGGCTGCGATACTTATTAACATAATACTTTTTTTTAATTTTATACAAACACCAGCAGATTCGGCCTGGCTGGGAATATGATTTAATATAATAAGTTAATTGATGCGAAATTGTATTTATGAGTATAGCGTTAATTTCTAAAAATGTTTATATTTGGAATCAATACATGTAATTATTTTAATAATATGAATCATGGGATGTGTGCCATTACTTATAATCGAAACCATACTAGTGTAAGTATGATCTAGATTCCTTTTTATGTTTGCTCACTTTAAATTGCCTCTACAGTTTACTAAAGTTGTATCATCTATACAAACGTTATTTGTTTTATCTCAATAACATTACTAATTCTAATATAATTTGTATGTGTGAATATGATTAACAAGTAAACTTTTAAGCCACTGGTCGGATAAAACCGAAATTCTCAAGTACTTATATTCATGTAGTAAGGATTGTTTATAGCAAGTTATAGTTTTGTTTACAAACATATATATCGCGTAAAGACATCGGCAAATTACATGCGGAATGCTCATTCCAACTAGACGATATTTTAAGTTAATACGCATGCTCACATTCGCTTTATTTCTTCCAGTAGTTTTCTATTCAGTCTATTAGGACAAAATCTCCGTGTGGAACACTAACTAGTCTGATTTCAATTCGTACTGATGACACAAACTCATATTGTTCACGTGTTTGCATTAAAAAAATGATACAATACGTAACTTCCACTTGAGATTTTGAATGTTTAAACACAAAGACAATATTGTATATTTTTTAATATTGATTTATCGATTAGACAAACAAATATCACTTTCAAATAAAAAATTCTAACACTTCAAAATGATTGCGCTTTTCATTATTTTTACAGTGACATTAATTTAAATATGCATACCTATAGATTATTTATTATTCTTTGAATAATTAGATGAACAATTATTAATTTCTAAGTAATATTCGTAGTTTGTGCAGATACGATTACAAAGTTAAATTAGATTTTTATGGCATGTTTTATTAATTAAATTATTAGATGGAAGCGCTAAACAGATAAAAGCACAATCCAACATAACTTTATAAATAATAATGTTTTAGCTTTATTCATACTCTGCATTTTTACCAAAGTTTCTAACGTTCTGAATGCGTGGGATTTTATCCTGTACATGACATTTACGAAACCATATATATATATATATATATATATATATATATATATATATACATATATATATATATATATATATATATATATATATATATATATATATACTCGGATTTATTTATTCAAAAGTTATAGACTAATGAATTCAACGAGGTTGTTAGATATGCTCAATAAAAAGAGCTGATAATACTTGTTTATTGTAATATAAACATGCTCACACCCCGCTGCTACAAATAGCCACTTGTTTCAATCAAACAACAGATATCATCAGGCAGCGACTTTACTATTCAAAAGTTCAATGAATAATGGATTTTTATTTTAGGTAGGAACACTTTAAAAATTGGAATTAAAAAAACTTAAAACACAGAACTTTAATTATAAGATGTAAAGAGGGAGGGGCAATCTAAAAAAAGTTTCTTCTCCATATGATATATATATAGTTTCTCTCTATTTTCTTTCTCTATTTATTTTCTTTCTCTATTTCTTTTTTTTTCTTCTTAATCACTTTCTCTCCAGTATTATCTTTTAACTTTATTTAGATCGCCCCTCCCTCTTTACATGTTATAATTAAAGTTCTGTGTTTTAAGTTGTTAACTCCAATTTTTAAAGAGTTCCTACCTAAAATAAAAATCCATTATTTATTGAACTTTTGAATAGTCAAGTCGCTGCCTGATGATATCTGTTGTTTGATTAGAACAAGTGGCTATTTGTAGCAGCGGGATGTGAGCATGTTTATATAACAATAAACAAGTATATATATATATATATATATATATATATATATATATACATATGTATGTGTATATATATAAATATATATATAATATATACATAATATATATATTTATATATATATTATATATACTATATATACTTTTTTACTTATAAATTAGATAAACCAATATTAATAACTAACAAAACCTGCATTTTTTCTTATGCTTACGCTTTTATTACTTTTATTTTCCCGATGGGGTTTTCTTAAACAAGATATTATAACAACACAAAATACCTGTATATTTCTAAAAGAAAATTAATTCTTAATCAGACAAAATGTCTCATGAACATTATATTTTATATATATCGTGAATTACATTCACTCATTTACTTCGACATTTTACTTACAGTGGGGGATTGCATTTGTGTGAATATGATTTTCATATTAACAAAAAATAAAAGAAAATATGTATTACCTTCGGATACTTGACTGGGAAAAACAATCAAAATCAAATCGTTGTCTCCTACTTACGACAAACAATACACAGGATTATTTCAACACATGAAAGCTTGATAATAACGAGGCAATGATTCACACATAAACATACGTTCTTTTCCCATTTTTTATGAAAAACAAATTTAATATTTTTTTATTAGCTCGAAAATCAAATAACCTTTATAAATGTAACGCTCGTTCATATACTTTGTCATGTATACATGATCCAATCCAGAATATAATATTGTAAGTACATTCAAATTCTTTTTAATTTTTCTCTAAACTTATACACGTGTTTTAGCAAATAATTATCAAAATAATATATTTATTTACATAGTTTCTCCCATTTTCGTTAAGAATGTATTATTTCCTGTTTTGTAAAGATAAAACATTCAGATGTTAAATATTTTATCGATAACACACAGCCACACACACACACACACACACACACACACACACAATATGTATGTATATATATATATATATATATATACATATACATATATCTATGTTATTATTCTTTCACCGATTTGATCAAAAATTGTGATGTCATTCTAAAATTCTTACATTACTGATTCCTTGATATTTCCTGTTATCTAAAAGAAATAACAATTTACTACATGAATTAAAATATACGATTCCATATCTATATACATTTCTAGTATTATTTTAAACGGATTAGATAATCAAATACATATTTAAAATTAAAAATTCAGTTAAATTTCAGAAAGTATATAACATAAAATAATAAGGTAAAAATGCGCACATTAAAAATATATATAGAGAAATGTATAGGCAAAATTAAAAAAAAGAAAAACAAGAGAAAAAGGAAGGTTTCTGTGTAGAAAACAATAAATAGTAGGATTAAGAAAAAATATCAGACAGCTCGGTGGACGTACCGATAAGGAATTGTTGATTAAGAATTTGAAAACATATGTAAAACAAAAAAATGAAAAAGAAGAGAATAGAACATACGAAATTTAGTTACAGTGTGGTTGAGAATAAACTTATAACATCAAAAGAGAAACACGTCAATCAAAAATGTTTGTTATGAATTACAATGTTACACAATTACACACCCTTTAAGTGCTGTATTTTGTAAACTGTAAAACTCAGTGTACTTATAGTGAACGACACTGTGTACTTTTTTTGAAAAACAATAGGCAAGTTTTGCCAATGCGGATTTTTTTTATCTAATTGTACGGTTTGTTTCTTAGGATATATTTTCTAGTATGGAAAAATGTTGCTCATTGATGTAAATGCTTGTAATTGGTAAAATGTAATTTTAAATGTATGTTTGTTTTTATTGAGAAAAAACACAAATATTGTCTAAGAACGGGGGGGTGTAGGAAATGAAAATAAAATAAATATCTCTTTCCTCCGTGTAACTGTTTCTCATTTCAATCAGACTCTGTTGGAATTTTAAAGAAAGTTTAAAGAAAAGAATGAGACCAGAAGAATACATGATACCCTCGGGTGTCAGTTACCGATGTTAATTTTAAATTACGACGCCGTTACCCTCGATGATCAAAGATCATGCATCAGAAAGAGACAATTAAAATGTGATATTTTTTTCTTTCAATTTTTTTTAAGAAACAGTGTTGGATGACGTGGAGGATTTCAGTTCCATTGATTTGTTATTTTGTTGATATTTTGTTGTTGAAGGCTTGTCTGGAAGTGTATAAATGAGTCGTTTTATTTTTTTTGTTTGTTGGAAACAACAATGTATTTTGATTCTAAATGTTTATGCATTGTTGTAAACGACTGTGATTATTTATTTATTTTTATTTTTTATGATATTCTGTGAAATGGTAAGGGTGATGCAGCTGACCTCAGAATTTGATGACGTTTATAATTATGGGTTTCCGCGAAACTGTGGTTTGTTTTTGGAATGTTATTCTTTGTTAGATGAGTTTATAAGGATGTTTTTATTATTAATTTATGTAATTAATGTTTTCTCAAATCAGGATTGTGCAGGTTTTTTCTTGCTCTTTGACATGTATTTTTTCCCAGAATGGAGGAGCGAGTTTATGCCTAGTGGGCTTTATTGAAATAATGTTTAATTTAAAAGTAAGCAGATGTTGTTTGATAATTAATAATAATAATAATAATAATAATAATAATAATAATAATAATTACTATTATTATTATTATTATTTTTTTTATTATTATTATTATTATTATTATTATTATAAAATTAAAAAAAAGAGAAAGAAATCAGATTTAAGCAGTTTAAGAAATAAAAAAAGACACAGCACTGGGTTGAATAAGGGGTCAACTAATTCTTAAGGTTTGGAAGAGTCAAATGTTAAGTCGATATTTATTTTAATTTTCCAAATGGTCGTGGAATTCTTTTTTTTGTGTGTCTTTCTTTTCGTGACGGTTTTCTCCGGGCGAGTAATACGGCGGCAGAGATAGGAACATTTTCTCGTAATGTTATAAGAAAAATCTTTTATCTAGTAGGGAGTCATGGGGTGACAGGGAGGTTGACATTCGAGGGCGCAAGGATTCGCGCCACATGGTATTAATCGTGGATGTTATTTTTAGATGTAATAGTTTATTAGATACTGTTCTGACGGTTCCTTTGCTAGCGGGGGCCTTTAGTAGAAAGTGGGTAGTAGAAGATGTATGTTTCGCAATTTTGATTATGAGAGAATGTTAGAAAATGTATCGGCAGAGGAAGGTGAGTAAATTATATTGAAGACTCGTTGACTGGGGGTGAGGGTCAGCTGATCAGATGCGTGTGAGTCACGTGATCAATGTAGCTAAATCAAAGACGACGGACGGCTTAACAGTCGTCTCCTCCCCTTCACTTGTGGTGGGATACTGATGGGTGTGGAAAGGAAACCAAGAAGAAACCACGCAAGCAAGAGATTCACTTCCACCTTTCTGCGGTCGACATCTGGGATGAATAAAACTATAAAACCAATTCATCCTTTTGGAGGGATTGAATCTTCGTCCAAACACGTTTCGTCTGCCCTCTAATACACGAGATGAATTCAGATGGACCAACATCGATGACGCCTGAATGTATGTCAAAATAATACATGTAACTCACACACACAAACACAAGAAAAAGCATATGAACAATTTAATATGAAGATATAGAAAATAGACAGAACAAATAAAAGATCACAGGACGTTTCACCTTATTAGATAAATATACAAGAGTATAGTTATTGCCTTATTAGAATTAAAGTCATAAAGAACCCTCCAATTTTTCTGTTGCAAATTTCACATAATTTTTTAAAATGGTCTGTTGAATTCGTATGAGTGCACTTACAGGAAAATGTACTTTCACGAAAAGATTGTGAGAAGGAAGCGATATTCCCAAACGTAAATTAAGTCATATAACATTAATTAAACAAAAACAAATTAGTTACAATAAAAAAGACCCACACTTAAATGAACAAAAATTGATTGGATAAAAAAAGCAGATTAAGCGATTTATCATTTTTAGTAATTACATTGGCTTTATTTAAATTAAGCACTGTATTTTTTTAAAATATATTTAACAAACAAACATGATTTAATACGATTTACAACATTTATTGCAATTATTAAAAGTTCATTTCTTTATAAAATTATTAACGTTTCGGCAACAAAATGCAAGATAGTTCCAAACCCACATAGAATTATAATGAACTTTATACTTGACACGAATTTCATTACATCACACGATTCAACTTTACAAAGAATTACTAACCTACATTTTTATTATATAATGTACATATTTTTTACATTTATATCACTACGAAGAAGACAACACGATGTATAACGATTTATAATGAGATGAATATTAAATATACCTTGTTTTGTTGGTACGTACTGGGTGTTATTTTAGAAGGTACCAAATATAAGAGAATGTAACGTTGTAGTTGTATTGTCTAGTTATAATGGACTCTTACGTTGTGCACCGTGGTAACACCAAGTTGAATTTGTTTTTAATTTACTCCCGTTGAATAAAAGAGGGCCAGCATCAAATTACAAATATGTTACGTTATGGGTGTTATTTTAGAAGATACCAATTATGAGAGCATGCTACGTTGTTCTTATTTTGATGGCGACTTATATATTTGTTGTTGTTCATGTTAGTAAGAGTTTTAGTGTATTCATGTGTGTAATCACGTTGTTTGATGCTAGATATTATATATATTCATTGTGAATGTTCATATTGTTTAGAGATGGAGGTAGCTCTTAAATATAACTAGACAGACAGGTACATATTACTACAGGAGCACCAAGCCTTTAATCCAATAATTTATGAATAGCTTGATTGATAGACCGAGAGTGCGTTTGACATTGACGTTTTGACAGTTTTTTTTTTATGAGCACAACGCTAATATTAATACGATTTCACTTTACCTTTGTTTTGGTAGAATGAAACAACACTAGACGGTAGACCTAAAAACACATGATGCTGCGTTTATTTCTTGGACCGGTCGGACAAGATTTTGCATTTCCGGGATTAAAAGTTGTTACATGATTATTTCTAAATCCTATCGCTTCCAAGAGGGAGCCTTACTCTAACTGAGAATCGGTCTGAAACTCTCTGCTTCTTCCCACTCAAATCTGATACTCTTCTAACTAACTTCGAACTCTTTTCGTATATTCAGAAATCAAACATATATCTGGTCAACGGGACCACAACTCACGTGTTTCAAACATGGGCGATTTCCACGTTTTGAAACCATTTCTGACGACAAGGCCATTTCCCATTCTCCCTGGTGCTTTACCAAGGAATTTTACCTACTAGTCTTAATCTGTAACCAATATTTTATTATGGTTTCTTTCTAAGAATGTGACTATTTTCCAGCCAAATTTGTATTTATTAAATATTTTAACATAATCAACAATTTAACTAGACATTCCATTTAAACCTATTGTTTTTTAAAACTTATCTACAGGGTTCAATCCTTGTTTTATCTGATATCATTTTAATTTAACTAATTCTCTTTTATTTTTAACTTACGTGAAATGTAGACAGCCCTTTTAATGTAACATCCCTTCCTCTCATTTTTAATGAAAATGCACTCATGTTTAAATTTTAGTACATTTTTATATATATAACAACTTGTCTAAGAAAGATAAACCCATAAAAGAAAAACAAAACTTTTTTCCAAGTCAGCCCTTTTCCAACTGACGTCATCATTTTATTTTTCATACCAGACTCTCTATCTGATCTCCCTGGCATATTCCTTTTGGGTGTAGGGTAGTACTTCCTATAACTCACGTGAACTACTTCATCCAGCCACCCTCATACCGTAAACTGAGGTTTCATTTTACCTCTTTACGAAATCGACGACTCTTCCTCCAAATATGTCCTTGATCCTTTCTTTCGTATGATTCTTCTATTAGAGCTTTGATTTCGTTTTGTAACTAACTCATCTTTCTGAGGCATTCTCGAAGCTCATTTATCTTTGGGGTTGGCTTCCGCGTTAAAGATATAACTTTAATGTACTTATTCGATCGGAGTTCCCTTCTTGGACCCTTGGAACTTGATGAAGACTTCGAACCCTACATTTTTTAATTCATTGTCCCGAAAACAATTACATGCGGCATGCTTTAAAATGCACACAATATCGCAGGTTCCCATCTGTATTTTTCTAATTAGGGACACCTCTAGTTCTTACCTCCCTTGCAAGCCACTCTTCTTGCGAAAATCTTATGGGCATCATAAAAACAAACAAAAACCAATTGTGAAAACAAAAATTTTTTCTTTCGGCCTATCACATCGGAAAACTCGCAAAATACCCGTTTACATAACATATCTTGTACCCTCTCTATTTTTTTACAAGGTGGTCAACATTTATAAGCCCCAGAAGTCAGTTAGGCACAATATTTATTGCATGTACAGTTCATCATCAGGGATTTGTTTACGTTGGACTTGAAGACATCCAGGTTGTAGTCAGGTGGGAAGCAGACAGACGGAACAGAGTTCCACAGGCATATAGTTCTAAGAAAGAAGCTTTGTACATAAAAGCTACGTTTGGATTTAGGCACAGATAATGAGTGGTGAAAAATTTGACATTGGTTTCAGCTAGACGGGTGTATTTCATAAAAGATTCGCGGCGGAGGACCTGAAATTGGAGATCACACGAGCCCCTGCCATGGAAATAACGATAAAACAAAGATACGCTCGCAACCTCTCTTCTGTTGGAGAGAGGTTGCAGGGTAGAGAAAAGGGCATCACGCACTAAGCCACAAAGTATATGTTCTAATCTGTCAAGGCAGAATAGGCTATTTTTAGCAGCTCCTGACCAAATATGGCAGCAGTATTCCATCCTTGAACGTACTTGGCTTTTAGTTAGATAGAGAATTGCATAAGTACTTACTACTTATGGATATCTTCTGGAGCGGAAGAAAGATCCAGTCATCTTTCCAGCGATCTTGGTAACATACTTTATGTACGTGTTCAATTTCAGATCAGGAGTACAGGTCAAACCCAGAAGCTTGTCAAAACAGGGGGCTTCTCGTAGACGAGAGCCATCTATTTTTATTTATATCAGATGGGGATCAGAGCGTTGATGATGTAAATATAAGAGTTTGTTTTTAGATGCATTAATGGTAACCAGCCACGTCTTAACCCACTGAACCAAGCGCCCGAGATCAAAGGAAACAGAATCAGAGATAACTTTGTCATTTACAGCCATTGATATGTTGGCGTAGATTGTCATGCCATCAGCAAGGATTTCACCGAAGGATTTAAGTATGTGTTTCGGGAGATCATTGATGTATATTTGGAAGACAGTTGGGCCCAGGACGGACCCCTGAGGTACTACGGCATTAATAGTGCAGGGCTCTGCTTTCTGTACATCGACTACTCTTATGAGCCTAACAGAGAGAAATGATTTAATGATTGAGAAAACATTTCCAGATATACCGTAGCTTAAAATCTTGTATAGTAGGCCCTTATGCCATACCTTGTCAAAGGCCTTTGTTATGGCAAGAGCAATTGCCATAGAAAGGAAGCCTTTTTCAAGAGATTCACTAATCCTATGAGATATAGCTGTTAGCACATCTGCGGTACATCTTGCAGAACGGAAACTATATTGCGTGTCGATAAGAAGGTTATTTCTTATGAGGTGGTTGACTATTTTTCAATTTAATATGGGTTTCAGCAAATTCCTCATGCCTCACACAAGAGATGTATTAATCCGTACTGAAAGGGAGATGACTTATCACCTGAATTCTTTTATACAGCGCATATTTATGAGGTTTTTCAGACGACGCTTAAACAGTTTCGTAAGTATGGGAGCAATTCTGGTTGAAGCTTTTAAACACTATATTTGGGATGCCGTCAAGGCCAGTTGCTTTACTGGAATCAAGGTTCTTGATTAGCTTGGCGAGCTAATGCACAGATATTTGTATGTCACCTACCGTGTTCTGTGTTATAGGTGGAAATATGGGAAGCTGATGGCCTTTGTCGAATACGGTAGAATTTGCTGCAAAGTTCTTGGAAAAGAGTTTGGCATTGTCTGATGCTGACGACATGACCTCAGGTCCATTGATAATGCTTGGAGTAGAGCGCACACTTCTGTTGAGGATCTTTTTTGTTAGTTGCCACAACTGGTTGGATCTAAGTCGCTGATCAGCTACATTGGATTAAACGGGCTGTACATATAGCTCTCTTGCATTTTATTACTCTTTTACAGTGGTTGCTGGCGTTCCTGAAAGCAGCTTTAGTCTCAGTACATCTATTACGTTGGTAGATATGGAAACAGGTGATTTCTGTGCGCGATGGCAGAAGCACATTCTGGGTAGAACCATTGCTAGCTGTTAGGTTTTTGTTGGAATTTTTAGATGGTATGAATTGGTCTATGTCTACAGTTAAACATTTGGACAGGTCTGATAATATATAGCACACATTATATTTAAACATGGAATGCAGAGGTAGATCAGATATGAATGTACGGAAGCTATCCCAGTCAAACATGCAGTATCGGTATACAGTATGGTGGAGGGGTACGTCTGGGGACTTATTACATTGCATTTTTATCTTAACTGATACGAAGGAGTGGTCGGAGGATCCTAGAGGAAAAGAACGGAACATGACCATAGTTGAAGGGAAGTTGAGAGAAAAAAGGTCGAGGAGGCTTGCATATTTACCTGTCGTATTGGGCACACCGGTGCGATCGCGAACAATCTGAGTGAGGTACTAAGCAATGGCAAAATCAGGACAGAAATCCCCCCATATTGTCTATCTTATTTAAGTGGGTAAGTCATTCCACGTTATTGACGTTAAAGTCACCACATGTATTAATGTTAGCCGAGGGGTGTGCAGAGAGGCTCGGGTCTATTTTCTCAGATATGCTCTTAAAAATAGTAACTCCGCTGTTATTGGGCAGATTGGGGGCAAATATAGATGCAGTGGTGTAAGCAAGTGCAACTTGGAAGTACATATAGGGTAAATTAGGATCGTCTCCTTAATAATTTAATGTAGGCACATATTCCATGCCAATGGCGATCTTTAGAGTATCCGTCAATTATGAACTCATCTATGGAAGTGATCGGCCCTATTCCAGTTTCGTTTAGAAAGAATATGTTCGGTTTCGTCTTCTGCAATTGGATTTGAAACTCTTTAAAGTTGGAACGTTGACCCCTGGTGTTGGAGAAGGAGCCATGGTAGTAGGGGTCTACGTTGGAAGATGGGGTTCTAGGTTTATTCGAGTTTTTTTTTTATCTGGAGATATTTCATGTTGAAGTTTTGGGATTTGTGGAACAGGTCGGCATACTCGCTTAGAGCAGGATAGAGAGGAAAAGTAAGAGAGAACAGGACAGATTTATTCATGTAGTCCATGATAAGGTAAAACCGTTACAATTATCCACTAGTATGGCATCGAGACGCCCCATAACGGACTACTTCAATATCCAGAATCTATTAACCAAACGACAATAAAGCAGACCCAATACATTTCACCTGCTGATAGGACAGCCTTCTTAGTGGTTAATCTAATGTTTGGTTCCCTGATTATCACGCGGACAACGTCAGTCCAGACGAAACGTTTACCTCCAGCACCCTTTACTGTGACATACCCACAAGGATAGACATAGAGACCAACAAATTTCCGACATCTCAGACTCCTGTTAACCAAGTACTACGGACCTGGAAAGCAGTGTTTTCTTTACTCTTTGTCAGAAAAATCACTCATTTGAATGAAGACTGAGGGAAAAAATGGAGAAGCGAGAGTGACTGGAGCTGCCGATAACATATCCACTGTGTTATCTCCTCTCCATGAATTCTAAAATTCTAAGCGAACCATTCGCGTTAAATAAGTGTTTCCTATTTTACTTATTTTCTTATTACTTGTTACTTTTAATTTTAATGAATATTTAATTAAAACTTTGAATTCCTGATGTGAAATACAATACCACATACATTTAAGACAATTTACAATATTTGTTCCAACAAAACATATTCAAAACCAAATACATCATTAATACATGTAGCTGGATTTACACAAAACTACGATAAACAGTTATAACTTTTTCATTGAGGAAAAAAAATCGCAACAAACTACGACAAAAGTCTTTAAAAAATAACTGGAACATACAGAGAAGAAAAACACTTAGTTTTTTTAAGTATCTATATAGAGTAAATATTAAAAATTGTCCCTTTTTTCAAAAACAAAACAAATAAAACAAATAAAAAAGCCGAAAAGTCGAACCACAACATTGATTTTCATTTCTGCATATTTTCGTTGTTAATAAGCGTATTACATTCCACTTAATAAAAACAGAGGGGATTTAATATACCTTGGACTTTGACACACAATTGTTACAAATTATTGACAGATGAAATTCAACAGTTCGTCCAGACGATTTCATACTAACACAATTTTTCTAACTGACATTCCATACAAATTTCAAAACAATAATGGCTGACCCCAATCTCTGTGTATGTATGTATATTTTTTAAACAAACCTATTCATTTCAAAGAATTACGCACGGTGATTTTTTAGAGCTATTTTTTTCATTCATAACTACGGTTGTCTGTTGTGGCATTTCGGCCATTTTTTTATTTTCTTGTATACTTTCGTTCCATTGTGTGTATGTGTTTGTTAATGTTTTTCTCTTTGTTTAATACTGCGTATGTGTGAGTGTTTCTCTTTCTTTTCCTTTTTAATTATTGTTCTATTTCGTTTTGCATTTTTACTTTGGTTTTTTTTCCGCGTTGTGTGATCGTTTAGTTGTAATTGACCCTTACGTTGTGTACCGTGGTAACGCTAAGTTGGATTTGTTTTTAATGTATTCCTCTTGAATAAATTAGGTTCGGCATCTAAATTACAAATATATTACGTTGTGGATGTTATTTTAAGAGGTACCGATTATGAGAGTATGTTACGTGGTTCTTATTTTGATGTCGACTTATATATTTGTTGTTGTTCATCTTAGTAAGAGTCTTAGTGTGTTCATGTGTGTTATCATGCTGTTGGATATTATATATATATATATATATATATATATATATATATATATATATATATTTCATTGCGAGTGTTCATATTGTTCAGAGATGGAGACAGGCCTTATATATAACGAGACAGTACGGTACATATTACTACATGAGCAACAAGCCTTTTATTCATGGAGAGGAAATTTAGTAATATCTTGACAGACATCCCGAGAGAGCGGTTGACATTACGTTTTGACAGTTGTACATTTTTATATACACAAAATACATATTAATACAATTGCACTTTACCTTTGTTTTTTTAGAATGACACAACACAAGACGGCAGCTATAAAAACACACGCTGAGACGTTTATTTCTTGGACCGGTCGGACATGATTCTGCATTTCAGGGATACAAAGGTGTTACATCGTTATCTCTCAAACCTCTCGCTTCCTAGAGGGTTCCCTGACTGTAACTGAGGATCGGTCTGAACCTCTTCTTCAACTTCTTCCCACTCAAATCTTATTCTCTTCTAACCAACTTCGAAATCTTTCCTATATTCAGATATCACACGTATGTCTGGTCAACGTGACCACAACTCACATGTTTCAAACATGTGCGATTTTCACGTTTTGAAACCATTTGTTACGACCAGGAAATGTCCAGTCTCTTTGTGGTTTAGTGCACATTTGAAAGGTCGATTTTGTAAGTAAAGCTTGCGAACGGTATTTGTCCAAACTAATAGGTTCAATGTAAACATTTTGATTTTGCAATCGCCGGATAATAGTATTATTACAAGTGAGATCGGATATCATTATCGCCAGTAAGTCAAAAAGCCATCTTTTATATACTGTTTTGTTTTGTTTAAAAATAAAAGCAATTCCCCCGTGGAAGAATAAAGTATTTTGTACACAGGATCGTAAATAAAAATCGTAGATAAGTAAACAAGGAAGTGACCAACATTTACGTACATGCAATCACCGTATTGTATCGCTTAGAATTTATATATATATATATATGTATATATATATATATGTTTATATCTATATATATATGTATATATATATAGTTATATATATATATATATATATATATATATATATATATATATATATATATATATACAATGAGGTAAATCAGAGATAAGATAATCAAATAGAATTATTGCCTTATTTAATGTTACAGTGAAATTTTACTTTTAAGGCGACCCTGATCAAAAAGTTTAAGATAAATATGTAAGTATAGAGCAAAATAAAAGTGTAAGGATTAAAGTTAAATTAACCATTCCGAACCAGGTAACATTTTTTTACGTACACTCCAAACCTGTGTTATACTCATTGTGTAATAATTGAATTATAAATCGCAATATTTATACGATAGAGATCATAAAAAAATCTCGTTCTACGTAATGTTTCTACTGAAATCTGTAAGTAAGACACACATGTTTTTTTTTTTACGGCAAAGACGGAGACCCTCAGTGATTGTCGATATGTTACTTCGGCGGTGTCTAATACTGCTGTTATTAAATTATGAGGACTTCAACTAGGATGTTTAATGCGGGATATTAGGAATGAGGACAGCATTTTATTTGATTTAGAAAAATACATTCCGACTCATCATAACTGATAGCAAATATAACGATGATTACATAATTAAGTATAACACAAATAGGTGTAAGCCGAACAAAAAAAAATGTATAAATACAATTGATTTATTCGTTAATCAGAAAACAATTTCTCTTTCTCTCTCTTTCTCTCTCTCTATCTCTCTCTCTCTCTCTCTCTCTCTCTATATATATATATATATATATATATATATATATATATAAATTAAATTCTTGGTTCGTGCAAAGTGTATAGAACCATATTTTTACGTTATCAATTTAATTAAAATTTTAATGAAATTCGTTTTTTAAAGTCAAGGAATGTTTGCATGTTATTAAAATTATTTAACGTTGCGAATTATAAACATATTAAATTAAATAAAAATATTTTTCGTAACTGCGAGATTGCCCACCATTTTATTTCCGGTAGAAATTAGCATTTCACTAAGTGAGATAAGTATTATTTGTATTAATTTTATGATACTCATGCAGAGAGTGACCCGTGCTGAAATAATGTTATTTTTTTAAAAAAGCCATTCTTAACATGGGGAGGGGAGGGCGTTCTGTATCTATTCTGTACTTTAACCTTACAATTGAATAAAAAACATATCGTACAACTTTAATTAAACGTTGAAATACGATTTTAAAAATAGCGCGGATCACTATCTGCATTAGCACCATTTGTATTTATTGCGGACTATTATTCTCATATTTATTAGTTGTTGTTTCACGACTTTTCCGCCAACTCTTCATCTTGCCTTCATGAAAACAAGTAAGTACGTGAGAAATTATTTTTTCCTTTTATAAATGTTTAGTAAATTTTCCTTTTATTATTCGTAAAGAGTAACATTTTTTTCTTATTAATGAAAAGAGTTAAGTCTACGTAAATAAATAAATAAATAGCTAAATGTTTGTACACGTGACAAATTATCAATAAATGGTTTAGTTACTTTTTAAAAAAAAATATTTATGAAAAGAGTTAACGTAAATAATGTTTGTAAAACTGCGAACGGCGACGTAAGTGCCGAAGTTGTACAACCATCACTCCCATGCTAAATTTCTATACTTATAGGTTTTTGGAATGGTGTCAAAGGCATTATTGATTAGACACTAATTAAAGAGATTATTAATTGGACACTAATTAAAGAGATTATTGATTGGGCACTAATTAAAGAGATTATTAAAAAAACATTAAAAAATAAATCATTATTTCGACCTTTGAAAGGGGTGCTCACTTTTTAGTTACAACGTTCTGATAAATCAGTCACCCATATTGTTACCAATAAAAACGCGGTATGTCAAAACCATAGAAAGTAAAAATAATATGAGCCGCTACCACATTTGTAAGTCAAAAATATATTTGTTTCTCACAGAAAAAAATAGATTGAACATGACTTATTTTATTGTTTTTATGAAAATAAAGTTCTGTTTTTTTTGTTTTGTTTTTTATACTTATTTAGTTAAAAGTCAGTTAGTGGGTGTTTTTTTAATTGTTTTTATGAAAGGTGAGTTCGTATCTCTTTACAATGGTTTATCTGTTTTTATGAAAGGTGAGGTGGTTTTTTTTCTAAACTTTTGTCGTGTTTTTATAAATTGTTTTCAAAATAATATAAATTTCACTAACGCACTGAAGAAATGTTTAATAATTTAGTATTTTTTAGATTAGGGCCACCTCCACAAGAGTCCTTTAAATGACAACATTTATAAGTTCCCGTGTATGCTGGACACGGAAATCGAATTGAAATCATGCGGAAATAAGTAGTTATCAAGATATAAACAGTTGTATTATGCATTGTATTCTTTGGCGGCCCTGTTTTTACGTGGGCACGCGGCATAAACAAATATACGCGCGTAAAAAAAGATGGCGGCCAAAAATTACAATGCATAATGCAACTTTTAATATCTTGATAACTACTTATTTCTGCAAAATTTCAATGCGAATTTCGTATGCAGCATAGTCGAAAACCATTACAAGTCGTCATTTAAAAGAAAATTGAGGAGAGGGACCTAATTTTAAAATTTACGACTAATTTTCCATCCCGTACGCCTCCCGATTCATTGCTTCGTCAACATGCGTCCATTTTATATCTCCCGAAGACACTTCCGTATTTAAAAAAAATGAGTGGCCGATTTACCAGAACGTGGTAACTAAAAACTGAGTACCCCTTTCAAATGTTGAATTTAAAAAAAAAAAAATTTTTCATGATCTGGTTAGTGTTCAATCAATAATAATCCAGTGAATAATTTTCAAAAAACCTATCAGTATAGAAACTCTACAACGTAAGTAAATAAATCAAAAAAAATGTTATGTGCGCATGCGTAAGCCATGACTGGGGGACTAAGGGAACGACCATTAAACAATTCTGCGGGTCGCCATGAAACTCAACGCCCAAGGAGTACCAAAATGGTTTTCATGATGTGAATTTTTTTTTCGAAAAGTAAGTGATCACTTTTCCATGTAAATGTAACTTAAATGAGCACCCATTTTCTGGCCACCTGAGGAAGGTGCATTTATTTTTGTGTTTATTGGCTTAAAGGTGTTTGACAAGACAGTTTGGTACGCGAGTGCATATTTAACAGTTTTCGTTTATGCTCACGCGTAGCATAAACAAAGGCTACGTTTGTGAAATGGAAAATAGTCCCAGAGCTCAAGGGTTATTACTATGCAAAAGAAATCAAACAACACTTTTTTAGCCAAGAAACACACACACAAAAAAAATAAAATAAATAGCATCCATTTTTTTTCTGTCGAATTCATTTGCTGTTTTTATTGAAAACTATTTTCCCTCGGATTTTTTATATAATTTTCCATTAAGTCATTAAGGGACTTTTAAAAGTCGTCACATGTATCGAGCAAAAGTTTAAAACCACCGATTATATGCCAGCCTACGTCATGGTAACATATGTTAAGTGAGTTCCCAAATTATTTTGTATAGTTTTTAGTTTAAACTCATTTTCCAAAACTTCCCCACACTTAATGTTTTCGATACAGTCTGCCGCCATTTTTCAGATATACCGATAAACATTGAATGATTTGAACCGATTATACATTACATAAAAATACTAAAATCTTATCCAGTTAGGTAGAACATTTACTTTTCTTGCCTTTGATAACATTTATTTGTTATATATTTATTTTTTTGCCAACTTCGTTGTATATGTGTTTAGTAATATAAACCCTTTCAATTTAATATAACCTTTAGTCGGCTTGAAAACAGTGTTTATCAGTGTATTTGAAAGCTACAAATTGTTGCGGACACTGTTGATTATTTAAGTTAGAGCAAGTGAGTTAAAACTAAAAACTATACAAAATACAGTCAGAAACCCACCGATTATGCCAGTCTATGTCATGGTAACATATATTCAGTGAGTTTCAGACAATGTTTTTAGTTTTCAACTTACTATCCCAAACTTAACGTATTCAACAGAGTCCGCGACCGTTTCTGTTTTTCGAGTCGATTAAAAATTTTACACAACATAAAAACACTAAACAACTAACCAGATACGTAGAAACGTAACTTACCTTGCCTTTGCTTTCATTTATTTGTTTTGGGACATTTTTTTCGAATCTGTGTATAGTAACGCCCCACCACCATCAACCAAATATTAATTACTAGCTCATGTGTTTGTAAAACAACAACAAAAAAAAAACATTTAGCGTTTTAACATTTTTGCTACGTTCGGCTTCATCCGTTGATTGTTGGTCGAGTCTAAACCATGAATGATGTACAGAAACTCCCGAGGACCCAGATTAAATTCTGCAAGAGTACCATTCTTTCTTTTATTTGCGCCTTCTTTTTCACTTTTGGAGTCGATTGCCGTACTAAGAAAATAAGAAACGTGCATTTTCTCTTTTTATTAAATGTTTCCATTACACCAAATGTAGCCACTGCAACGCATGCAAGACTACAGCTAGTATATATATATATATATATATATATATATATATATATATATATATATATATATATATATATTTGAATAGGGGGTATGTGTATTTTTTAACATTATTTCTGGTTTTATTAGAGTCTGGTTTTTCATTGAGAATTACAGGGTTTTGTATAAATCCTGTTACATTTTTATTTTTATAAATGCATGTATTATTATTGATTGAAACTAACATTTGAGTACGTCTAATCCATACTTATATATTGCAGATACAATATTGACTCCTGAGGAAATCATAAATTATGAGTATCACTCAATGGAAGGAAAAAGAAATGAAATATCCGTTTTGCTGTGCGCGGGTCGCAAACAAACTGACATTGCAAAGCTACTAAACTTCAGTAGAATGACTGTCTATCGTGTTGCCCAACGTCAGAATAACTCGGAGACCCTCAAGGATCGACCTCGATCAGGAAGGCCTCTAAAAATCAGGCGCGGAACCATCAAAAAGGCCTTTGAAAATGATAGTGTGCTGAAAATGACAAGACTGGCACAAAAGATGAAGATTTCTGTATTCACAGTGTTCAGGGTGGTCAAGAGCATGGGAGGAAATAGTCTAAGACGTTCCAAGAAACCCCTCTTGAGTGCTGTAATGATTCATAAACGTCTGGAGAGGACCACCCGCCTGTTGAATGACTTAAAGAGCCACGGGAATCGTATCCTCATTTTCTCCGATGAGAACACATTCACTGTCTATCCAGTCTTCAACAGGCAGAACGACCGGGTCGTAAGCTTTGGGAATGATGTCTCTAACCAAAAGAGTGTGTAAACCACCAAGCATCCAGCATCTGTCATCCAATGGGGAGAAGATGCCCACGGTGTGGTTTGAACAGGGATACAGGCTAACCACCGCTGTTTACAAAGACATTTTGGAAACTAAAGTTCTTCCATGGGTTAAAAAGATTACCAAGAAACAGATTACGTGTCCCAGCAGGACGGCGTACCCGCACACACCGCCAACATTGCGCAGAACTGGTTAGAGACTAACATGAGCTTCTGGCCCAAAGATTTTGGCCTCCACAGTCGCCAGATTTGAACCCCCTTGATTACAGTGTGTGGGCACATATTGAGGCAAGGGCCTGTAAGATCGGCCACAGTAACACAAAGGAGCTGAAAGCCTCTGTGAACCGAGCATGGGCGTCCATGAAGAAGGACTACGTCAGGAAGGCCTGTAAGAGTTTCCAACCTCGGTTGGAACGTGTCATTTCCGCCAAACGTGGCCACATTGAATGATATGATGCCTTGTATACTAATAAATCATTGCGTAACCAAACTTGTTTAATTCTACCCAAAATGACGTACCAGACTTAATTTGAACAGGAAAATCTACAATGTAACAGGACTTATTAACAATCCGGTATGTTTGGATCATTGTAATAATATTTTTAATCATTGAAATCGTTTTTGTGAACCATCCTCGTCAGAAAGTATTTTCAAATGTGTTTATTTACTTACACACGAAAAAAACATCATCAAAAGATTCACTCCTGAACTGAACGGAACTTAATATCAACACACAAAATCATTAAATGCAGAACACACTCACATGCACATCCATATACATATACACACCTACACATAAATCAGAACCGACGCATTAAAACACACACACGCGCGCTCATACAACCACACACAGACATAACACCCCTATCTCCAATACAACACACTGAACAATACCAACCCTACTTAAGCTCGAAACAAACACCACGAGGAAACACCTAGAACCATAGTATAATATCTGTTCCAACACCTCGGTCTCTCCTCAGTCAGTGGAGGAAAACCCCCTCATGACTGAGACAACTATCATCCCTTCTATCACTCCCTCCCATACATATACCCCTCCAATTGCCCCTTTCCTATGGGGAACAAGATCTTCCACGCACAAGGAACCGACCCTGGATCTGGCCATACCCACATGGGGAGACAAATAAATAGACACATTATGAAATCCCCTATACATGTGTTTAAATACACCCCATGTATCTAAACACACACATATTATAAAGAATACCCGAAAAGACTGAAACGAAAAATCACAATACTAAAATCCAAGAATCCAAAAAAATAAATATCAAAATAGAATGAAAGCACCCCTACCCTTATTTCCGAAGAGCTGGTTCCCCCCCTCCTCACACATACCCATTATTAACGACCTTGGATCATAGTCACTTTCTAGAGAAGCAAATAACCTCATAATACTATAAAACAGTACACACATTCTCAAACCAAAGAAAAAACACACACACACACACACTACCCTACCCTAAAGGAAAAGAAAAAAAAACACAAGCAGAAAGAGAGAGAGCGAGAGAGAGAGAGAGACACACAACACATGAGTGACCACAGAGTATTAAAAATTGAACATTCCAATGAATAGTTTGACACTTACACGCATCCAGCCCTTGGAAACACTTTAAATGAACTACGAAAATCGCCATTTTTACATCGCCAACACATTTGAAAATCATTTCTGACAAGGACGCTTCACAGAACATCTGGAACGCGTAAAAGCGATTTCAATGATTTAAAAACATTATTACAATGATCCAAATATAATGCACAATGAAAAACCAAGACACGGAATAATAAAATAATGTTAAAAAATACACATTGTTGGTGACTACTCCCTTATTTAAATATACATATTTCTTTCGTTGGAATTTCTTAACCCATTTTATATATATATATATATATATATATATATATATATATATATATATATATATATATTCCAGTTAAAAATTTAATAGTCAAATAATTAAATTCAAACAAGGCTGCTAATAGTGTTCAATTAAAAACGAAAGGAACTATTTAAGTAAATCTCGGTAACGGTATTTACCATATATGGTTACATCTAATTAACGGCTTCAATCTAAAAATACATGTTCAGTCTTTAATCCTACTTCAGGCAATTCATTTAATCCTTATCAATTCATGGGACAGTAAAAAGAAGATGTGTTTTCCCCGGCAATATTTTAACCAGCACACTTAATGTATTGTAGAATTGTATGTTCATTTTGTTTACTTATATTGCACAATGTATATATATATATATATATATATATATATATATATATATATATATATATATATATATATATATATATATATACATATATATACATGTATATATATATATATATATATATATATAGTATGCATTAACTAGCGTGTACTGTTCTGAAAAGATGTACTGTTATATCCATACAGCTCGAAATACCTTATATAATTATACGAGTAAGTAGTATATATATATATACGTACATCGTCAATATGTATAATATATATATATATATATATATATATATATATATATATATATATATATATTTGTATTTCGTTTATAGTTTCCCTATAGCAGATACCAATATTGATATTTTTCCCTGCATAAATCAACATTTTTTTGTGTTGAAAACTATTGTTTTTTTGATTAAATGCGAAGAAACTCATGCGTAATTTTTTTGCAGTATAAAGGTAAAGCTTCTGTAATCTAGCCTATTGAAGACACCCTTGCATACGCACACATACACACACACACGCATCTCACTTGTATAAAACCTTTTACTTTACCATAACCTATCGTTGTTTATTAATCCGTTCCCCATGTGTTTCTACACGTTTTTTTTCAATTCAATTTTATTCTATATTAATTCTATTTTATTTTCTATTTTATTTTCTATTCTTATTTTTCGTCTTTAGTTTTTAATTTTTTTCTATATTTTACTTCATTAGATTCTAACATCCTCCCCTAATATATAGTAGTACTCTCTCTCTCCCTCTCTCTCTCTCTCTATATATATATATATATATATATATATATATTATGTTAGTACTTAAACTACAATAAAAATCTTATATAATTCTGTATTAATTGTTTCCTTTATATTGTTACTTCATCATTTATTCTAAAGGATTGTCTGGTATAAAACAAAAAAATTATATAAATGAAAAAATATAAAAAAGCCGTGTTTGTACATTTCTCTTTATTTTCCTATATTTCTCTTGTGAATTTTAATGAATATATATAGCATACTTACACATGATTATGAACACGCCCTACTAGAGGCAAACTTATTGGCAATTGAATTACACTGGCCAACAAAGTAAATATGATGATTCTTAAGATATCAACATATTTTACGTAATTTGAAGGCGTTGATTCCATAAATGCTGTTACTTTTATTCTAGTGGGCCTATTCTTTATAATATGGTATACCTCAATCTGTAGTTGGTAGCTACGATAAAAAACAGACAAATTAAAACAATATTTTTTTTTATGTAACTTTAAGAAACACATTCACGAAATCACCCCAAAATATTCACAATGAAATTTTGGAGTGTTTAAGTCAGTCATATTACTCTATAAATACACGTTTTACTGATTTTAGAAAATGGGAGCTCCAGCGTAACTGAGCTTGATATACTAACAGTAGTCGGCTAGCATGGTAGTACCCTAACGACTTGATAGCAAGCTTCTATGTTGCTTATCTTTTGATAGAAGCGCTCTCATTTGTCCTTGTTCAAGTCACCAAGATGGTTTCTGTGCAAACAAGGTACTTTGATACTTAGACTTACACCCAGTTTATGGAAATATAGAAATAATGTTTTAACAAGCTCTTTTAGTTGGGCGCTTTTATTTTTTCCAAGAATAATTAAGCTACATTCGAAAAGGCTATCCAGACACTAAATTCTGCAAGATACATAAAATTACAGATATTTGTGTATTCATACAATTTCAGACCTCTAACCCATCCAAACTCTAGCTTTATTTCCCTATGGTAAGACTTGGGAATTATATGCAAATTTTTTTGAAACAATTACCATATTTCTAAAGAGACTTCACAAATTGTTTCATGCATCTAAGCTTTATGTGAACAGGAGGAAACACATTTTTAGGAACACGGCACGAAAACAGAATCCATAATATTGAGAATGCCAGGAATCAGTTTAGTGCGCAAAGCTCAATCTCTGTTCAAGCCTTGCTATCGCATAAAAACGGGAATTTTGTGACGACACATCATAGCCCGAGGAAAGGCTGTACTATTTTTTTATTGTCACATATAATCAATCGGTGTTGTCTGTATGGAATCCTTTCTAGAACAAATTTCATTTCATCATATTTTTATGTATGCTCGTTGAAATTCAGAAAGAAACTGATCCATATACATTTCAATTGAACAGAAGAATGCATATTAAATTTATTTCTCAAACTGTCTATAAATAGGATTCAACATTCAGAATAATATTGTCCGACACCAATCCCCCGCGGCAGACCGCCAACGTCGTTGCAACATACTATGGCATTTGCATGAGGGGAATATGGCAATCATTCTGCTTTGCGTTTTTATATAACCTTGTAAGACATCCCGACTGAAGCAGATTTTTTCGTCGGAGATTTGAAGCTAAGAGTTTAGAAGACTCTGAAAATTCGTAGACCTCTAGTAAAATCATTAATTTCTACTTGAGAAGAAATTTGTCGCAGTGATGAAGGAGAAAACACCGGCTTAAACCGTCGTTTCACTATTTTAGTTAACAAAAAAAGGCTTGATTCTCTTCCGAAACAAGCGATTCAAACTTGGGCACGCCTTAAAACTGGAGTAGGAAATCCATTGCAGTGTACGATTGTCTTAAATGGAGAACTGATATTTGTATAAAATAACGACCGCATGTTCCTCCTGTTGGTTCCCCTCGCTTTGACTGCACACAAATAGAAACCATCAAAATGGTTTTTCGTTCAATCCGGACTCTATGAATACCATAGCAGAGTTACTTTCTATCCTTTTTTCCATAGCCGAATATGTTCAACACATTGCTTGCGTAAAATATAGGCTGCCCATGCCTTATCTATATCACTCAGCATTACTTAGAAGTGAGCAGGATAATTGCACTTATGAAAATGCATTGACCTATTTCGTTTTGAATGGCAATGTATATTCTCCGCAAATATAGCTAAATACACTTGGATTGTTTAAACAACGTCGCTAAGGAGACGATGGATTCTTGCCTTATGATTCCTCTTAATCTTTTGCAATTAATATAATAAACATTTATGATTTTGTCCGACTTATGAATTTATTCATTACATAAAAAGAATGAATATGGCTTTGAGAAAGACATTAACACATCGATGCCACAATCGGTAGACTTAGTGTGCACTTCTTACTAAGTACATATTTCATTTACTTTTAATTTAAGATCTGTTATTACTTAATCAATGAACGAACGTCACAATAACAATTCACGATTGTAATCATAAAGCTGGAATATATATATATATATATATATATATATATATATATATATATTGTGTCAGGTCATGTCATGTGCTACTATACCATGTAACCCAGTACTGCCTTCCTCATGGTCGGATCACTGGCGACAAAACTGGTTCCCCCACCAAATTTGTTTGGTGAGGAGGGCGGGTAGTCTCCCAATAGGATTAAACACAAGACCATTCAAAAGCGGAATGAATGCTTTTTCAGGTGAAAAGACTAACTAGCACCGTGTATATTTGTGTGTATGTATATATGTGTTGGGGTGGAGAGGGCTGCACTAAGCCGTGGTGAAGGCAACCTTTCTAGGAGAAGCACACCTCTGATTAAAAAAAAAACATAAAGCGGGCTAATCTGCAAATTAATTTGTTGCTAGTTATTCTGTTATTGCTTGTTGCTGCTACTGTCGAATTTGCTGATGCATTTCATCAATTTGGTGACAATAGTTTTCTGGCGTAATAATTTCGCCTACATTCAAAACACTGTCGTGAATGAGACAAATTTCACCCTACTAAACCGTCAGCATCACTTTCCTCTGCGCTACTTTGGCTTCGAGAAATGCCGTGGAGCTCTGTTGGCGTCGAACCAATGAGTTTAGCGTCATTATTTTCGTAAAGAACAGACTTTTCACTGCAAGTCACAACTCTGTCGGGGCACGGAACGTTGTTGTTGCGTAAAAAATAAGACTTTATAATCGCTTTCCTTTTGTTTGCCATTTAATTTTGAAGGTACCCATTTATCATTTTTTTGTACTTTGAAATTCATATTTATCCGGTGGGTTCGGCTTATTAATAAGCTGTGTGTAGATTAGCTCCAAATAAAGGGTTTTAATTGACTGTTGTCAACATCTGATGGCTATAAACTAGGCTGATCTTTTTCAAAACTCTCGTCGCCGCCACGAACTCTATTACATACACATTGTGTTTTGTGTTCCAGATTGGTTCCTGGACCAACGCTCTGCTAAAAATTGTGAGCTCGTTTAGCTGTTTTTCGGCACAGTTTTACTGAAATGAGAAAAGTGTGCACATATTTTTGTCTTGTATTTAATGTTCTGATAAGAAGATACCACTGTTCTAAACGATTGCAATTGAAACGATTAGAGCGAAGAACACTTTTAAAATTGGAACATAAATTAAGATATTATAACAGAAGCTAATTTGAAAATAAATCATTTGAAATACAAATGAAACTTCCGCAAGACTATTTTACTTACTCTAATAAAAATATGGTAACGATGGGTGCAGTGATAACCATTCTTTCGACTGCCTATAATAAAATGTGTAGTGTATAACATGAAAAGGCGAGTCAGTTTAAATAATATGTGCGGCTTATGACAGTATCACCACACTACAGGTGTTGCTTGTTATACTCGTGTAAACATGCATCTTTCTAATGCTGGGTAGATTGAATCGTTGATATGAATGCGGATTTCAGATCGTGACGAGTGAGAAATGTGTATCCTTAAAACGGAAAGAATTCCTGATTTATCCAATAGTTCTTAATTCGTATTCAGCCGTCAAGCGTTTGATGTCTACTAAAGAATTGTAATTACGTACGGCAGACTGGTTTACCTTGAACCAGGATCAAATGTGTGATGTGATCACGATGTGCTTCTCCCGTCGAAAAGCATTACGCCCGGTGATAAATACTCAAATACTAATACGTAGTCGTGGTGTTTCATTGAACCTACAAGGGCTACGAGTTTACACACACACACACACACACACGCACACACATATATATGTATATATATATATATATATATTTATATAGGACTATACAAACTCTAAATCGCTTTGTTGAAGGTTAAAATTGATTAAATTTGAAAATTAATATAAGCCGTAGAGAAATTCAAGTGGGCACACATAAATATTTAGTTTAACTGAAGGTATTCAGCAATCATTAGAAACATTAGTATCTTACGTTTGATGTTTTGTGTTCTGGTTCTTTTATGTATCGCATACATAGTTTACCATTCATTTTACATCATTATAATATATAATATATAGTATATTTTATTAGTGCATATGCTGCTCACCGGACTACAACTTGAATGTCTTCAAGTCCAACGTTAACAAATTCCTAATGAACCGCCCCCTAAAGTAAACACTTCATCAAATCTCCACACTAACGTAATGTACTTGCAATAACGCGTACCCCTGAGTGGCTTCCTGGCCTTGATAAGTGGTGACCACTGTGTAATATATATATATATATATGTATATATATATATATGTATATATATATAGAGAGAGAGATAGATAGATAGATAGTAAGATTAAACCATAAATCTTTGTATATGGATATATCAGGTTGTATGCAACCCAACACTTATGGATATAGCAGACGCAAAGTTACAATTTAGTAGAAAATAAAATAAATATAATTATCGATGGAATAATCTGTTTAATAAGAAATAATTTTTCGTGGAAATAATGGATTCTCAAGAAAAAAGGAAGAATATTCTCAGTTATAAATAGAATATGCCTAACATTAGTTAAACACCAATAGGAAAAAACAATTAGAAAACAAGTGAATAAAAACAAACAAAATCATGATATAAATAAAATATAACAAATAAAATATAGATGCGTTTCATGTGGGGGAAAAAACTAAGGCAAAATATTATGGTGAAATCAAGAAGAAAATGACAAATGTACACATGCCTTTTGTGGAAACTAAGTAATGTCGAGTAGCTGGTTTTCAGTACGAACGAAAAACAACATAAATGTGGTTTACTACTACCAAGCAATGCAGCATTTACATAAACTTGCTTTATCTAAACTATTTAACATTTCTGAATTGCCTTCATGAATTGTCAAATATATATAAATATACGTAAATATTATGAAATATATACTTTCATTATTGTTCCCAGAAGATACAAAGTGGAACCATAACAACTCCATTTTGTGTTAGCATATACTAACTAGCTAACTTGCATATTTTCCAGAGGAACATTATGTAGCAGTCTATTATAGAAACTTATAGCATAATTTATTCGAGTACATTACACTATAAAAACACCTGTTTTATCTTGTGTATGTACCAAATTTTATATAACGTATATAGCATGCCGTAATATGTACGTAAAAAAAAAGTTTAGTTTAAGGTATAAAAATGTTAAATGTGTTTCTTTCTAGAAGAAACCCGTATTAAATTAATGTTATACCATTTGTATTGCGAGTTTTGGTTTATATATTTCTTTACTAAATAAAATTATATTATTTTTCTTACTACTTCCTGCGGATACGAATAATCCCATCCTATATGCAGCCCTATAAAACATATTTCAGTGCAACGCTGAATTTAAATATATCTTCCTCATCTAGACAGTAGTTCGTTTTGGTAAAACCTATTGCCCTCATCAGCTACAATACCTTATTATGCATAAATACAATGATATGTTGATGTGAAAGTAACCTCTAAAATATGTTTCTCAATATTTACATAAACATAGCCGTATATAAATTTTACACCTATTTAAATGTACTTATGTAATTTGATAACTCATAAAAAACGTTATATATGTCACTACTCTAGGTGGCCGGCATAGCTCGGATGTTTGGAGGTGTGTGTTGATCAAACAAAACAAAAATGGTAGTAGCCAGGCTTGCTCGATCCCGTACCGCGAAAGAGGAAAAGAACGTAGAAAAATAAGTGACTTCTTTGGCGTTGCGTCCATTGCCAAATCGGAAGTAGCGAAGTTTTAAATTAAGGCTAGTCTTATCGAAAAGAGGAGATACCTTTCGAAAATATAGGCGAAAAAAGGCGACCTCTTTTTTTTAAAGTGCCCAGTTGAGAGCGAGGAAATTAATGTTTTAAACTATTTTTTCGATATTTGTCGTCGAGAGGGGGGAGCTTCAAAACGATACGAATCTCGTGAAAATCCGTTGCTTTACTTTAAAGCAGTAGACATACATAAATACATACATGATGATGATTACACGTCTTGTCAGACGAGTTCAACTCCCTCAGACGTTTAAAATCCATGAGCCCAAATACCTGAGGGAGTATCTATACAAAGATGATGTTACAGAGCCTTAGCTTTGTACGACAGCTAAGTCTCTCTCTCGGTTCAAAATGTTGAGATCCAGCAACAAGCAAGAGCAAGCTAGCCAGCAACAAATTAAGCTGCCGACCATCTTAATGCGGGTACTGGTCTTCCGCTTTATGGTTTTCTAAATCAGAGATTTGCTTCTCCTAGAAAGGTTGCCATACATACATACATAATACATATATACATACATACATACATACATACATACATACATGCATACAATTAAACATGCGGGTGAGGGTTATATTATAGATGGAAACACGGTGTTGATTTATTTTATAGATTACGTTAGTTTTATAACACGGTATATGAAAATTTAATCAGGTATTTAAAATTAAGTATACCGCTTTCAAATCTATGACTACATCGTTTTTTTTTATTGTACATATGCATAATGTTTAATTCACTATTGGATATATTAATCATTTAACTTTCTTTTGTCCAGGAAGATTTTATACATTACGTAGTCTGGATGGTGACAGCATTTTATAAAGCTAGAAATATGATAGTAAATATTTGTTATGTACCATAGAAATTAGGGGGAAACTATTACATACCTTTTAGAAATGTTTCTCTTATAAATTATCTTCAAGTGATTTCTAAGCGTTATAAGTATTTTTATTTTTTGGTTTTATATAATCATATTAGAAAAATACTACTTACTTAATACTTTAACCTTAGTTATGTTTGTTCAGACAGCAAAAAAGAACATCTCATTTTAATCTTTCGAATGGTGTCTGCTGTATTTAGAGTTAAACATCAAATATTCCTTCGTTTTTTATATTCTTTACTTCTGATATCAAATATGTTTATATGAACACAGCGTATGTATATATATATATATATATATATATATATATATATATACATATATGTACGCTATATATATATATATATATATATATATATATATATATATATATGTACGTTGTGGTCATATAAACATGTTTGACGTAAATATTGAGTAAGTATGTATGTAAATATATATATATATATATATATGTATGCAAACATATATGTGTGTGTGTGTATGTGTGTGTGTGTGTGTGTGTGTGTGTTTACATACATATTTACGTCTCCATGTTTACCTTCATTCAATTTTTTATCTTGTAATAGTCAAAGTGTTCGCCAAATGCCGGCTTCTTGTCTCGATCCGACTGAGACTGTTATGTAATATTTTTATTTTGTTTGTTTTATTCTGTTCCTCAACACCTCATTCACCTTCTTTCCTTACACATAGAAAAGTATTTGATTCTCAAAACCGCACGGAACATCTTGTCAATAAGTTTGTTGCCTTTTTTTTTTGTTATAATCTTATTTCATAGCATGTCACGTGCCGGGAAATTTCTACATAGGTTTACCAAGCACAAAAAAACAGTAAAACTATAGAAGGGATACTTTTTTTCGTTTCTATTTGTATATTTCCCTTTTCATTTTTTTACAGATCAAAAGTTAGAAATACTGTTTTTTTTTACTTATGTTAAAAATTGAACCAGCCTTACATTTGTTTATGTTGCATCAAAGGTTTATCGACCCATGCCAAAATTTACGCTAGTTTACAACGAGTAGTTCTACTCTACAAATATGTCTATAATATCAAAATATTAAAAAGACGATTCACAGCTTCATAGACAGAGCAGGATTTAATGAGTCATGCAATAACACTAGCTATACACATTTTAATATCGATTAGTTGAAAGGCATGTTTTATTATACAATTATGTACACGCTATATCAAGTTAGAAACACGAGATATTTGTAGATTATTCGCTAGATTCTGTGCAACCATCTCCTTCGTGCTAGATGACATAGTGATTTTACTACTTGTACAATTTAGATGTATCAATATTTTTAGTATATTTAGTACTGGTTCTACTTCCGAATAGTGCCTGACAATTTCGATAAATTTATAAAATTATATTTAGCAACTTAAAATAACGCTTTGCAGCAACAAAAATCGCATTTTACCATGACGCAAACTCGACGACTGAGTAAAATGCGCACTTATCTCGTTATGATGAGCTGCCTCCCCTTTCTTCCGTTTTTGGATCGTTTAATCAGTGAAAGAGCAAAATAGATATGCAGAGATATATGCACATAGGTACATAGAAAATTGGCGGAAGAGTATGTAAAATGAATGAATTCACTGTTTCTGTTAATAGGGAATATTATTTATCGTTTCCATTTATGATACTTCTTATGTGTTACTAAGTATACTCATTTTCGTATTTTTATTCATGTGAAAACAGATTACCTCATATGAGAATTATATATAAGCAACACGATGAAATACAAGCGAAACTCCAAGAAATTTATATGTTTGTTATAATGACTTCTTCAGTCAGGATGTAACAGATAGAGAACTTGAAATACCTGCTACTTATGTGTGACAATGCATGTATTTAGTTTCGTTATGTAGTAGGTCGAACACAAGAATGTTACGATCTATATATTTAGTTATCTATTTCTAGACCGAGATGGATAGATGTAGAAATAAATAACTGAATAGATCGATCGAAACATTCTTGTCTTCGACCTATTACATTAAAGTTTCACCACTATTATATATAATGTGTTTCTCGTAACACAGTCTTGTGTCATTAATAAACAACCTATAATTTCCCAGGATAATATAGCAATGTAGCCATTAATGTGCATAAGTGTTGTTTAACTCAATTTTAATCAGTGTCATATTTTTAGAAAATAAATTCCGAATCAACATGAATATCGAGATTATATCACAATATTTAATCATTCTATATATTCCTCCCTCACATTTCTATCATACAAAGAGCAATTATTTTATATGATTACGTGGCCTCCAACGACCGGGGTTATTTCACTTTATAAGTTACAATATTCCTCCACACAAAATGTGAACGAAAATATTAACAAGCCTTGTCACAATGGTCACTCGATTTTGTAAGCGATCCCATAAGTTGCTTTTCTCATTCCGTTAATACATTGCTCCTTCGATTATCCACAATTAAGCACCTTCAATTATTGCAAACATGTCGTTTAGCTAACTTACAATTTTCACATGTATCCCTTTGCCTAATCGCTGAACGCTTTGCACACAACAGTTTATATTAACGCTAACGGGTCACACCAACAGCGGCAATGGCAGAAAGCTTTTTGTCTGATGATAGAGCTGTCACACATTTGCAACTTTACATCAATAGGTTCTGATTAACACACTCCATCGCCTAGCTACTTATTACCATGTCCCAAACCATTATACTGAGCACTTATAGCATTACACCTTTATATTTCGAGATATTTAACTCGCATCGCTATTACAATAAACTTTTATACAAAAGCAATAAAATACGGATATACCTCCGAGGTCTGCATTTGTGTTTATTCAATTGTGTCAACAGAATTGTTTTTATAAACAACGGATTTCAATGAATATTGGTTGCCTGAAATATATTAAGCCCTCCATTATTAATTGTATATTTTATTGTTTTTATGGGCACCATATTTCATCTGAAGTATGGTTGTTCAGTGTTGTTTGGAGTTGGTGTAATATGCCTTATGAAATAAGTAAAATATCAAGGAAACACAAATATTGCATGCATTAGATAAAACATTGGACCATGTAAGACTGAATATCATAAACTGACTTAACAGGAATTATCAATGTTCAGTAGTGAAAGTAATAACTTGAAATTTACATTGAATCAGTCAGTCACTTCTTAACCGTAAGCATTAAGCAGTGCTGATTACTGGATGAACATATAATATAAGGCATACCAGCATATAGTGAAGAAAGGTAATTTTATTTAAAATCATCTATATGCAAATCGACCCGGGTCATGATCGATAGTGATTGGCGATTTACTACTTCTCAATCGCCAAACGCAAGTAACCGCCTAAAAACGCTACTCACCATCAGTGCTCGCCAAAAGAAAGCCTACATGTCATTGCCGACAGTGAAGGGCGGGAGAAGAGGCAGAGAATTAGAAATATTACCAGTTACTTCCAGTAAGCATCAGCAAACAGCATTAAACGCAATTGATAATCATTGACTGAGATGCAGGAAGCTAGGTGATGTCAGTTCCAAAAAATGCTCGAAAGTTTAAAAAACGATATCAGTTTAAGAAGTCAAATATAGGTTGATACTGTCATGGCCACAACTGACTGAACCAGCTAGCAGTGCCCAAACCAACAGTAACCCCCTGTGATTAAAATGACATTTAATCGCTTTCCCTAACTGCCACTTCCAGCCAAAGTGTTTGGAAGCAAGATGATTTCATTTGAGAGACAGACGCTAATGAAAGCTATTTTTCAATGCTGAAAATCGTAATTTAATCATTTAAGATGTGTTCATGCACGATGTCCAGACTTCTAACAGGCAACAACATTACAGGGTTTCCATTAGTTATGAATATATTTTCATAATTATGTATAAATAAACATGTGCAGGTTTGTTATTTGAAAAGTCTATGAAATATTTCTCCAAGATTTTCCATGGATTTAGTTACGTTCAATGAACGTTTACAACTAAGGCGACCATGAAAATCCATTAAAATCATCAGCTAAATATCAAATAAAATACAGCGATATGTAAAAAAAATAAATACAAGTCGATTACTTAGAAACGATTAACTTTTGACCAAAATTCTAAGTCTTGCTTTCTTGTTTCTTATTTGTATGTCTTATAAAGGACGTTACTGGTAAACATCAAGCCGCATCAATAAGACCGTAGTACTTCTCTGAAATAAGTAAGCTTATTACTGTTTGTGTATATAAAAAAATTTATTTCGACTTTCAGTTAAAACAGCTATGAATTTTATGTAGGTCTGAACTACACATCGTTATGGGCTCAACCAAATACACACTTTATATACGCACTATCTAGGGCTGAATAATGTTTTTTTTTAATATAGTATGCATTAGATCGCATGAGAAATTAGATTAAAACTTAGTTTAGTTTTTACATTTTTATATGAAAACTGCATACACCGGAAAAAAGTGACATATAAAGAACTCACTAATATTTTCGGTTTATATAAAATGCATGGACTGCCAGAATAGTCAAATTCTTATTTTGTAAGCCAAAGAGAAGCATACAAACAATACTATACAAACAATACTATAAAAGGAAAATAATAACAATAATTGACATAACAAAATAAAAACCAGTCTACTTATTAATATTAATATTATTTTCATGGTAATATTATTTTAATTTTCTCATCGATTACTCCTGTTACATAATAGCAGTATTACAATCAACATTTCTTTAGAATATGTCTTTTTTTAATTCTAGATATAAGTCTTTATTTATTGTCTTAATAATTGTTTGAAGCATACATTAAAATATAAAGGAAGGAAAATTAAAAAAGGAAAAGAACAGGATAACAAAAAGAGTGGAGTGGAAGTAAAAACCCGTGAAAATTTGACCGAGAATTTTGCTACTGGAAAGATAGTTGCCGATGCTAAATCAATAATGGATGTTTACTGATTCGCAAAGTACATCTCGCTAATGAGAAATACGATTACCCCCGTAGGTGCGATACTTTGAATTTTACATCCATGAGATTAATTCTGTTAAATACAGTTTGTCTTCACACACACACACACACACACACACACACACACACACACACACACACACACACACACACACACACACGAACCTGCACACACACGCATATATATATATATATATATGTGTGTGTGTGGAAAACTACTAATTAGTAAAAACGTAAAGAGAGTGGTCAATACTATTGCAGAGCAAAAACATGTTTTTTTATTACCGTTTTATCTGTTGGGTTACATATCTCTCGGATATTGGACCATGTTTACGATCCAACAACCGTGCCAGACCTTACAGAAAGGGGTGTTCGTATTTGGAAGAAGTATTTGATGAATTGGATTACTTAAAAAGGATGGCTCATCAAGAATTTGTTCACTTTGGGCTTGAGGACAACACTATTGTAGTAAGTGGAAAAGCAGAGAAAAGGGAACAGACTTCTACAGGCGTGCAGTTCTTAGAATGATGCTTTGTTCGTGGAATCTGCGTTTATGTTTAGGCACATAAAAATGTGGGCGTAATTATGATAGTGGTTATGATAGTGGTTTCGTATGATGTGGACGTAATTATGATAGTGGTTTCTTTAATATAAGGCCGGAGGAACCATATATTGGGGCTCAGAGGAGCACTTGTCATGAAAATAACGATAAATCAGAGACACGCTCGCGACGTCTCTTCTGTTAGGCATTGGTTGCAGAGGAGAGAAAATGTATTGCCCACTAGCTAGAAAGTCTATTTTGAACTCTGTCAAGGCAGTATGATCTCCTTCTAGCAACTGTTGCCCAGATTTTTCAAGACCATTCCACGCACTTGTGTCTTATACATGTACAGAATTGCATCAGCAGTCAGATATTTACTGGAACGGTAGAATGATCCCACCATTTTCTCAGCAGCCCTGCAACGTATTTGAATTACGTATTCAATTACAGGTCAGGAGAAAAAAGTTAAGTCCAGACGATTGTCAAAACACGGGGTCTCCAAAAGATAAGAGCCATTCATTTCAAATTATGCCAGACGTTGAAGATGGAAAAATAGAAAATTGGTCTTACATGCATAAGCCTCACGCACATATATTTTAATGCCACATAGCGTGATTTCAGATACAGGAGAAAATACAGGACGTTGGCGGCCCCGATGGCCATGAGTAGAATTCACTTCAAATTCCTAGCAATTTGGCTTTGTCTGATGCTGACGAGATTATTTCAGATCTATTGATGATGGTTGGGAAAGAAAACAGACTTCTATACAGTACCGTGTGGTCATTTGCCAAAATTTGTTGGTACCAAACCGCTTCCCAGCTACTTAATGTAATGAGCATACAACTCTTTGGGGTTTTTCTTGCTCTTTTCAGTGGTTGGTGGCAGTCCTGAAAGCGAATATTGTTCCAGTATATCTATTAATGCTTAACATAACATATTAGTAAAATAAAAGGCATGTTTTGTTGTTGCTTTTTCCCATATATACTCCTAAAACATCTATATTCACGAGACTTATTTGAAATAAACATAGATTGATAAAACATACCTGGAAAGATACGTTTGTTGGCCATGTTTCTTTTAGAATCTCGGTTACCATATTTTTAAAATTATAATGCCAGTTCATTGATAAACTTGTATTCCATAAAAACGTCTTAGAGGTGTAATTTGCATTTACGATTTTTTCAGTTTATTACATACACGGAACACAACACAAATAAACCGAACATAGGAATATGGGTCTCAAATAGGAAGGCAGCATTCTTAGTAGAATTCGCCTTCGAAATTGTCATGCGTTAAACAGACTAGCAAAAGGAAAGGATAACGAAACACCATTGGTCGCTACTAGTGCACGTATTGGTCCATGCTGAGATATACACGTTTTTCATTTAGAAAATCACTCTTAAGAACGAGAGGGGAGTGGTATTTGTATCTATTTTGTATTATAACCTTAAAATTTTATAAAACATATATCGTAAAACTTTAATAAAACTTGAAAATAATATTGAAACATAACGCGGATCAATCAGTGAACTTTCATCCAATGGTCTTATGTACGACATTAAACAGACTGGAATATTCAAAGCCCTCCATCATTTCAGTAAGTATAATGAAAACCAGATTCCAGAAAAATCATTTCAAAAAGTGCATAGCTAACATACCTGTTAAACCATGCACACGAGAGCGTAATGCATTGCACTTAAATCGTTGGTAAGATATTCAGATATATTTTACGTTCGAACGTATTGGAAGTAGCTGGTGAATATGTTGTATCCGGTAGGATTGCCCATCTCTAGTTAAAACAAAAGATAACCTTAATATAAACATTGCTGTATACACTGTGTATTATATCAAAATATTTTTATTCAATATAAGTATAATTACATAACGTAATAGATTTATCAATTCTATCTAAAGAAGTTTTCAGCGGAAAGCCAAGAAGTACAATAAACTAATCATCTTTACTACCTTCTCGACAAGGATTTGCTAATTATGTATATGTTTTCGACAAGAAAAGGTTCACCTGTCTGCATTTAATTATTTATATAATTTATACATAGTAAAAAAACACCATTTAAAATAAGAGACCTTTCTAAATCATATCAATATCATTTGGTACAGATCATGCTTAATATTTACAGGAATGTAGTCAAGTATTTTTTGGCGTATAGATTAAATTAGGAAATAAAATTGAATTATGATACCACATGCATTAAACGACACAACAGCAGTTCCAGTGAAATAAATCTGTTTTAAATTTACGTCAGAGTTGAAATAATTTTTGTAAAATACGCCAATAGAGATATAGTTACATTTGCCTCCTGAAAAAAAAACAACGTTTTAATTTGACCTCAAAATTGCGTCCCTTAATCTGTAATGTCATACAACAATTTTTAATCATGAGTAAGGGCATACACCAATTTAAATCATAAAACATGTTTTTTTTTGGTTTTTTAATAAAGCAGGATTCCATATATGGTAGGATTCGCTGTGAATTCTTTTATTTTGGTAGTACCTTAAAATACTATTAGCACGGAGGTGCGTCCGGCTTTGCCCGGCGTAAAATACGCTTAAATATGTTATCTTAATTTTTCCAGATTTCTTCTATATTTTTATGGAGTCGTGATTTCAAAAATAAAAAAAAATATTTAGGTGACATCAGTTAAAATCTCAACTCTAGAATTGAAAGCTGATGACTTAACCAATGTATTACGCTGACACACATATGCAGTCATTAAGAATTAAAAATAAATTATACAAAATGTTGACGGTTTTCCTTCTATTTTGACTTACATTTGCCTCTTAAAAACAAGTTGAACCGGCTAAAGACACATAAAAGATGTGACCGTAAAAAATGTATTCATGCCAGGCCCCAAGCGCTGCTCGGCGATTTTTGGGGGAAGACATACAGTTTGAAAATATTAACACAAACAGTCAGACAGACAGTTTATATATTAGATATTTCTACATACATTTTACATGATAGTTTTCCATACATTTTTCTATAGATGTTTTAGATTAAGTATTACGAAGATAGTAACCTTCATTTAATGATAAAGCACCTAGTCAATATTGTAGAGTTAACTTCTTCGTGAAGAATTTTATATTTATTTATTCTGATACGCGTACTGTTTTCAAAAACACGTAAGAGTTATTAATTTACAGTGTAGATACACACCAACAAACATGAAATATAAACCAATGTTTTATCTGAAGTAATTTATTCAGAACGTTTAAATAAATAGGAGTCATGAATATTTCTATAAAGTTTTCAGTTAGTCCTTGTCAGATTCACGATGTGATTCATATTTAAAATATTACATGACAGAATTTTGAGCGTAATTATAAACTACAGTATTCTTTTCATTAGATTACAATTTTCTTGATTATCGTGTATATTACCTACATTACATTTTTACCATATTTACCATATGCGAAGTGCCTCTTGTATTTTTAATGTTTCAATATATAAAAAAATAATTATTATTTGAATATTTATATTTTCTATTGTTTATAGACTTTAAGCTTGCATTTACGAATATCAGCAGGCTTAGAACTAAATGAGCTGCTGGTGAATCGGTTCTCCTTGTAAACACCTCTGATGTCTCAGAATAAAGTGAAACTAACCTACACTCCTCCTTTCCATCTAACACATTAACATGCCTGGTTATCTTACAATCTGCCGTAAGGACTCGGAGTGATATATGCCTGGGTTTGAAGTCTATACTTGTAACATCCATCTCAAATCTTGAGAAACAAAACTAGAATAAAACGACCGTGCTATTATGTGATTCAGGCTAAACATGCAACGTAATATTAGCTATTGTATTTTCTCTACCGCTCTCGGTCAACAACAGGACTGTACCCTAATAAACAAAATCTCTGACAGCATAGATATAGCACTCTCCTCGATACTAGTGCACAAGTACATGTATTTATTTACGTCAATGTCAACCACAATAACTGGCGTGGTTTCTCCACTTACACAGATGTAGCTGGTAGCACAGAACATAGCTTCTCTATATCTCATTCCATATCACACACGGCTACATTTCCGACACGTATCCCAGACAAGCAAGACCAACATACCTCACTTCTAGATCTATTTCTTACTACAGTTCCCGATTATTGTACAACAAATGCCCACAACCCACTCGCTAATGCTGGTCACGCTGTGATAATGGAAGAAATCGTCCTAAAATTCTGCCCTAAAACTGAAGACCCACTGCTCAAACAACGAAGTATTACAAAAAGGTTGACTGGGAAGACATCGAGAAACTCATCAAAGATGGTCCATCGCGAAATATCTTTCTCTTCTAGCTGAACAGTGTGCAATTGAGACCACTGAATAGTTCACAACTGCAATTGAAGCCCGTGATCCCGCACGGAAATTCTATAGCGAGCATTCGTACCGCAGATTAAACCGGCAAAAGTCCGGTTCATACAGATCGAAGTTTATAAAAGCTAGAAATAATTGTAAGAGAAAAATAGTGACAGCTAAGACAGAATACCCTGATATCACAAGCAAATGCGTCGAAGTACCGAAATAAGAACCCATGATTTTTGTGAAAATTTACAACAGTTTAGTAAATCATGTGCAGTCAACAATTCCCCCACTACAATTATGCGGTTGCTTGCTCGGAACTGCAAATCTAACCTGCTTGCCAGTCCGGTTTCCTCAACCTCAACGCTGGGCCCGGCGCACAGCTCATTCCCCGACTTTCCTGTGCAGACAGACGTGGTACTGATTATTTGAAAATCACCCCTTATCAGGTACATGGTGCCATAAATAAAAAAAATAGACATTTCAAAGCAAGTGGATCCGATCTCATCCCGACTATCTATTAATAAAATGATCAGGTGAGGTTGCTTAAGTTCTCTTCAAACTTTACAATAAATGCTTTAACGAATCTTGCTTTACCGACCGCTGGAAAACCGCTGACGAAATACACTCACTTGTGCCCACTTGATGTGACTACCCCAACAAACCCGACAAGCAGCTAAGTCCCACCCATTCACAGTAAAAATCACTAGGTGTAAGAAAGGTTTTTACTCCAATAGTTTCTTCCCCAGAACTGTTAGACATTTGAAGCCACTTCCGGGGTTCTGCGTTCCCAACATGACATGCATTTACATTCGTAATGCCCCTGTAACTTATGTCCTCGGTAGTAGGCCCGTACTTCAAAGCGGCACTGGGCGTTGTTTGGGGCAAAAATTGATTAAAACACCCCCCCCCACACACACATATATATATATATATATATATATATATATATATATATATAAATATATACACCGTGCTAGAATTATATGCACCTCGATCTTTTTGTTCTTACTCCGATAGTTTTCAATAGAAATTTGTGAAATTTAGCTTCATAATTTGAATTTTTACTAACGCACCTATTGAATAAATTCCCGAACAGTTTTGCAGCAGAAGTAAACATAAAAGTTAACTGTCTTTTTCCTAGCGACCCGATGTATCTTCTTGGTCTGATCTGTAGAGGTGGAATCGAACGCTACACACTCAGTTACAGGCCGGAGTGGTCTTGGCGCCCCCCATAGAAGCAGACGCACCCGCTCCATGAGAGGCGAGAGCGGGCTAGTTAAACAATGCATTCACGGCAACGTGTGTGTTTCCAAATATACGTCGTCTTGACGGCACGTTACATAGCGTCGCCGATATAGGAAATCTGCTAAAAACAACGTTGGAATATGGATGAACAAACACAGCAGACATTACCGTAACAAATCCTTCAGCTACAGCACGAAAATATCGCTCTCCGAAGTGACGGAGGACAGTCCACCAAGCCACTTACAAGGAGAGCCGACATACCTACCATAGAACCGAACTCGAGTGATGGTGACTGGATGCTATTCATTTACTCCTGGATTACATACAAGTAGATGGTTGGGTTGACGCAGCCAACGGCGTAAAGAAACGAGCTGAGAATGGTCTGTTCCCCAGAAGTAAACAGGCTTTTGTTAGAAATGGTAGGGGCAGAAATACTGACCTCCGTCAAAGAAGAACAGCTGTTAAAACAAAAAAGCGTGTAGCCATCAGAAGCCTACACAAAGAAGTGCACCGACAAGAATTCCATTCCGTAAGGCAAAAGGAAAGGGAATCAGTTCTGTGATTTTTCAGCGACTTGTCCAAATGGGATAGGATGCCACCGGAAAGTAAGCTACTCCAACGATAGTGTAACAGGACAAATGATGGTTGGGCTTGCAATCCTAGAGCATTAAAACAAGGTAGTGTCGGAGGCTTCGACGCTTACGACACTGGAAGACACATTTAACAGGCTTGTCAGCGTAGAGATCACGGACAAGTCTATCCCCCATCTCCACTGTAGTGTATACCCTACTACAACGAGCATACAAGGTCGGGCCGCAGGCAGCGGCCTCGGGGGAACCAGACTTTATCAACTCCGATAGACACCGAGTTCTGTAAATGGTGTGGGAAGAGCTCACAACCTGACGTCTCAAAAGGATGAGGGGGTGCCCAGCAGCAAAGATGACTTTTCACAATTGCAGCTTCACCGAACATCATAAGAGTCTGCCTCAAACCGAAACAGAGGTTCAGCTACAGATCTACAGCGGGAATGGTCGGTGCATAATCAAGAACTTTCACTACCCAAATACACAAAAAGGGTTGTAACCGGATTATTTTTCAAGATTTGTAAGTAAAAAAGAGAGGTGAATCCAACTTGACAAAACGAAACGCTGTGACGCACCTTATTTGGAACAAAAATAAGTGCAGAATATGTACTCCTAAACCAGCACCAACTTTGACGATAGGGGTAACTCCGATTCCAGAGGGTCTCAGCGGGATTCGGGCGCATCTTTATAGGGCCAGCTGGCCTCCATATTCCAGAAATCCAAGACATTCTGAAGTTTCCAGACAAATACCTAGTTCTGCCCAGTCACCGAATTCCAGAAATCACAGAAAACATAAAACATAAAAGGTGTGATATCTGCTAAAATCAGAGTAGGATCATAGGAACCACGTCATATTATATATGTATGAAAACATAATCTTATAGTTGGCTGTCTGAGTCAGCCCTAAAAACCTTGGTCTGGTACATGACCGCCTTCCAGACCCAACTTCACAGCAAGACGTGGCAATTAGCGACGGCGGAAAGGCACCATGTGGGTGCACACAAAGAAATAATATCTCCCCTGAGCCGCACACTATCACCGTTACCCATACGTAAGAAAACATACCCCGAATGGAAGGATGGATAAAGGAGCATATCAGTGCATGCATTGTATGCCCACATCAACGACCTCAGGAGATGAAGGGAACACTTATGGACATCACATTCATTCAAACCCCCAGCTGTCCACACCTCAATTCTGCTACCACACCATTGGATGAAAAAAGTTAAGGAGGGCCGCAACCGAGACTTTACATTGCCCATCATAGCACCTGTACCAGTGGGTACACCAACATTCTGGCGCCCCAGAATGGTTGGGTGGTTTTGTTTTACGGCATATCAACCCTTTTCAAATTATTTAAGCAGAATCCAAAGATTTTGAAGATTTTTTTTATAGATTATATTTGTTGTTTTCAAGTCGTTTCCTATTCAACCCATAGTGGGGACCCTAACAGGTTCTACCACTCCGGGTCAGAGTGGACATGGGTGCAATGGTAATTAAAGGGTGACTCCACACTCCCCAAAGCCCGCAAGCTGGGGCCTCACCATTGGATATAGTATAAGGTCATGTCCAGGACCTCCAGAATGGTGGTTACACCGAAAAATGGATGGGTCACCGAAGCGTACGGTAGACCTACAAAAGCACAACGGGGCTACCCTAAGATAAACCTATCATACACCGTCTCCTTTTAACCAGACATCGCTCGTGTCTGCGAAAACTAGAAAACCGTCTTGGATGCCTAGAATGGCTATCATAGCCTAACCCTCTCCCCATCGGATAGAGATGCAATTACATTCATCATGGAATGGGGTAGATACACTTATCTTCGGGTGCCACAAGGAGTCCAAGCGACAGGAGACGCATATACAAGCAGGTTCGATAATATCGCTGTAGATATGCCGAGGAAAACAAGATGTATAGACGACACGATACACCGAAACGACTCTATTGAAACATTATTTTGGCATACTATGGAGTACATAAATAAACGCAGCAAAAACCGTATCGTATTGAACCCCAAGAAATTTCACTTTGCGGAAAAATACATGGAATTAGCTGGGTTCTTGATAATTGAAGACGGGTTAAAACCAACACACCCCAAGAAAATGACCGGAGCACTACGAAGTTTTCCGACACCAAAAAATATAACTGACAAAAGATCCTGGTTTGGAATAGTAAACCAAGTAGCCTACGCTTTTTTCTCATGCCAGAGTAATGGACCTTCTCCGGGAGCTTCTGAAGAAAAAATTGAAAGATCTAATGGAAGAGCACACTCGATCGAATCTTCGAAGAGTCGAAAAGAAGGATTACAGAAGAGATCGAGAAAGGTGTAAGAACCTTCGAAATGAACAGACCAACTTGTTTGTAGACGGTTTCAATAGGACAGACTTTGGATATTTTCTTTTCCAGAAGCATGTCAACTGTGCAACTGAAGCCGGACCGAAATGTGGTGAGGACCATTAGAGATAAATCCTGACCGGCTCTCGATTTACTAATGACGCAGAGTCACGATACACACCAGTTGAAGGAGAGGCATTGGAATTAGTCTACGGACTGGCAGCATATCTCCCTGCAAACTCAATGCGGTACCAGGCTGTACATCGAGATGCCCAGTAATGTAAAGCCAGGAAGAAGCACACGACCAGGACATCGTACAAACCATAGATAGTGCCATAACAGCGTCGTTTAGCTCCACATATGATCAGAACCTCAAATTAAGGGCAATGACATGGGGCAGGATGGTGGCAGCAGCTGATACTGACGAGGAATGTCGTACGCTCGCCGAATTGATACCCAGTGGTTCCGTTAAATCTCAGCACGAACTGCTGAAGACAATTCGCTGGTTTTGGCATACGAAAGAGCAGTAATATTGTTGGTGACGATAATGGAAAACAAAATCTTCATACCACGAAAGCTACGAGCCGAGGTACTTAGATAGCTCTATTCGGAGCATCAGACCGTTAATGGAATGTTGGCAAACGCCAGACAACCGCTGCTTTGCCCAGGAGTGAACGCGAGTATTCGTCAGACTATGGCCCAGTGCAAAGTATGCAATGTAATGTTTCAATCCCAATCTAAGAAACTCCTAATGCCGCTATCGAACCTCGAGTTCCCATTTCAAAAGACGGTGACGGATTTTTTTTTTATTTACGAGGGGAGAACTACCTAGTATATGCAGAAGATCCACTAGATACAGCGTGACGCTGATGTTGTCCGGGATGCAAAGGCCACATGTGACACCGTACGGAACCTGTTCTGCACGTACGGCGTCCCGAAAGAACTGTGGACCGATAGTGGACTACCGTTTGATTCCAGTGAATATAACCGGTTACTAGATAATTAGGGCATAAGGAAACGAACATCATTGGCATATTTCCCACAAAGCAACGGGAAGGCAGAATTGGCGATTACAACTGCTAAAATGATCCTTATGATTGCACAGTCAGTTGCGGTCGCCTTTGTAATGACCGGGCAGCTAGGTCCCTAGTGACTCATCGAACACCCCGGTATAAGACCCACATATGTCTCCAGCGATGATGCTCTGTGTTCGCGTGATAAAGGACCATATCCCAGTGATCCAGGACCGATATCAAATCCATAAACCCTGGAGTGAAATCAGTCGTTATAGGTAAACAGCAATGGCAAAGGACACTTACGGAATGAAGGAGAATGCAATCTAAAATGTCACACACTTCAGAAACTGAAAATTGGGGAAACGGTGCAGGTTCAAAACAAAGTTGTTCCACACGCACGCCGATGGGCAAAGGCGGGAAGGGTTGTGAAAACACTGGGTAACCGACAGTATAATGTACACATTGATATGAGTAACTAGTGACCCTTGGCAATCGCAGATTCCTTCGAAGAATGATCCCACGGGTAGATATCCTTTGTCAGTCGATTCCTGATGAGCCACCAGAAATGTTGCATACCATAGACAACCTAATATATCCCGAAGTATCGGGACAATGGTTTCCTACGCAACCGGATCAACACCAGGCCGCAACATTCGACACTCTGCCAGATGGAGGTTGATGACACAGCTTTTCCTGATATGATGGAGGCTGAGGAAGACCAACCGGTGCGTCGTAGCAGAAGGGTGACGCGACCACCCAGGAAACTATCCCCACAGACATGGGGCACGTCGCACGGCTACTCCAGAGACTCAAAATATTGGACCACAACGTGAGTATCTTGTGACCCTGGAAGGAGAAAGGGAATGTAGAGGTGTAATCTATAAGTGGAGTCACCCGCTTCAATGAGAGGCGAGAGCGGGCTACTTAAACAAGACATTCCCGGCAGCGAGTGTGTTTCCAAATATACCTCGTCTTGCCGACACTTTACATGATCTAGATAAATCTCGCATAGTGAAAGATCCTCAATCGGTAGAATTCAATTGCACTTCGAAATGTCTTATAGAGTTGCACTATGTTCTTTTCTCTGCATTGCATAATTGTTTCATATACCGAGAAAATTAACAAACATCAGCTATTCTGATTTTCATGAATAGTCAATTATTCCGTTTGGATTTCCAGTTTGATCGTAAAAACAAAGATGCCATATTATTCCACACTCTCTAATTAAACATTCAAGTAAAGACATTAAGCTGATCTTCCCCCGATAGACGTGTTTAAGAAAAGAGCTTACATATCAATGAACACAAATCTGTTAAGATCCAGAAATAAAGCTGATGTTTCAGCAACATGTGTCGAATATATTCCTTTTCATTATAAATTAATTGTGCATGTTGTCCATGCAATAGTAGACCGTCGTTAGTCGCAGTAAAGCCACCAGCTTTAGTCTGGTAAGCAATATTTGGAAATTGTTTCTAGCAGTTTTCCATATGATTTTTTAGTATTTCTCTTTCTGAATAGCTTAACTTAACCAGATCAGTCTTCGCTAGAAATATCCGTATCGAATTTAATAATAATAGAATATAATATCAACGTAAACATAAGATTTTTGCAGTTTGGGTGTTAAAATATAAGTGTGCGCCGCCGGCAAAGATAATCTGCACAGCCCTCAACAAGTTCACTTCCGTAGTATTGAAAATGATGAAAAAATAAAAAAAAAAATGTGGAAACACTTGATACGGGTATTTTCATTGAGATAACCACGCCTCGTCCAACAGGAATATCACTATGTCGCTATGACATCGAAAAGCAGAATACGTATATGTACTGGCGGATGTATTTCAGATGGGTTCCCCTCTGAATGGTGTAATAAAACTCTCCAAAGATAATCACATCTGAAAATTAAACGCCCATTATAAGACTAACATTATATTTTCTCCGTCCTATTTCGCAACCACATGCACGTGCGCGCAGGAGGACACCCACACATGCACACAATACTCACACACAAATGTATATACCCACACACACACATATATATATATATATATATATATATATATATAAGAGTATAATAATACAATAAAAAAATTACATAACTTTTTTAATAATTTTGGCCTTTCTATAATTGTTGCACCAAATAAAAAAAACCTCAGATTTTCTAGACATTACACTTAATCTTAATACTGAACCTTACAGCCCCTTTCATAAACCAAACCTTACGCTTTTATGCGTCCATACATCTTCTAACCACCCCAATTCAATTATACAATGTATTGTACCATCGGTCTCTAGAAGAATTTCTACGCTCTCAGCCGATAAAAAAAACCTTTAATCAAAATGCTACTTTCTTAAGAAATTCAGGATACAATGAAAAGATTCAATATAACCATTATGCTCCACCTGTATGCCGTCTTAAATCTGTAATCACACACAATATGACTCGCAAGAAACCAGTTCAAATAACAAGATCTGCCACTATAAATAGCAATGGTCCACTCCACAAATATAATCCGAACCAACATGCTAATCGTAATACTTCTAACCTCTCCTGTCGCACTAGGAGAAAGAAACATATTTGGTTTAATCCACCATTTAGCGTAAATGTAAAAACTAATACACCTAAAGAATTCTTCAATATTGTAGAAAACTCTTTTAAATACCCACACATATATAGTTCAAGTTTTAATAAACACTCAATAAGAATTTCTTATTCTACTATGCCTTATTTAGCACAAAGAATCTTAGCATCTAATAACAAAAACATTCATTCAGCCAAAAAAATCCCTTTCCCAATCCAACCAAACAGAAACTGCAACTGTATTAACAGACATCTTTGCCCACTCAATAATGATTCCATCCATAAAGATGTAATATATTCATGCACAATTAAAGAGCTCCCACGCAATTCTCCCATAATAGACAATAACATTTTGCCACTAAATGATCCTTCCTCCGACCCTCCCTCTGATATAATTATTAATCCAACAAACGAATCAACCAGCCCCTCCATTTTCAATCATACAACCAGCTATAATAATAATACTAATATTTTTCATAACAGCCATCCTAACACTGATAACACTAATCATCCCCTCCAAACCAATCCTGATACAATTACTGTCCTACCCTCTGTTCATCAAAATGAACAAAATTTAAATTCTCTTCCCAGGATAAGTCAACAAGTTAATATTAATTCTCGAGCCCGAGCTATTAATAAAACATATACATATATAGGTGCTACTTCAACTTTAATAAAGAAAAGAATTTCAAACCACACTTCTTATTTCAATAACCAAAATTCAAATAATAACCAGGGAACATCTTTAACTACACTGTTTAAAAAGATTTACTCTACCAATCCCCCCTTTTCAATTAAATGGACCATCCTAAAAAAAGTTAAGTCTTACACTCCAGGATCTAAGTGTTGTCACCTCTGTACATCTGAAGCTATAACTATTATAACCTCCCCTAAAAGTAGTAATATAATAAACTCTAAAAACGAACTGGTCTCCTATTGCAAACATATGTCCAAGTTTAAATATGGTAAATTTGAAATCACATAGCTATTAATTTAACCCTTCAAATATATATATTTTCCCATATCTTTTTATAATCGTACCTTCTAAGCTTTTTATATTTTTAATTTATTTGTTTTCCTTTATTTATTTGGCGGTTTTCGATCTGCTGTCTCCGTTTTATGGTATAAGTATACCTATTAATGAAATATATACATCAACCTACTCACTTGAATTTTATGTATTTGTTTAATCATATTTTACTATATGCATTTACATACACATTTATTTGCCTAATTCCGGAGTTTGTAGATACCGGTATCTGTCTCCCCTTATTTTGTATGTAAGTATGTATGTTTTCGTTTAATTTGTATATGTTTTTGGATATATGTATATATTTATGCATGCGTGTGTGTTTGTATATATATGTATATATTTGTGTGTGTTATTGTATATGTATACATATATGTATATATATTTATATGCGTGTGTGTGTATATGCATGTATGTGTTCATTTGTGTGTCTGTATGTAGTAAATATATATATATATATATATATATATATGCGTATATATATAAATTCTTTTTTTATATATATAACAGACGCCCCATTTCATAAACTTAGCCATTTATTTGTTCTTCTGATCAGTTTTCTTAATTTAATTCTGGGACATCACGTACATATCTAAGCTGACCTAATTATTTACGCTAATTTTCGCGCTTTTTGTCTGGGTCAGTTTGACCTTGCTTTTACAAATTAAAACTTTCACCGCTTTTCGGGGTTTTTTTTTAAACCTTATTTTTTCTATTCGCCCAGCCTTGACAGAGGTGTTTTAATAATTCTCTCCAGTCCTTTTCTTTAAATGATTTGGAATTCATTCCATTTGCGCTTTTCTCCAAGGAACTCTGCCTTTTGGATTATTTTTGACCATTCGGAATTTACCCATTGGATTGAAATTTTATATTCCACCGTTTTGGATTTTACCATTGTTGGATTTTTACCCCTCACCGGACTATTCATGTGAAATCTTTTTAACATTTTTCTTTTGCCTCCTGTTCCGCTTACCTCACCCTTTATTTTAACCAAGTAAGATCTGTGACTTACTTGCAGTTTCATTCAATACTTTTATATGCAAAATCCGATCCTGCATTTTGCTAATTCCTGCCCTCTGATGAGAAGGAGAGTATTTTTTCGAAACTCCGCAGATTAAGGACTATCCAGTCATCTTGTGTTTCCCTTTTTAAAATTAAATATGTTTTAACTCTTTTTCAAGATGTCTTTTAACATGTTTTATTAATCATTTGCTCATATATGTATATATATATATATATATATATATATATATATATATATATATATATATATATAAAAAATGTCTGCAGAAATATCCCTATGGAAATTGACTATTACCTTATATTTCTCGATCGTTCTCGATCGATCCGCATAAATATATTCTGTTTTAATCGCAACAAAAGATTTCTTTTTATTTCCATCCGCTGTCGCTCTTTCAATAGAAGTCCCATTTAGCAAGCGTTACAGAATTTTCCTTCACTTAATATTTTGTCCTCACCTCGACCCATCGTACATCGAGGGTAAAAAAAAGAGCATGGAGGATGTTCATCTCGGTTGTTATAATCACAACCTTACGGCCGTTTTGCCCTCCGGCCTTGATCAGGTCTTTTGTATCGAACTAGTGACATATGATCGAGTGGTCCTAGACGTTGTATCAAAGTGTACAGTTACCCAAAAGTGTTGAATTCAATGCTGAACGAAGGCAGTGAATAGAACCATTCAAAACAGAGAACCAGCAACTATGCCCCAGAGCCTACCTGAAGTCCGAACACAGTCCCCCCCATAATAATAAAGGGTTGTGGTCGAGACTCCTTACAAACGGTTTCCCAGTTTGATAAAAACACCTGATGAAGGCAGGCGGGCTAAACAGCCGAAACGTTGTGACTATAACAACCACGATTAGGAAGTCAGTCCAACAATCTCAATAAATGAAAACACCTCATCTAAAAAAAAAGACAATTACTATGGGGGATGTCCGTTTAATTTTTATAATAATTATTTAACGAACATTAGTTACTAAATTTCCTTGAAAAATATATTTACGTCCTTTCCACTTACTGTTTACGTTTTTCATAAAAAATCATTAATCTTTTCTTATAAAAATGCTGGTTACTGCCAATTTTCTTAAAATAAACAAAAACAAACTTCTTGGGAGAAATATTGTACATTCACCAAATAATTGACGGATAAATAAAAAACCAAATGAGGGCAATTTAGATGAGAAGCTAACGCGCAACTAAGTATTGTTTTTAATATTTATTAAATAAATGCTACTACAGCTAATAAAAGTAACTTTAGTTCCCACCTGTCTTATATTCGTGTTTTAAAGTGGGTTTATTCTTTATACGCTTTTCTGAGCTGTTTTGGAAAAAGATAACAGCCTATGTTCTTCGCATGTAGAATACTGTATGCCGCCATCTTCTTGCAAAACCACTCATAAAAACAAAAACAAAATCAAAATCAAATAGCATTTAAAGTTACTTCAAAACTCAAAAATAAACCAAGTAGGTACAAAGGTAATATTTATTGATTGTGACAGCTTTTTCTTATTGTATATTAACATATTCGACCTTTCATTTCGAACGATGCCTTCTCTTCTAAATTTCAAAAACAAATGCTTGTGTACTTATATTACCGTGCTATTTCTTACAAGAGTATTTTTACGAAACTTTATGTTTTACGATATCTTGACATTAATATGTTAGGGGAAACAATAATACACGTTGTTTTACCCATGTTAACAATGGTTGTCTAAATAATTACGTTAGTATGTTACCACGGTAACATAAACGCATAAGTACTAAAAAACTTATCTTTTATTGAACAATTAAAAATACCAAGTACCGACATATCATCTTTAAGTGAAACAAATTAAACAAAGAAGAAAAAATAATCACCTTTTATAGTAAAAAAAAATACAATTTTGTTCATTAAATAAATGAATGTGTAATCGTTGTATTAAGGAACTGTAAATAATTCGACATTCACATATTAAAAAAAATCTTTTGGAACATTACTTTTTTGTATATGCTTAAAATGTATTTCCTGCAATGCATACTTCCTGCAATGCTTACTTCCTGTTTAGGACATTCTTCCACACTGACGCATTTTTTTAATAAGTTTTGCATAAGTTTTTTTTAATAAGTTTCTACTTTCTGTTTTTCTATGCAATAATGCAGGGGACGGTCCAAAGAAAACCTACATAAAACGATAAATAATAGAAAACAGAGCTTTCCTTTTTAGAAATAACATGCCTCAAAAATCACGTGTAAGTCGAGCGTCCTCCATATGTTAAAAATCCAAATCGACATTTTGTTTTTGTTTTCTTTTGTATAAATAAATGCATAATTAGTTTTCTTGATTATGTAGGAAGCACAAGATTTTTATGACATTTGTATAAAGAAGATTAATTTTAAATTCATTTAAACAGAAAAATAGTACTTTTTATAAAATTGCCTATTTTAAAAGACAGTTTAAACCGTACTATAAACAATCTCGACATCCACGTGTTAAAAACTACTTTCAGAATAAACACAGCCTCTCCATTTTCAGAAGGGTTTCTGATGTTGAGGGTGTTTATTCCGACAGCCTTTTTATAGGTGGGGGAGTTTGATTGTTCAGAATAGGCTGGGTACTTTCGTAAAAAAAATTCAAAAGTAAAAGTAAATAAACCCTTATATTTGTAATCAGAAATTTTACAAATATTTTGTATTCATTGTATTTATATTTTATTTCTGTTTTATTTTGTTTTGGAAAATAATTTGTCGCCTGTTTTTTTGCTCTTATCAATTCAGTATGATTACGGGTGCTACACTTTCGGAATAGGGGTATGTGAGGCAACTACGATGAAGCAATCGGGACAAAAGTTTTCCTCATCTAATCTTTTCTAGACACAGAATATTCGGGATTCACATTAATTATCAAACATTTTTTTACACTCAAAATTCATTTATTATTATTGAGGCAACGCCATGAAACGGGTCTTGCTGGTACATATCTATAATATAAAGCTGAACGTCTGTATGTGTGTGTTTGGTCACGAATAGGCTCCTATATGGTTGACTATTATAGAAAACTGATCACATATAATGATAGAAGATGTATCGAGACGCAGGAATTGGTTTGTTTTATCTGGTATAATGGTTACTCATAAAAATTGTTAGGTCTGCGTACGCGCCTGGTCCACAAAGTATGGAAATAAAAAAATTAAAAATTAAAAAAAAACCTTTACAATTGTTTTTGATATAGATGAGCATGATAATACTTTGATAAGTATGTTTTAACTTTAATAGGGATGGTATAATAAAGATGCAGGGTCTGTGTTCGCGCCTGGCCTCCATAGAATGGAAATAGGCACACACTTTAATAAATACTTTTCATATCTATCTGCATCAGTATACTTTCATAATAATGATTCAGTTTGAAGAAATATGGTATAATTAAATTATGGGGTGTTCGGTCGCACCTGACCTCCATAGAATGGAAAGATATCACAAGGTTTTTTATATAGCTCCACAGAATATTGTGATAAGTGTTTCAGTGTGAACACGTATGGTATAATACATTATGGGGGTTATCTATTGTATTTTTACTTTCATCATATTTTGCTTTGGTTTTGATACCCGCAAATTAGAAGCTATCTCTTTACAAGCTTCCCTTTTCATAACCTATCATACTTTCAAAAATCAGAGTCCATATTCTGTAGGCTGTCTTTGAACCCAGTCAACGATTGGTACTTTTGCTAGTATATATATATACTTTTATATATATATATATATATATATATATATATATATATATATATATATATATATGCGCTTACCCTGAGTTTGGTTCGCAAAAGCTCGCGTTGATTTAGTGGACCGTGAGAACGTTATGGTTTGAAATCAGAGTATAACTTCTTTTACATGATTGTCTGAGCTATTAATTTTAGAGTGTCAGTTTTATGAAAGATGCACATACATCCGTCACGTAAACATGATATCTTTGCTCATTAGGTAAGCCAAACGGGAAGGCATAACATAAAAATAAATATTCCGAGGATGAAATTGAAGTACGTCATGGAAGTATTTTGTATGACGGAGGGAAAACTAACCCAATTTCACAATAGACACTTAAAAATAAATTGAAATCAAAGAAAATTACAGATACAATGAAAAGTTTTAATATATATAAAAAATGATTTCATGAAGTTCCGCAGAAATATGGAAACAATAATATTCAACAGGTTCATAACATACACCATATAAATATAAGTAGGTTGTAATTGTACTGTTTAAATAATATATATCTTTTCAAAAAACACACCTTAAAACGACAATGATTGACTGTTATATTTGATTTTAAAAATACTTTTAATGACAAAATCAAATGCCACACTGTTTATGAATATATGTTAGAATTGTTAATTACATATTATCCAATCTGTATTATTATTATAGCAAGAGATTACACTTACAAATAAGTAAAAGTCTACGGATTTTTTTTTTTAATTCTGACTATCATATGACGTGTTTATCAATGTAAAGTAAAGTTTCACTATTGAACGTGATTGGCTGGCAGAAACTATATGCTTAACAACGAGAAGAGTTTCTGTAATTTATTAAACTCCATTTTTACGACTATTGTAAACATAATCGTAATACACTGTCAACCTTAATCATGATCATTACTTGCGCGGAAAAAAAACACCTAATAAAGGTTTAGTCCGTGCCTTAGGTTTTAATTATCTTAAAATAAAAGCATTTCCCGATGAACATGTTCTAGCAATATTGTGATTGATATCGTCGAAATAAATCTCATATCATTTAAATGTGACCGATGTTATGTCCGTCGTCTGTTAGTCTAAATCAAACATAAAATAACAAGGAATACACCGAAAGTAAAGAAATGGCAATAAAAGAATTAACGAAATTAATGAATGCAGTCAATGTACATTAGTTACAAAAAATAAACACATTGAAAAAATGATTTGTGAAAGCAACAAAAGCTTAAAAATATGAATAAATATCATTAAAAATCGAAAGATCTAAATGTAGTAGCAATATTTCCAAACAGGAAACCCAAGTACAAGAATCCTAATTCTGAAATATTATTCACATGGCCTTGTGCATCTAACGCAGCCTTCCAACATCATTCATATCTTATTTAAATAATATTTTTCTGTTCTCTGCATGATTCAATCTCCATACTAATTCAGAGTATTTCAATTAATTCGAAATTTAAATTTAAACGTAGATAGCAAATAGCATCACTGAATAGCAACTCGTGAAAGGTCTTTTCGTATTAGCTAGAAATGAAGCTCTCATTCGGCGTCTGCCTTGATTTAATATGATAATTACAAATCAAAAATATCGGAAGACAAAGAATGTCCGTAAGAGTGTTAATCTAGAGAGTACTCATCAGATAAAAGAATTAATTACACAACAAGTTGTATTATACAATAAAAATGTTATATTTGAAAATCAGATTAAAATATTATTATTTAATATTAATATCAACAAAAAGGAATGCAATATTCATGAATCAGAAATCTACATGATTTTTGTTTATATTAATATTGCCTGTATTGATTCAAAGTAAAACTAAGTACCGCATAAAGCTATGTAAGAACACAATGAAGTACTAATATTTACGAACAATCACCGCATTACCTTTATTAAGAATATTACATATTATCATTATTAACTCAAATTTAAATAAACCAACGCTATAAACACCTAGAAACCCCGAAGGCAATTAAAAACATTACAGCATTCTTAAATAATTACAAGAATACTCGTATGAGTTTAGCGGTAGTTGGTCTCTTTAAATCTAAAAAAAGTGCGGTAATGTTGGTGAAGTTAGGTTTATATGGTTGTATTTATATATCAAACATAAAATCCGGTTGACAAGAAAGGTAATGCGGCTTTAACTTTTAAATATAAATTTATATATCTCGCCTCAAACAGAAATATATTTAGAAAAACAAGCACTATCAAAATGACTGCAGTTTTGCCAACGCGAAACCAACGGATTTATGCCAGTAACCTGCATAAAAACATGATGCAAAGTTTCGTAAACCAATTCGTTTAACTTATTGAGAGTCGGTTTATCTACGTGTGGTCAAGCATTGCCCTGGAGGAGAGTTGGGACTTTTCTGTTGACTAATGTTGTGTTTTACTTTCGACGTTTCTGGTGCATTTAATGCATTTGTTTACAATAGTAGTCAAGACTAATGGTTTAACCTGCATTAAAAAAAGAAAAAAAAATCGTCAGAGGCTAACCACTGAGCTGAGCGTTGCCAGTTCTTGTAAAGGGATCACTAATCATAGCAAATCACAACACTGTTGAGTTTAAGGTTGTTCCTGTTGTGTAACAAAGGAAAGATGACACTTCATATCTATGTTTCCTTTGGTTGTCATTCAGTTCGTTAGGCATTAATTGATCAAGCTATTTCTTTTCTATCCTCCCAAGTGGTTGAAAATTGTTGTATAATCTACGCCAGATTCTAAACCAAGTTCTCGAACATTCGTGGTTGAATGTCTTTGACTAAAGTATATAATTCACCGTTGTCAATATCCAGTACTTGAACACTACGCCCATTATCTTCAAGACTCTCTTCGCCTCTTTGCAAACTATTGCATACAGGATTTTTAATAAAATTTAATTATTCTGCACTTTTGACCGAACATAATTCGAACTCTTTCGTAGACAATTTTCGAATTCAGAACAAACTGATATTTACGCAAGTGTATATCGGATGTCGATATCCATATCTTCTATTGTGTCTAATAGTCATTACCATCTTCTCTACTAAAAGTGTAAAGAGTATATTCGTAATGAGACTAATTTTATGAGAATTAAAACAAACAAAAAATAAATACACCTGATTCTAATAAGTTCCGCAATATTGGTAAAGTAGAAATTCTGTTATACTGCCACAGTTTTGCATTAATGTGCCAATTTTACGAGGAGCGTGCAATAAGTAATACCACTTCCTCATGTCCAGTTGTCTGATCTAGCTGAAATTTTGCATGTGCAATAGTTTATATCTCCACAGGTTATGCGGCAAATTACATCTCAGAACTAATTGAGGGTGTTGTTTTACAGGTGTTTGAACTGAGTCAGGTATGAAATGGAGCTTTTTGAATGCTGAGCAGTGATCCGTTTTTGTATTTGAAAGGGCGCACACAACAGGACACTTTGAATGAAATGAAAGAACCTTATGGTGATAATGTCCCATCATATGACCTTGTAAAACGATGATTTCGTGAATTCAAACATGGCCGAAAGTCTATGGGAAAAGCTCCCAGACCATTGATGAGACATCTGCCCGTCAAGTTGAGGCTGTCATTTTGGTATATTGCCGCATTACTATTCGCCAAATAGGCCAAGATGTCAAGATTAGTACAGGGTATGTGAAAACAATCATTCAGGATCATTTGCATATGCATAAGGTCTCTGCCAGATGGATTCCCAAGTTGCTCACACAATTCCAGAAGCGAGAACGCGTCGAGTGCTCAAGGATGAATTCAGAGATGTGCTAAAAAGATGAGTCTAAGCTTTTCAAATGGCTGATTACACAGGATAAAACTTGGGCCAGTCAATATAATTCAGGACGGAGTAGCGATGACAGATTTCCTGCCAAAGCGTACCACAATTACAGGAGCCTATTATGCTTCTATTTTTAGGAAATTAAGGGAAGCTATCATAATCAAGAGAGGGGACTAGATCAGCAGAGGTACTCCCCTCCTGCAGGACAACGTTCTGGTACACAACTCGCATGTCGCCAGATCAGAAACAGGGGGCGTGTTTTTATGAAATCCTTCCCCGTCATCCCTACTCTCCTGACCTTGCACTCTCTGAATCTCACGTCTTCCCAGCCATGAAGTTGTTTTTGAAAGGAAAGCGTTTCCCAGATGATGCAGCTATCATTTCTGAAGTCACCTTGTGGTTGGAGGACCAACCTGGGGTGTTCTACAAAAACGGTCTCCAGAATTGCATCAAACGATGGGAGAAATGCATAATTCTGGATGGTTCCTTTGTAGAGAAAGACTAATAACGGTGCGAAATGCCGTTGCCATACTGCTATGGAAAGTGGGCCAGGAGCATTACTTATGGCACGCCCCTCGTACATGTATTTTATGAAATGCGTTCAGAGCAATTCACATCATTTCTGTCTTTATAACGTTAATATCCCTGATAAATAGCATTGCTGCTCTAATATTCCACAGTGGCGTTCCATGTAAAATTATATACTGTACAAACTAACATGTAGAAATTTAAAGGTAATGTAAATAAACATGTGCTGAATTCATTAGTGATCCTGATTGCAATCTAATGGAGCGTCTTTGTTAGTGGCGTGTATATCTAATTACGTGTGCCTCTTTGTTTGTATCTATGTGTGTAATCGTGATACAGGGATGTAGGAATCGGATGTAAACAAAAATCCAACTGATCTGTATTAAAAAAAGCCTGGACTATTTTCTTTAAATAAAAAAAGTTTATTTATAAGACTCACACCTCTGCTGTAGATAATGATTATCATGATAAATTTAACACATGTTTTACAAATAAATACAGGCCTGAATACTACGTCCATTTATTTGTAAAATAATGTGTGAACTTTGTCATCATCATTATCTACAGCAGAGATGTGAGTCTTATAAAACACATTTTATTGAAAAAAAAAGACCAGCAGTTTAAAACGCCGGTTGTTTGGATGATGTTTTCGTCTGATTACGACGTCCATTCATTTGTAAAGTTACACAAACCATTCAACGAGTTTTTGTCTCCTCTACAACTCATTTATATTGGATTGTTTTTTTTTTGTTTATTAATGTGAACATAATTTAACCGTACCCATTACCATCATATGTGAAGTAATCCCTCATTAGGGAGCTGTAAAACTCCCCAGGGGTCTGGGAGGGGCCGAGTAACTATGCTAACTAGCTAATCGTTCCCGGGATACACCATATAACCCGAGGGTTTAAAATAGAGAATATAAATATATATTTTTTTTATTTTATGTCAAAATAGAGATTGTTTGACACCAGAGAAATATATTTTGCAGTTGAAATTGATGAAAGGAAACATGGAGCATAATATGGTCTGGCCTTGGTGAACTCAGAGTAAGAATGTCAGTGTTGACATTATGTCCTTAAAGTTATTGGAATTAATATGTATGTGGATATTAGATCCCAGATTCTGGAATTGCACAAACGAAAAAATCTTGGGTTTTATTTCGTGGCGAAATCTAATTCGCTAGGGGAAACTTCCACCCCCTACACATACCTCACTATATATTTTACTGTCGCGCGAAAATGAGAGAGATTGCTTGTTGATTTCGGGGAGAACTGATCGTGTGGAGATCGCCGTCCCGTGAGACGTGAATCTTCTTCCTCCTTATCCGCCGGTCTGACGTTCTCTGAGAAGTGAGTTTTGAAAATTTGAAAACTTATTAAGAACTGAACGACATTTGTGAAAATATTTGTACATACGTTTTTGAAATTAATTCTGTAGTCTAAGGTTTCACGAGTCTGTTTTTCTTCCTGCTTTCGGCTTCGATATTCGCTTTCAGCATACAGGATTCAATGTAACACCCATCAGAGAATGACTAGACGATACGAGCCGATATTTCCAGATAAACAGGGTCCTAAGCGAGCTTTATCATTGTGGGGTTACATTTATGGTTGCAGTCTGACAAGGATAGACGATCTTTGCTTACCACGGAAGAAAATAAAAATACGGGATTGCGTTATAATCTTAATTTGTCGGTGGCAGGTGAAAAGATGTACTAAGACAGAGACAGAGAGACGAGGGCATTTGGAAAACAAATGAAGGAGAGACAGAAGAAGAAATCTATAGAAAAACGTCCGGTTGAAAAAAAAAGTTTAGAAAAACGATGTTAAATCAGAAAAAGAACTCGCACGCGTGAAAAGGACATTAAGAAAACATTAAACAAAAGAACCGCCCGTTTGAAAAAAACGTACAGGAAAGTGAGACGTTTGACATACTCAACAAGTGCGCGCCGCGAAGCGACGAGAAAGAAAAGAGAGAAAAGTACGCAACAGTCGAGGTAAGCGAACCTTTATTTCTTGACGTCTCTGCAAATTGGCCTAGAGAGAGTAAATAAGTAGGATTATATTGAGAGAGAAAGAGAGCGCGTTTTGCTTGTCGCTGTGAAATTAACGTATTAGTACACCTAGTAATATCCAGGTCATAATAGTATTGTTGCAGACTGGTACGAAACTTGTTTTAAAAGAAAGAGGGGGCGATTGAGGTAAACGGACCAATCGTTTTGCTTGGGCGTTTTCTTTTTCGGGATTGAGTTACCTTATATATTTTCTTTTTACTGAATTAAAAGGCTTGAGAGAGAAAAAAGTTTTCTTGTTTTTTAATACTAAAACAATTGATTAACGATAAAATCTTATATATTTTTATTGAATTAAAAGCTTCAAACGGAAAAAAGATAAGGTGGAAAAGGTGTTTATTGCTTTTGCTTAAAATGTTTTTTTACGATTGCATATCTGTTTTTTATTGTTCTTTTGTGGTTATGTTATTTTTTTCTTTTTTGTGAAGTTATTTGATATTGCGTATATTTTAATATTTTAATAGCATGGGGACGTAGAGAGAAAATCAATAATGAGTGGAGTTCAAATATATAGCATTAAATATGGAAAGAGATAGATTGATACTGTTGAATCAGCAAGAGGCAGGGATATGCCGAAATAATGGTCTTGAAATTTGCCGGTCACAGAGTCCGTTGTATGTCACTGGAGATCATGAGTTGTGAGTTGAGATTATCTCAGGGGGGATGAGAGAGTAATAAATAGCGTCTGCAAGGTTTAAGTGGCAAGTGAAGGTCTTTTGCCACTGGCTATACGAATAGCTGAAGATACCTAGGCTGCCAGAAGCTATGGGAGGAGTGAGAAGAATAGATTTAAGTGAATTGCCGGCCAGACTAAACGGTCTGGAGAGTACAGAATCTAGGGATAGTCTTCATAAGGTAGTTGTTACAGGAGAGGAACTGAGAGCGCTAGTAACGTTAATTGTACTGATGTTGGTGATTGGATAAAGAGGGCGAATGTGGGAGGAGAGCAAGGTGATGAGCATCTCGACGCTCATTGCACAGATGGCGGGAGAGAGACTGGTTCGAGTCCACCCGTGATTCAGGAAAATACGGGTGTTGGTGTTAACGAAAAAGAAGTGCAACCCGAAGACCTCCCTGATGCTGAAATCCAAAGAAACTGAAGACGACTTGAAGATCTTCTTTTCTTTTCGTTTATTTTCTTTCTGTTTTATCCAAAATTCTTGGAGGGCGCTGAGCTGAGAACCGTCGAAAGAAAGTCCTAACGACACCTTGAATGAACGTCTATTGAGGTGAGAAGAAGCCCCTAGTGGAAGAAAATCTGCCAATATGCTTATAAAGAAGACTAGAACTGTAAAATAATAGGTGATGGTTCAACTAAAACTGCGTAGGGTGAGAAAGGTTCCCCTTGTTTTGACTGCATAAACACGTTTTTTTTTTTCAGAACCCTTGTTTTGACTGCATACGCTTTATCACGAGAGTGGCTGTTAATAGGAACGAAGTAAAAAAAAAAAAGCTTGTAAAAAATTATTGTAAATTTTGACTGACACTCTGTGAAAAAAAAATTGAACTATTATTGAATTGATGAAAAACAATGGAAAAGGGGGAATAACTATAAACCCTAAAAAATGGAATAAGGGGAATAAATCTTATTAAACGTTAAAACAAAAGAACGGGGACAACACTTTTAACCAAGGGAAGTAACACTTATGGGCTAATTGATGGGCTTGTTACATGTTATTGAGTGACACTTTTTAAATGATGATTATCTTATATTTGAATTATTAATGTGAATTGAAAAGAATATACAAAGAAAAATATATTTCGTTTTGAAAACTAAGAAACTGTATTAGCCCTGACGAACTGTGAACTTTTACGTTTTTTATGATCTTATGAACTTTTTTTGAACTGCTTTCTTATGGACTTTTGAATAAAAAAGGGGAGAACCCTGATTAAAGGGGGGATATGGGATTGTGTATATGTTACTTATTTTGTCGGGTAATTTTAGGATTGAGAGAGGAGTGTGTGAAAGTAAAAATATGACGGCGAACTGTGAAAAGGGATGAGGCGGGGTGTTGAGGAATTAGACTCCATTCGTTCTTCGAGCAATATAGTCTAATAGGGGACCTGCAAGACCCGCAGGGGCCTGGGAGGGACCGAGTAACTATGCTAGATAGCTAATCCTTCCTGGCTGACGCCGGATAACGCAAGGATTGTAAATAGAGAATATAAATATATATATTTTTTATTTTATGTCAAAATAGATATTGTTTGAAACCAGAGAAATATATTTTGCAGTTAAAATTGATGATAGGAAACTTGGAGCATTATATTGGCTAGCCTTGGTGAACTCAGAGTAAGATGTTAGTGCTGACATGATAACCTTTAAATTATGGGAATTAGTATGTCTGTAGATCTTAGATCCCAGATTCGGGAATTGCACACACGCAAAAATCTTGGGCGTTATTTCGTGGCGAAATCTGATTGGCTAGGGAAACTTCCACCCCCTTCACATACCTCACTATATATCGTACTGCCACGCGAAAATTAGAGTGATTGCTTGTTGATTTTGGAGAGAAGAGATCGTGCGGAGATCGCCGTCTCTGGAGACGTGATTTCTCTTCCTCCTTATCCGGCCGTCTGACGTTGTTCGTGAAGAGAGTTGTGTGCATAAGTTTGAGAAATTATTTCTGTAGACTAGAATTTCACGAGTCTCTTGTTCTTCCTGCCTGCGGTTTCGATATTCGCTTTCGGCATACAGGATTCAATGTAACAACCCTAAAGCAAGGACTACACCTTACGAGCAGAGATGTCCAGATAAATAGCCGGGCTTCATCAGCGTGGGGTTATAGATAATCGTTTTGACCATTGAGAATTTATCACTTTTGGAACGCTCCTCAATGTTTATTTTCATGTATGTGTTTGTCTATGTATAGGTATGTATATGCGTATATGTGTGCCTCTATGAGTGTATTTTTGCATGCGTTTGTACATGTATTCATGTTTGCGGGCATATGTATGTATGCATATATGAGTGCATACATGTGTTTATTTCCATGTGTATGTGAGGCTATGAAGAGTCTAGTAAGCCGTGGTGAAGGCAACCCCTCAAGGAGAAGCAAATATAAAAAAAAACATAAAACGGGAGAAAAGTTCCCGAATTAAGCTGGTCTCCAGTTTGACTTTTTTCTGACTAACTTGCTCTTGCTTGTTGCTGGATGTCACCATTTCTAACCGAGAGATCGATTTACCTATCCAACAGAGCTAAAACTCTAACATATTCTTTGTATAAATACTCCTTCAGGCATTTGTCTATAAAAATAATCCTATTGCGATGGAAAAGTGATGTGTGTATGTATGTATATGTGTATGTATGGGTATATGTGTATGTGTATGTATATGTATGTATATCTATGTGTATATATGCATGTGTGTATATATGTTTATGTGTGTTTGCATGTAGATATGCATATATGTTTGTGTGTAGTTATCCATACATATGTGTATATATGCACATATGTATGTGTATATATGCATATATATGTCTATTTGTATAAATGCATATATATTTATGTGCTTGTATATGTAGGTAAATGTGTTTATGTACGTATATGTGCACAATGTGTACGTATTTGGGTGTGTATATGTATGTATATGTATGCTTATTTTGTATGTGTGTATATATATATGTATGTATATATATGCATGCATGTGCGTATGTATATATGTGTATGTATGTGTATTATGTATTGTGTATGTATATATATATATATATATATATATATGTTTATATATGTGCATGTGTGTATGTGCGTATGTGTCTTTATGGGTATATTTGTATGTATGTTTTTACGTATATATATATATACCAATGACTGTTTTCGCTGTCATGTCTGCTTGAGAGTGTGAATTCGCCGGCGGGACTAAAAAAGTTATTAACGTGTCTGAGACGTTGCAATCATGTATTATTATGATCATTATTATGATAGATCTAGTATATATATATATGTATATATATATATATATATATAAATGTAAAGTTGGTTCGTTCTAAACAAATAAAACCATGTTTATACGTTACCAATTTATTTGAAATTTTCAGACACCCCATTTTTAGAGTCGAGGTATGTTTTTATGTTATTAAAATAAATTTACCTAATTAAAATTAAAATATTGAATAAAATAAATATATTAATTTAATCGTTCCTGCGAATCTGTTCTGTTGATAAAACTGAACTTCCGGTTCGATTCATTTCACAGCCATGAATTGACGAAAGGTTTCATTTTCTGTTAACTCGATAAGTAAAAAAAAAAAAAAACATATTTCATTTGTTTATCTTCCATTTTTTTTTTAATTTACACATCTTTTCTTTATTATATAAGGCCGAAAAAAAGTTTGTTACTTGCTTTTGAGTTTTTTTTTGTTTTTCTATATAAGATTACTCATGCAGAGAGTGATCCGTACTTAAATAATGTTATTATTTAAAAAGTAATTCTTACCATGGGGAGGTAAGGATTTTTTGTACCTATTCTGTACTTTAACCTTACAATTGAATAAATAAATAAAAAACATATCGTAAAACGTTATTTAAACGTGGAAATATGATTTCAAAAATAGCGCGGATCTCTCTCTGCATTAGCACCATTTTTATTTAATGCGGGCTATTATTCTCATGTTTATTAGTTGTTGTTTCACGAATTTTCGGCCAACTATTCCTCTTGCCTTCATGAAAAGAAGTCCTTTTATAAATGTTCAGTAACTTTTTCCTTTTATGATTCTTAAAGAGTAAAACTTTTATTATTCATGAAAGGAGTTAAGCCTACGTAAATAAATAAATGTTTGTACACGTGACAAATTATCAATAAATGGTTTAGTTATTTTTTTTTAAATGTTTGTAAAAGTGCGAAAGGCGACGTTGTTGTATACTCCCATGCTGATTTCTATACTTATAGGTTTTTGGAATTTTTTCACTGGTTTACTATTGATTGGACACTAATCAAACAGATTATTAAAAAAAAATGTAAAAAAGAAATCATTATTTCGACATTTGAAAGTGGTGCTCACTTTTTAGTTACAACGTTCTGATGAATAAGTCACCCATTTTGTAAGCAATAAAAACGCGGTATATCAAAACCATAGAAAGTAAAAATAATGAGTCTCTACCGCATTTGTAAGTCAGAAATATATTTGTTTCTCAAAGAAAAAAAATAGAGAGAACAGGACTTTTTTATTGTTTTCATGAAAATAAAGTTTCGAGATTTTTAATTATTTTTTTTTTTACTTATTTAGTCAGTTTGTGTGTTTTTTTAAAATTGTTTTTGTGAAAGGTGAGTTTTTTTCAAAACTTTTGTTTTGTTTCTTTTTAATTTTTTAAAAGTATTATAAGTTTCACTAACATGCTGGAGAAATGTTTAATAATTTGGTCATTTTTTTAGATTAGGTCCACCTCCACAATTTCCCTTTCAATGACGACATTTATAGGTTTCCGAGTATTCTGAACACGCAAATTGCATTGAAATTTTGCGGAAATAAATAGTTGTATTATGCATTGTATTCTTCGGCGGCCATCTTTTTACGTGCACACGCGCCATAAACAAATACACCCACGTAAAAAAGATGGCCACCAAAGACTACAATGCATAATACAACTTTTTATATCTTGATGACTACTTATTTCTGCAAAATGTCGATGCGATTTTCGTATTCAGCATAGTCGAAAACCATTTCAAGTCGTCATTTAAAAGAAAATTGAGGAGGTGGACCTAATCTAAAAAATTACCAATAATTTTTAATCCCGTACGCCTCCCGATACATTGCTTCGTCAACATGAGACCATTTTATATCTCCCGAAGACACTTCCGTATTTTAAAAAAAAATAAATAAATAAATAAAAAATGACCGATTTACCAGAACGTGGTAACTAAAAAGTGAGAATCCCTTTCAAATGTTGAAATGATTTTTTTTTTAAATTTTTTTTTTCATAATCTGGTTAGTGTTCAATCAATAATAATCCAGTGAAAAAATTTCAAAAAACCTATCAGTATAGAAACTCCACCACGTAAGTAAATAAATAAAAAAATGTTACGTGCGCATGCGTTAGCCTTGACTAGGGAGGTACTAAGGGAACAACCATTAAATAATTATGCGGGTCGCCATGGAACTCAACGCCCAAGGAGTATCAAAATAGTTTTCATGATCTGATGAAATTTTTTTTCCGAAAAGTGGGTGATCACTTTTCCATCTAAATTTAACTTAAAATGAGCACCCACGTTTTGCCACCTGAGGAAGGGGCATTTATTTTCGTGTTTATTTGCTTAAAGGTTTTTTTGACAAGGCAGTTTGCTACGCGAATGCATATTTAACAGTTTTCGTTTATGCTCACGCATAACATAAACAAAGGCTACGTATCTGAAATGGAAAATAGTCCCAGAGTTCAGGGGTGAATACCATTCAAAAGAAATCAAACAAAAATACTTTTTAGCCAAGAAACACACAGAAAGAAAAAAAAAATAGCATCCGTTTTTTTTTCTATCGAATTCATTTGCTGTTTTTATTGAAAACTATTTTCCCCGGATTTTTGATATAATTTTCCATTAAGGGCTGTGCGTCTCACGTTCGTAAATAACAAATTTTTTTTTGTAGATGTTGGTGTGCTAAAAACGAATCTGCAAACCGTTTCCGTCGCAAAAAAATAGTTTTTATGATAGGAAGAAATTACTTTTTCGAAAAAGTGGCGATCACTTTTCCATGTAAATTTAACTTAAAATGAGCACCCACTTTCTAGCCACCTGAGAGAGGGGGGATTTTTTCCCATGTTTATTGGCTAAACAGCTTTCGTTTATGCTTACGTATAGCGTAAACGAAGGCTACGGCTGTTAAATGGAAAATAGTCCGAGAGTTCAGGGGTTATTACCATGCAAAAGAAATCAAACAAAAAACTTTTTAGCCAAGAAACAGAAAAATGCCCCTCTCTCAGGTGGCCAGAAAGTGGGTGCTCATTCTAAGTTAAATTTACATTGAAAAGTGATCACCCACTTTTCGAAAAAGTAATTTCATGAATGTCATGAAAACTTTTTTTTTGCTACGTAAACGGTTTGCAGATTCGTTTTTAGCACACCGAAATCTACAATAAAATATTTCGTTATATATGAACGTCAAACGGGCCTTAAAGTTAAATAATACCGGATTTTTTTAGCAGATTTGCCGTTTAGTTGTACAAATATCCTCAAACCAGGTAATCACTAAACGGGAATTTTACAAGTCGTAACCTGTATCGAGCAAAAGTTTAAAACCACCGATTATATGCCAACCTACATCATGGTAACATATATTGAGTGAATTCCTAACAGTATTTTTAGTTTAAACTCATTTTCCCAAAATTTCCCCAAACTGAACGTGTTCGATACAGTCTGCCGCCATTTGTATTTTTCAGATATACCGATAAACATTGAATGTTTTTGAACCGATTATACATTACATAAAAACACTAAAATCTTATCCAGTTAGGTAGAACACTTACTTTTCTTGCTTTTGATAACATTTATTTGTTATATATTTATTTTTTGACAACTTCTTTGTATCTGTGTTTAGTAATATAAACACTTTTCATTTAATGTAACGTTTAGTCGGCTCGAAAAACAGTGTTTATTGGTGTATTTGAAAGCTACAAATGGTGGTAGACACTGTTGATTACTTTAAGTTAGAGAAAGTGAGTTAAAACTAAAAAAAACTATACAAAATACTGTCAGAAACCTTTCCATTATGCCAGGCTATGTCATGGTAACATATGTTCGGTGAGTTTCAGACACTGTTTTGTATAGTTTTTAGTTTTCAACTTACTTTCCCAAACTTAACGTATTCAACAGAATTCGCGACCATTTCTGTTTTTTGAGCCAATTAAACATTTTACATGACATAAAAACACTAAATAATTATCCAATTAGGTAGAAACGTAAATTACCTTACCTTTGCTTTCATTTATTTGTTTTTGGACGACTTTTTCGATTCCGTGTATAGTAACCCCCTCCCCCCACCATCAATCAAATATTAATTACTAAATCACACTTTTTAAAACAACAAAAAAAAAGCATTTAGCGTTTCAACATTTTTGCTACGTTCGGCTTCATCCACTGATTGTTGGTCAAATCCAAAACATGAATGATTGACAGAAACTTTCGATGATCCAGATCAAATTATGCAAGAGTACCATTTTTTTTCAGTTTCGCCTTCTTTTTCACTTTTTGCAGTGGATTGCTGTACTAATATAAGAAACATGCATTTTCTCTTTTATTACATTTTTCCATTACACCAAATTGAGCCACTGCAACGCGTGGCAGGGTACAGCTATTATATATATATATATATATATATATATATATATATATATATATATATATATATAACTACTTCATTTACTCACACAAATTTAATATAGGAAAGTAGAGATTTATGCGTAAACTTAAAGTATTTACTTCAAAAGTGGCCAATACATAGGTAGAGCTAGTTAGTAATTTATAAAATATATATGGCGATTAAGCTACACTGAATATTCTGCGTCTCATCCACTGTAGGATTCGTCAGGCTTATGAAACGCAGAATATTCAGTGTAGCTTAATCGCCATATATATTTTATAAATTACTATATATATATATATATATATATATATATATATATATATATATATATATGGTAATTCCATAATGTCATATGTGAGTGCGTAACTAACCTTTTACATATCTCTTTCTGCATACAATTACAAGTCGGAAGCTTTCTTTTTTATTAAGGACTAATATTTAAGCCCTGCGTTGCCCAGGTGTTTGGAGGTGAATGTTGAGCAAAAAAAAAAGTAGTCAATTTTATAACGTTGACACCTATTATGACCCTTTACGTTTATTTTTTGTGGCCCAAATCAAGTTATTATGTTCGATCCATGTCCGAGGCACCTATATCTAAAATTCCTAGTTTTTAGACCTAAAATTGTCGGAGGAGTTTAGTAGAGTTTTAAAGGTCAAATCGTTGAACTTTAACACCTTAACAGCCAAATGTCGTACCTAAAGCGGATTACAAAGAGTTTCGTTAATCTCAGTACCCTGTATGTCAAATTTTGAGTCTGTAAACTTAAAATTGACTGCGTTATTTCGTAGGGAAATGTACACACACATACATACATACACACAGACACTTTCACTTATATATATATATATATATATATATATATATATATATATATATATATATAGAGAGAGAGAGAGAGAGAGAGAGAGAGAGAAGGAGAGAGAGATTAGGTAATATTTGTAGGGCTTGGCCTTTCCACACTTGTCTTTTCTTCAACGACTTAACCTTCTTTTTTTTTTGCCTTACTTTTCGGAATCCTTTTTTGGGGCTAATCTTGACGAATCCGCTTCGTCAAAAATGGGAAACTAGATTTTCTTGCATCCGAGAGAGATTATATTTTTTCTGTTTGTCTTTTTTCATTCTTTCTTTCTTCATTCTCTTTGACACGAAACAGACTTATCTATTGCAGGTACTATCGTTTACATTGGCTACAGAGTTTGACATACGTCTGCACTCAACCCTTAATTCATTTGTACTAACCAACCTTCTACAGCAAAATACCAATTTTCAATATCCCGGCGTTAACCAGGATGCATTACATACTTTTCCTAACCATATCAATATTTGAAAATGCATATGTGAATTTTACATACTTACTCTATCCACACATCAGGTCTAGAAAGGTAATAAATGTTCAATATATTGTAAAATTTCTCATTTAACATCCGTTGGTCAGTTACTTCCATTGACTACTCCGACATCTATGAGCAATACGGTTTGTTTGTTACCTTAGCGAGAAGCAATCCGCTTTTTCTGCAATGTGGAACCATCTATGCTGGTAAATTATGCAGGCTTAAACAGCCCATAACTTCATCAACTCAGATTTTCATTACAAGAAACTTCATTCTCCACGACTTGAAGTCGAGGAAAATCTATAACAATAACCACCGAGGAATTACACCACTGTATGTCTCGACAATTTAATTTTCCGCCGGAATCACTGATATTTTGCGGGTGTTAGTTGATCATTCCCGTATTCCTGTCATCTACTTATACGTTCTATCATCTCAATCATACCAAAATTCTGCGCAGCAAAATTGAAAACCCGTTCGTACATATTAACGGGGAGCTCTATAAACACGAGATATCGTCTATATACCAAATTACTCGGATTTCTAAAGGTTCCAAACTAAAGCTCCCGGTAAAAATCCGATTAAATATATCACACAACTAACAAATATTACCTTCTGCTGCGCCAGTGAAACACGTTTATTCATTTATAAACTATCATTTCGAAGGATCACGTGTTATGTTTTCTACATCGGCCAAAAGTAGTTTAGAAAATAGTTAGAAAACCACATGTGGTTGTCGAAATTTACATCAATAACTGCTAACAGAAGGCTAAATAAGGTTTCATTATGTGAGCAATCCTGGGTTATTCCCGATTGCGTTGCTAGTTCAGTTTCATTTGGTTGCGGACACAAACCAACATTAACAAATCTTCAGCTGAATGGATTTTTATATTAAATTAATAATGTTGTTTTGTGAAGGAACATTTTTTATTGAGTATGATAGTATTAGCAATTGATTTGGTTTTATCTTAAGAACCATTATTAACCCGAGTGTGAGTTAATTCCAAGGTTGTATGGCGTGAGAAATTTTCATTGAAAATTACTAATTAAGTAATTTCATAAGGCTGGTCAATAAGAGCGAATTCAATTTTGGTAATGCAGAAGGTTTATTAATTGAAGTGGATCTCGAACCTCGCCAGACTTTCCCTGTTACCTCACTTATTATAAGCGTAGTGGGAGTGAATTTCGTAGTTACTGTAAAGGAGTTGAGTATGAACTAGCCTTAAATCCATACTACACCTGCCACTCTCACTGATCTATCTATCTCTCTCTCTCTCTCTCTATATATATATATATATATATATATATATATATATATATATAGAGAGAGAGAGAGAGAGAGAGAGCGAGAGCGAGATAGACACATAGAGAGATAGAGAGAGAGGAAGAGAGAGAGAGAGACATACATAGATAGATAAAAGAAAAACAAAAGGTACTAATCCTGCGTCCTAATTATGTTTTTACTGATCGAATAATCACGTTACTGTAAATCACTGCGTTGTAAAAAGAAAAGAAGAAGAATAAATACATTTTTTTACAAGGTGGTCACAACTTATCAAGGCCCGGAAGCCACTCAGGGATAAGGGTTATTGTAAGTACAGTACGTTAGTGTGGATATTTAAAGTGTCTACTTAAGGGGGCGGTTCATCAGGAATTTGTTTACGTTGGATTGAAGGCATACAAGTTGTAGTCAGGAGGGACGCATGCAGACGGAGCAGAGTTCCACAGGTGGGCAGTTCTAAGAAAGAAGTTTGTTTTTTTTATTATACGTAATTGTAGAAAGGAGTTTATTCAATAATATTTCCTTATAAAAACAAAAAAATTAGGCAATTAGAGTTTTGTTTCTCGTTGTCTACACAATTCGAGATAAAAACGAAAACCGTCTATTTGAGTAAATATTTCTCAAGAGACAACAACCAGAAAAGGACAGCTACCTGAACGCCATATCAATACTGCGGTCCTTTTATCTCTCTGGCTAAGTTGAGTTGTTTCCTTTGTTATGTTCTACAATGATTGTGATTATTTATTTATTGCATTTGCGGAAAACTTGGAAAGATGGGGATGATTGGAATTGCACATGAGACCCCGTCATCGTACTGAATTTTTGGGGGGTGTTCCGAACTAAAATCACCGAGAACTACACAAACATATAGGTGACTACTTCGGAGTCTTCAACGTGTAACTTTTGGTTCTTTCGTGACCAGGATTCGACGCCGTTGTCTTCTGTCTTGCTAAAAAAATATGGTCGACCTTCACAGATATATATCAAAAGTCTTAATATATTCTTTTTTTACTTTCACCGTCGTTTGGGCTCAAATTCACTGATGAAGCTGTTATGAATGCCGGATTTTTAATGTTAATTTTATACACAACTTCACCACCTAATAACATTCCGCTCCATATCAAAAGAAACACTCTCTTTTTTTTAACATGGTAGGCAATGTATCTGACGGAGGTCCATACAGCGTTCTCTTTTCGTATTTTGTAACAATGCGAAAAATGCATGTCTGCATAGTTAAAGTAAAACTTGCCTGTTTTGTACCAAATTGACCGCGAACATCGAATTTATCAGCAACTATCCCTGACCGACGAAAATCACGAAACAAATTCTTAAGAAAAATTCGAATCACTTCCAAAAATATAACATAAATTTACAGAGCGACACGCGACCCTTTTATTCAAATCTGTTTGGCGCTGACCTTCCTCTTTCCCAAAATTTTCGCTCACGTCTCGCAAGTACGTTTTATTTTTTTTGCTTTTTTTTCGTAATAGTCATAATCAGGAAAAATATAGGTCGTGAAGCAAACAAAAAAAAATAGGAACGCCTTACATGCATATTCAGCATTTAAAATCGCCAACACCATCCAAAGTGTTTGCACAATTATCCAACCCAGGCAGCGCTAATCAGCCCTTCAAATATTTTCATCGGCTTGATTCACAGCGAACTATTTTACTAGAATGATTGTATTCTTTTCATTACAAAAAACACAGAAAATAACAGGAATTATTCTTGAACGTGACGTGAACAACAGACTACAGCCAAACCAAAAAAAATCAGTAAAAAAATATTCCTAGATCTCATTCAAACATTTCCGCAGTTATGCTAACAACAATTCTTTCTGATAAAGTTCATTTACACACAAGTGACATGTCTACTAGAATTATTACAAAATTAAGGAGACCCACTTAATCAGTATGTTTTGTTCCTCTCTTAAAAAAATCATTGTGTGTATGATTCAAGAAATATCGCACGTTCTGTGTTTCAAAATATTTTTCTTCCAAAATTCTTCATAAAGTCAAAAGATAACACATTTCTTTTCCTTAAGAGTTGCCAAACTTCTAAAAAATATTTGGATGTGATGCACAGATAACCTTCTTTTTACAAAATTATCAAACATTAAAGAAGTCTTAAACGTTAAGTTCAGCCAATAACTTCATTAAAAAAAATTACCGGCATTATTATATATTATATCCTCACACTATTTCTTTTCTCCAAGTCGAAAACCATTTTCTTTTAATAAACTAGAAAACTAAAGAAAATAAATCATCTTTACAAATCATAAACTCTAAATTTAACTACTTATATTTTAAAATTCACATCTTTATTTGTTATATACACATTGATTTTTTCCTTTTTATTTAAAAATCACTTTAACACGTAAGAAAACACAACCAAATGCCTGCTCCAATATGGAGGCAGCGCCCAAATTTAGTCCTGAAATACAAACGACATATCTGCACAAAAAATCATTTTAGGAGTTATCCAATGTTTTGAAAGTAATGAAATTCGATCGCTGCTTCTCCACTCCCTCATAAATTCAAAGCGTTCTATAAATCAACGTTACAGATTTCACAAGGCATTAAACACCAAACATTTATGTTATGAATATTGATTACTGCAAAATAAAAATATACAATCCGTTGCAATTTATATGGTACAATATAAAAGCTGGGTTGGTGTGTATGATTCTATATTTTTGTGTGTATGATTCTATATTTTTATATGTATGATTCTATATTTTTGTGTGTATTATTCTATATTTTTGTGTGTTTGATTCTATATGTTTGTGTTTATGATTCTATAGTTTTGTATGTACGATTCTAGATTTTTGTGTGTATGATTCTAGATTTTTGTGTGTATGATTCTATATTGTTCTATGTATGATTCTATATTTTTGTGTGTACATTTCTATATTTTTGTATGGCGTATTCTATATTTGTGTATGTATGAGTCTATATTATTGTGTTTAGGATTCTATATTTTTGTATGTATGATTCTATATTTTTTATGTAGGATTCTATATTTTTGTATCCATGATTCTATATTTTTATATATATGATTCTATATTTTTGTGTGTATGATTCTATATTTTTGTGTGTATGATTCTATATTTTTGTGTGTATGATTCTATATTTTTATATTTATGATTCTATACTTTTGTATGTATGATTCTTTATTTTGGTGTGTATGATTCTATATTTTTGTGTGTATAATTTTATGTCTTGGTGTGTATGATTCTATATAGTTGTGTGTATGATTCTATATATTTGTATGCATGATTCTATATTTTTGTGTGTATGCTTCTATATTTTCATGTGTATGATTGTATATTTTTTGTATTTATGATTCTATATTTTGGTGTGTATGGTTCTACATTTTAGTATATATCATTCTATATTTTGATGTGTATTATTGTATATTTTTGTGTCTATGATTCTATATTTTGGAGTGTGATTGTATATTTTTGCCTGTATGATTCTTTATTTTAGTGTGTATGGTTCTATATTGGTGTGTGTATGATTCTATATTTGGTGTGTACGATTCTATATGTTGATGTATATTATTCTATATGTTTGTGAGTATGATTCTATAGTTTGCCGTGGATTATTCTATGTTTATGTATGTATGACTCTATATTTGTTGTGTATGATTCTATATTTTTGTGTGTATGATTGTATATTTTTGTCGTATGATTCTATTTTTGTGTGTATGATTCTATATTCGTGTGTGTATGATTCTTTATGTTTGTCTGTATGATTTTATATTTTTGTGTGTATGATTTTATATTTTGGAGTGTATTATTCTATATTTGGCCGTGTATGATTCTATAGTTTTGTGTGTATGATTCTATATTTTTGTGTGGATTATTCTATATTTTCGTGTGTATGATTCTATACTTGTGTGTGTAGGCTTCTATATTTGTGTGTGTATGATTCTATATTTTTGGTGTGTATGATTCTATATTTTTGTGTGTATGATTCTATATTTGGCCTGTATGATTCTAGATTTTTGTTGTTATGATTCTATATTTGTGGGTGTATGATTCTATATATTTGTGTGTGTTATTCTATATTTTTGTGTATTATTCTATAGTTTTGTCTGTAAGAATCTATATTTTTGTGCGTATGATTCTAAATTTTTGTGTGTATTATTCTATTTTTGGGTGTGTATGATTCTCTATTTTTGTGTGTTAGATTCTATATTTGTGTGTATGATTCTATAATTTTTCGTATGATTCTATATTTTTTTCGTATGATTCTATATTTTTTTCGTATGATTCTATGTTTTTGTCGTATGATTCTACATTTTTTGTGTGTATGATTCTATATTTTTTGTGTATGTTCTATATTTGCGTGGGCAGTATTCTATATTTTTGTGTGTATGTATTCTACATTTTTGTGTGTATGATTCTATTATTTGGTGTATATTTTTCTATATTTTGCTGCGTATGATTCTTTAATTAAGTTTGTATTATTCTATAGTTTGGTGTATGATTCTATATTTTTGTCGTATGATTCTATATTTTTGGTGTGTCTGATTCTATATTTTTTGTGTATGTTCTATATTTGCGTGGGCAGTATACTATATTTTTGTGTGTATGTATTCTAGAATTTTTTTGTATGATTCTATTGTTACGTGTATATATTTCTATATTTTGCTGCGTATGATTCTTTAATTAAGTTTGTATTATTCTATAGTTTGGTGTATATGATTCTATAATGTAGTGTGTATCATTCTATATTTTTGTGGGCATGATTCTATATTTTTGTGTGTATGATTCTATAGTTGTGTTTGTATAATTCTATAGTTTTGTGTTTATGATTCTATATTTTTGTGTGTATGATTCTATATTTTTGTGTGTATTATTCTATAGTTTTGGTAGATATTTCTCTCCATTTTGGTGTGGATAATTCTTTAATTAAGTTTGTATTATTCTATATTTTGGTGCGTATGATTCTATAATTTTATGTGTATGATTCTATATTTTTGTAGGTATGATTGTATATTTTTATGTGTATGATTGTATATTTTTGTGTGTATTATTCTATAGTTGTGTTTGTATTATTCTATATTTTTGTGTGTATGATTCTATAGTTTTGGTGTATATTTTTCAATATTTTGGTGTGTATGATTCTATAATTTAGCATGTATTATTTTGTATATTTAGGTGTGTATGATTCAACATTTTTGTGTGTATGATTCTATATTTTTGTGTGTATTGTTCTATAGTTTTGTGTGTATGATTCTATATTTTTGGTGTGTATGCTTCTATTTTTTGTGTGTATGATTCTATATTTTGGTGTATATGATTCTATATTTGTGTTTGTATGATTCTGAATTTTTGTGTGTATGAGTCTATATTTTTGTTTGTTTGATTCTTTATTTTTGTGTGAATGATTTAATATTTTGTGTGTATGATTCCATATTTTTGTTGTGTATGATTCTATATTGTTATGTTTATTATTCTATATTTTGATGTTTTCGATTCTATATATGCGTGGGTATGCTTCTACATTTAGGTGTGTATGATTGTATATTTTGGTGTGTATCATTCTATATTTTTGTGTGTATGATTATATATTTTGGTGTGTATCATTCTATATTTTTGTGTGTATGAATGTATATTTTTGTGTGTATGATGTTATAATTTTATGTGTATGATTCTTTATTTTTGTGTATATGATTCTATATTTAATGTGTATCATTCTATGTTTTTGTGTGTATGATTCTATATTTGTGTGTGTATGATACAATATGTCTGTGTGTATGATTCTATATTTTTGTGTGTACGATTCTATACTTTATGTGTATCATTCTATATTTTTGTGTGTATGATTCTATATTGTTGTGTGTATGATACTATATGTTTGTGTGTATGATTCTATATTTGTGTGCGTCTGATTCTATAATTTTATGTGTATGATTCTATATGTTTATGTGTATGATTCTATATTTTTGTGTGTATGATTATATTTTGTTGTATGTACGATTCTATATTTTTGTGTGTGTGGTTATATTTTGTTGTATGTATGATTCTATATGTTTGTGTGTATGATACTATATGTTGGTGTGTATGATTCTATATTTTTGTGTGTATGATTCTTTATTTGTTGTGTATAGTTCTATAGTTTGGTGTGTATGATTCTATAGTTTGGTGTGTCTGATTTTATAGTTGTGTTTGTATGATTCTATAGTTTTGTGTTTATGATTCTATATTTGTGTGTGTATGATTCTATATTTTTGTGTGTATTATTCTATAGTTTTGATGGATATTTTTCTCCATTTTGGTGTGTATAATTCTTTAATTAAATTTGTATTATTCTATATTTTGGTGCGTATGATTCTATAATTTTATGTGTATGATTCTATATTTTTGTTGGTATGATTGTATATTTTTATGTGTATGATTCTATATTTCTGTGTGTATTATTCTATAGTTGTGTTTGTATTATTCTATATTTTTGTGTGTATGATTCTATAGTTTTGGTGTATATTTTTCAATATTTTGGTGTGTATGATTCTATAATTTAGCGTGTATTATTTTGTATATTAAGGTGTGTATGATTCAACATTTTTGTGTGTATGATTCTATATTTTTGTGTGTATGATTCTATATTTTTGTGTGTATGATTCTCTAGTTTTGTGTGTATGATTCTATATTTTTGGTGTGTATGCTTCTATTTTTTGTGTGTATGGTTCTATATTTTGGTGTATATGATTCTATATTTGTGTTTGTATGATTCTGAATTTTTGTGTGTATGAGTCTATATTTTTGTTTGTTTGATTCTTTATTTTTGTGTGTATGATTTAATATTTTGTGTGTATGATTCCATATTTTTGTTGTGTATGATTCTATATTGTTATGTTTATTATTCTATATTTTGGTGTTTTCGATTCTATATATGCGTGTGTATGCTTCTACATTTTGGTGTGTATGATTGTATATTTTTGTGTGTATCATTCTATATTATTGTGTGTATGATTATATATTTTGGTGTGTATCATTCTATATTTTTGTGTGTATGAATGTATATTTTTGTGTGTATGATGCTATAATTTTATGTGTATGATTCTTTATTTTTGTGTATATGATTCTATATTTTATGTGTATCATTCTATATTTTTGTGTGTATGATTCTATATTTGTGTGTGTATGATAAAATATGTCTGTGTGTATGATTCTATATGTTTGTGTGTACGATTCTATACTTTATGTGTATCATTCTATATTTTTGTGTGTATGATTCTATATTGTTGTGTGTATGATACTATATGTTTGTGTGTATGATTCTATATTTGTGTGCGTCTGATTCTATAATTTTATGTGTATGATTCTATATGTTTATGTGTATGATTCTATATTTTTGTGTGTATGATTATATTTTGTTGTATGTACGATTCTATATTTTTGTGTGTGTGGTTATATTTTGTTGTATGTATGATTCTATATGTTTGTGTGTATGATACTATATGTTGGTGTGTATGATTCTATATTTTTGTGTGTATGATTCTTTATTTGTTGTGTATAGTTCTATAGTTTGGTGTGTATGATTCTATAGTTTGGTGTGTCTGATTTTATAGTTGTGTTTGTATGATTCTATAGTTTTGTGTTTATGATTCTATATTTTTGTGTGTATGATTCTATATTTTTGTGTGTATTATTCTATAGTTTTGATGGATATTTTTCTCCATTTTGGTGTGTATAATTCTTTAATTAAATTTGTATTATTCTATATTTTGGTGCGTATGATTCTATAATTTTATGTGTATGATTCTATATTTTTGTGGGTATGATTGTATATTTTTATGTGTATGATTCTATATTTTTGTGTGTATTATTCTATAGTTGTGTTTGTATTATTCTATATTTTTGTGTGTATGATTCTATAGTTTTGGTGTATATTTTTCAATATTTTGGTGTGTATGATTCTATAATTTAGCGTATATTATTTTGTATATTAAGGTGTGTATGATTCAACATTTTTGTGTGTATGATTCTATATTTGTGTGTGTATGATTCTAAATTTTTGTGTGTATAATTCTATAGTTTTGTGTGTATGAATCTATATTTTTGGTGTGTATGCTTCTATTTTTTGTGTGTATGGTTCTATATTTTGGTGTATATGATTCTATATTTGTGTTTGTATGATTCTGAATTTTTGTGTGTATGAGTCTATATTTTTGTTTGTTTGATTCTTTATTTTTGTGTGTATGATTTAATATTTTGTGTGTATGATTCCATATTTTTGTTGTGTATGATTCTATATTGTTATGTTTATTATTCTATATTTTGGTGTTTTCGATTCTATATATGCGTGTGTATGCTTCTACATTTTGGTGTGTATGATTGTATATTTTTGTGTGTATCATTCTATATTATTGTGTGTATGATTATATATTTTGGTGTGTATCATTCTATATTTTTGTGTGTATGATTGTATATTTTTGTGTGTATGATGCTATAATTTTATGTGTATGATTCTTTATTTTTGTGTATATGATTCTATATTTTATGTGTATCATACTATATTTTTGTGTTTATGATTCTATTTTTGTGTGTGTATGATACTATATGGCTGTGTGTATGATTCTATATTTTTGTGTGTACGATTCTATACTTTATGTGTATCATTCTATATTTTTGTGTGTATGATTCTATAGTGTTGTGTGTATGATACTATATGCTTGTGTGTATGATTCTATATTTGTGTGCGTCTGATTCTATAATTTTATGTGTATGATTCTATATGTTTATGTGTATGATTCTATATTTTTGTGTGTATGATTATATTTTGTTGTATGTACGATTCTATATTTTTGTGTGTATGGTTAAATTTTGTTGCATGTATGATTCTATATGTTTGTGTGTATGATACTATATGTTGGTGTGTATGATTCTATATTTTTGTGTGTATGATTCTTTATTTGTTGTGTATAGTTCTATAGTTTGGTGTGTATGATTCTATAGTTTGGTGTGTCTTATTTTATAGTTGGATGTGTATGATTCTATATTTTTCATAGTGCATCGGCGTGTGTGTGTGTGTTTTGCTCTCTCCGTTTTCTCGTTTTGCTTCTTTCGTGTGTTTCTCATTACCCCTATTTATATTTTCTTTTTCGCCTGCTGATTTAAAAAAAAAAAATTAACACATTCGTAGTGTTGTTGAAGACTAAATTTTTTTCATTCTATCTCACCAAAAAAATTGGCAATATTCTCAACACACTGGAGAAGAAAGCCATCATTCTAAATTACATAAATATATATTTATTTCTGCATAAATTCCATTAAAAAGACATTTAAAAGAATGTTCTATAAATTTTCCAATGTTAACTTTTATTTTATATATTTTTTGTTTTTACCTATATGGATTCTCGCCCATTTTCTTATCGACTTAGTGGGTGTATATTTTGTTTTAATAATGTGGATCCATTTACGTTGTGTTTTTTCTGTGTTTGTTCTTTCATGGTGTTTAGCGTGTTCCCAAGTTCTTTTGTGGCGTGAGGTCACGGAAATTATAATGCCAGCACCGACACAGATATGTAAGTTTTCCAAAATTGATGTGTGCTTGTTCCCTGTATATTGCATTATGTGTATCACTTTTTTTATCTATGTATGAAATTGTGATACCCCGTACCTATATGTGGTCGTATATGTTGTATAATAACAGTTTGACATAAGTTTCTGATGGTTGATTGCGTACCTCATCGCTGCAAAAGGAAAATGCATGCACAGAATAAACATTCAGAGGCTTTTTTAAATAAACAAAAATTCTAGATTTATTTCTCTATGTAAGGATTGCTCAACTTCTTCCTTTTATTGGTCGACATAACTTTTTATTGCATTTATTTTTGCCCACAAATTTATGTACCAATCCTTACCTGACTGTATCCAAAAATAAATCAGAAACTAGACTGATTGCATGCGAGAGAGAAGATATTTTCCTCTCTTCCGTTCACACGTTCCCTCTTTATTTATTTTCTTGTTCTCTTTCACCCTGACCTGAATAGCACTTACTTCTTGATTCTTTTGTATTAACCAACATTTACAGCAAACTCATAATTAAAAAAAATACCAGCGTAACCCTAATTAGAATACTTATAATTTGTGTGCGATTATTACAAAAGTAGGCACTAACGCCGTCATGCACATTTCAATGTTTAACAGTGTCTAAAAAACGATTGCATCGAAAAGACTTATTGGTTGTCCGATGTTTCCCGATCACAGTATACTGTTAAACATGACATTTTAATTCATGCCAGTTGTTGATGTTTTAGTATGTAATCAATTCCCTTTTGATTATAATATATATAATGAGTGATAGTTTGCCCGGTGGACTAATTCACAACGGAAATATATATATATATATATATATATATATATATATATATATATATATATAACATAATGATAATGATAATGTCGTTCATCAAAATCTGCCTGTGCTTGTTTACACTACCACAACTTGACGATCCTGAATATAGTCTTTATTTTCTTATAGATGAGATTTTTTTATCTATAAGGGAATAAATACTATTTTTCATATCTGATTTTTCGATTATCGGATGATATTCTGTAGAAAACATGTCGAAGAAAAATGACAATGAAATGAATTTCCGTGTGTTGAAATTTGCAAAAGTTAATCTCAGCCATTTCGAAACCCATGAGGAAGGACCTCTGTCAATCATACACACAAAAATTGACACTTTATATAAATAACTACAGAGATATATAGTGATAGTGATAGATAAAGAGATTATCAGAATAAATATTTTTAATAACTGCAAAACCATTTTAATATAAAAAATTAAAGTCATCAACATGTTTATACCCAATCTGCCTCTATGTTGTCCTATCAAAGATTCTTCATTAATTTTATTGCTAGCGTTAAAAGCTTTAGTAATTTTGTTAGCTGTGTATATATTGTCTTTTATTTACATTTTATTGTATCAGAGAAGAAGCAATCGAACTAAAAATGATTTATAACAAAATAACAGAGGTGTATTATCTTTGTGTCGATTTTTGTAAGCTCATAAAATTGACGTATATATTTACAAAAAAATAAGGTAACGTCCAATGATCGACATTTTAGATACACCCGCAGTGATATCTTTACGTTTTGACGTTTTGATTGTAATCAAGTTCTTCTCTTATTTAAGAAAAATGTATTATGTTAAGTATTCATCCAGTAATCTCATATCTGATTTCCCTTAGAAGAGCATCGTGCAATTCTTTGTCAAAATATTTAAATCTTCAGCAGAAATGGCTTGCCTAAATCCATATTGTTGGTTGGACAAAAAATTCGAAGCTGTAAGGTGATGAACTAGAGCTTGCTCAATTATGGGCTTCAAGGAGAACTGGAGCAACTTTAATTGTACAGGCGGGATGCGATCAGATCCACATGTTTTGAAGTGTCTACGTTGTTTATGATTAGTTGCACTTCAGAAAGGATGCTTTTAAGATAAGCTAATATGGTTTCTCTCCGCAAAAGAAATCATTGAGGAGTGGTTTGCTAATTCCAATGTAGTATTTAGGCAAACCGACTTGCAAGCATGACCCCCTTCTCGGTTGCAGTGCAAGCAAGATCATACTTATTGGATAGTGGTGGAATGGTTCATTGCCAGTTATTTACTGTTCTGTTGTAAATTTTCCAGAAAGCACGTGTTCCTAATTTATTCGCGTCAATCAATGTTCTGGTGCTGTACGTGTATTTTCTCTTAGCTGTCGCTATAACTTCTTTACAATTTCTTCAAACTTCTGTATAGCTTCAATAATTTTGTCTGTTTGTACTGGATGTGCCGTATAAATCTGCGGTACACATGCTGCCCTTGATTAATGGAAGCTTCGAAAGTTGAAGTAAACCATTGGGGAGAGTGGGGCTTGCTATAGAATGGTGGTCAGAAATATATCTAGAATGGAGGCTTGTGCATCTTATCGGTCTGGGATAGGGATCGAAAACATTAATATATGGGGTATTGAGAAGCTGTGTGTTATGCTACCATCTGCGTATGTGTAAGTAGAGAAATTTAGTCAGTTACTGTACTGGATATAAAATCACCCTATAAAATAAAAAAGTGCTCTATCTATGTTGTCAGAGACTTTGTTGATTAGGATACAGTCCTAAGCCGAGGGAGACTTGTATAGAAAATATAATTAGCGAATGCTCTGTTGACGGTTAAATCCAAAGCACATAAAGGCCTGCTCATCTCATTTTCGTTTTGTTTCTCCAGGCAAGGGGATTGTGTTTCGAATATAGACTCCAAGTCCATGCATCTATCTGTCTTAGTACTAGTTTGAGATAACCAGACATGTTAAAGTTGTTAGAGGGAATGGTGGAGGGCAGGTTAATTCTAATTAGTGCCAAAATATCCGGAGAGTTTGTTATGTGAGATGATTCAAAACAATATGAGCTTCAATGGAGTATTTTTGTTTGAGTCGGTGCCTGGTTCACTCGTATTTTTTTTAATAAAAGTGCCATTTAGTTTTATGATCAATTCAGTTTTAAATGAGGGGTGCTAAAAACATGGCTGTGTACATTACCAAACATACAACACAAGCCGACTCTTAATCTATGGCTCTGTGGCTGCGGGAGAGTCAAGCTGAGAGTTATGCGCGACATGGCATTATAACTGCCCTGATATTATACAACAGCTGATTGAGCAGCCGCTCTTAGCACTACCAATGAGTCATGCACTGTAAGTCTAAGACAGCAGCCAGACAACTGTCAAACTTTCACACAAAAATCAAACCAATCTAATTGCACTGATATACGGCACTCCGGCACTCCCTAGATACCTTGTTTTAGAGGATTGGTATGTGGCGGAAATGAAAGCAGAGTTCATTGATTTAATCAGAAAACACTGTCAAAATATTGGGAGTCAGTCAAGGCCATGTGATCGCATCTCGTAGCCTAGCATATACACAAGAAAGGATTATGAAAGGCGGGCAATATATAGAGCATATCTACTCCTTAAACAGTTTACAACCAGTAATTTGTTCGAGTCAACAGCTACACAGCGCTCGTCCACCAGTACGGAAATGCCTTCTTTTCCTTTATATTATGCCAGGATATAAGAAAAACAGGTTTTGCTTCAGAATTGTCTTAATCCAAACAGGGTGACATGAGAAAACCTATGGGTTCATCAACACCAAGAGTGTTATCCCCGCGCTTAGGTCCTAAGGCAGGCATTTCTGTGCCCCTCATGGGCTCTTATGATTAGCTGCATAAATACTATAGGTTATATATCAATTGAAATGTTACACACCTCAAGCTAGGAGTTTTCTATGCTTTTTATTTCTTTCTTAATAGGAAAGTAAAGGTAAGTAAACAATATAATATGGAAGCAGCTTATCAATCTCAAGCCTAGAATGTCTCTAGCATTGAAAACAGCAAGGAAATGGCAATCAAGTATTAATTATAACGTTCTTGAACAGATATGTTTATGTTGTTATGTAAATTATATGTTTATTAAATGAACTGTCTATGGTTGTCAATTCCTTTTTGCCATGCCTCTCTCTCTCTCTCTCTCTCTCTCTCTCTCTATATATATATATATATATATATATATATATATACATATACATATATATATATATATATATATATAATAAGTGTACGAAATTTATTATGGGCATCAATATTAACATATTAACACCTTATCAGTATCATAAATTGAATGTTAAACAAGGTAGTTTTTTTTTTATTCTAAGTCGCTCAACACGGCTAAATCGCGATTGAGAAAAAAGTCGAAAATATATTATAAAACAACGGAAAACATGAAATATAATCAACAGTAACGATTAAAAGATGTAATTTTGCTTTCAGGAAGAACGTTGCACAATTAATTGCAATGGTCGCTAGTACTCTCAAGAATAAAGGCGAGTGAGAAGAATAAAAAAGCAAAATAAATGCACTAAACGTGAATGCAGAAGCATCATAAAATCAGATGATATATACTTTTCTCATCGAAGATTTTGTAAAAAGTGTTCTTTTACTAAAATATCAGATCTTTGCGACGTATTCCCAATGTAATGTTTACCGTGATTTAGTTTCAAAATAATTAATAGAATTAAAATGGTGAGCCAGTCTTTTCGAAGTGAACCAGCAACACGTGAATTCGATGCCAAAAAAAGCTGTTCATAAGGCAGTGATGCTTTACGGGCAGTTATGTCCCTAATGATACTTAAGCAGGGTGGGATATCTTTTTTAATGAGGTTTTATACGCATGTTGGAAAAACTAAAACTTTGGTGTATTGTAATTTCCACACTATTTAGAAGATGGCCATTGTTCCAGAGAAGTTTGTGAAAAATGTAATTTGTCCCACCACATAGGTATTGAAAAATACATTATAGCCGTATACAAAAAGACTTTATTGAATGGATTAGTTGTCTTCCTTTATTGAACAAATTTGGCAAAACTTGTGGAAAACAGGTAAATGTACATTTGCGATTTACAGGAGCCATAACAAGTGAATGTAATTTTGCGGGGGGGGGGGATTTGATGATTAAGTCTCATTTTTATGAATATATGATTTTGTTTTTAGTTTAAATCTCTTGATTTCTTGGGGAATATAGGGCCGCAACGACGCACCCTAATTGACTCGAGTTTGGCTGGTCTTCTTCAGTTCGACCCATGTCCTTCCGGCAGCCCTGGTCTCAGTCTCAATGTATGCGGCGGGCGACCAATTTCACGCTTAACTTGCGAGTTCCATTCAAAGACGTGTCTGGTGATGTTGAATGTAGACATCCGCGAGGTGTGACCAATCCAGTTCCATTTTTGTTTTCTGGTCTCTAGCTCTTTTGGGACTTGGTTGGTTTTATTCCGCAGTTTTATTGGTAATATTCTCTGGTCATCTGATGTTTAGGATGTTGGTGAATGCTTGGAGTTAGTAAATGTTAGTCTTAGTCACTCTCCACGTTTTTGTAGCCATAAAGTATAACCGACTTTCCATTGGTGTTGAAAATTCGGATATTATTCCAGTGAGAATGCTGCTGTTCTCCAGATCGGCCGTAAGATGCTAAAGTCGTGTCTGTTGTGCTTATACGGCGCTTGATATCGTAATTCGTTCCTCCACCAACACAGCCCCGATACACAAATTATCAAACTTCTAATGTTCTCTTGTTGTATTTTCACTGGATCTTGCCTTCTCTTATTTACCCTCATGGCCTCTGTTTTCCCGATGTTTATGTGGAGGCCAGTCTTTCCAGTTTCCTCTGCCACACGACATAGCTTCTCCTGCGCACCTTAAAATCTGTGTGAAATGTGGTTGATGTAATCTGCATAGTCCAAGACTTCCAGCCGTTTTATAAAATTCAATTGAATACCCGTCCTCTGCCACGCCGTTGTTCGTTTCATATCCCAGTCGACCACCAAAGGAACTATCTGTGAGGGCAGGCAATCTTTACAGATGCCGGTTTGTACGCCAACGGATTCTGTTAGCCTACCGTCGTGGATAACTTGACAGCTGGCATCCTCGTAAATCTGTCGTAAAAGAATAAAAATGATTACGATAAAATAATACGAATTTATCTCATTATTACCCGAAATAGATTATATATTATAAAATCTTCCCCTCAATATTTAAATATTTCTACCTACATTTTTGCTAATTACGCCGTATTTTCAACACACACACACACACACACACACACACACACACAGACACACACACACACACATATACTGGTCAAGGAGAAGTCGAAAATTTCAATTTTATTGTAAATTTGGTCCATTTAATACCTGCTGGTAAGCGACCCCACCGACCAATTCGATAACCATAATTTTTACCGCCGGAGCTTTACGTTAGCGGGTACCTAATCGCATATTGGTCTCCATAGCAGACAAATTTTTCCCTTCGCCCTTCTCTTTCCCTTCGTCGTTCTTTTTACCATTAATACAAAAAAAAAATTACTTTAAAAATAAGTGCCCTTACAAAAGTGCGTGACCATCTTTTACTTTAAATCACGATCGAAACTGGAAAGCTATACACTTGAAACCACCTGACCAATACGTAAATTTCTCGTCTCTTCGCCTTAACACCAAAATGAAGACAAAGAAAAAGAAATTCACGAACCGGACTTTTGACCCTGATGAGGCTATGTATTAGCGAAATATAGGACTTACAAAAAGATCCATAAACAAAAATGATTTTATCATTATATCCGACACTTCAAAGTTTTCAAAAATGTCTCATTTATATATATATATATATATATATATATATATATATATATATGTGTGTGTGTGTGTGTGGGTGTGTGCGTGTGTGGGTGTGTGTGTGTGGTCCTCCCTTGCAATTCTTTCACGATAAACAACCGTCTAGCTGAACCCCATTGGCAGTAATTTCCCTCACTCTTTATCTGTACCTAAATCGAAACGTAGATTCCATGAACAAAGTTTCTTTCCTAGAAGTGCACCCCTGTGTAACTCTCTTCTGTTTACCCGTGCCCCACCTGACTACCTCTTAGATCTCTTCAAGCCCAACAAAAAATATCCTGATTAACCGCCCCCTTAAGTAAGACACTTTATAAAATCTCCAATATTAACAATTACTACGATACTATCCCATTGATTACTGTACACGCAATAACCCTTATCCCCGAGTGACTTCCGGGCCTTAATAAGCGGTGACCTCCATGTAATATTTCTATCTCTCTCTCTCTCTCTATATATATATATATATATATATATATATATATATATATATATATATATATATATATATACACGCTTTTCTCACTCTCGATTATTGAAATTATCTGTAGTTTTTAGTTTTATATCTATTTTCTATGGGATTTTTTTCCGAGACTATCCTGTTTCTCTTTTTTCTTTGTTTGGTTGCGTGTTTTCCATTTCTTTGACGATCGCTATCGTTTACCCTCATGTTCTACTCAAGTGTGTTATGTTTTTGCATTTTTGTATCCATATTTTTCATCGTAACTTGCTGTCACGCCATGAATGGCAACAATTTGTCGACGAATTAACTGGGGGGGGGGGAAGCCATCACATTGATAATTCACTTTTTGGCGTTTGCTTCGACGAAATTTCGCGTCAAATTCGGCAGTTGCGTTTTTCCCAAAATCGGCCGGTTTTTGCATGCGAGCAACATATCTTCCTCTCTTTTTTATTAGTTCTACTTTTTTTCACACGAATCGAATGACATTTAAGGGGCCACCGCTTCTATACCTTTTGGCATACGTTAACCATAACCTTTTGAACACTTTTTGCACTATATAAACTGCAGAGAAAAGAATCACAATTTTCAAATGCTGGCGTAACCCGGGATAAATGATATATGATGAAAATGTCTCGGTAATTTTTTTTTTTTTTTAACTAGGGGAATGCAATTAACGCTTTTGCGAAATAAAAACCATAAAGGCTTGAGAAATGTAATTTACAGAAACTAAGTCTCGTTTATAATCCATTTTAAAGAGACAAACAATGTCGTCAACGCAAGAAAAATGTTTTTATAAAATCAAATATTATGCCCTCTTTATGGAAAGCTACAAAATATAAAATGTGTCCCATTTAAAACTCCTTTGTATATATATATATATATATATATATATATATATATATATATATATATATATATATATATATATATATATATATACCAGTCAGTACGGACACGAATATGGAAGATCAGATAATAAATAAACGATGATTTATACGATCAAAGAATCCAACCTTCATCGCCCTTCGGGGCCGGTGGCGCAGTTCAAAGAGACGTTGAATCTCTACGGTTTCAGATGGATATTTTCTGAAGATAGCGGTTTCAATCCTATCCAAAGCGTGCCAAAGGTTTAGTTGGCTAAAACGTGGTGAGACGACAACTACTACAGATGTCAGTGATTGCTGAGAATGGAGTTAGGAGATTCGAAGTTCCTATCCGTCGCGGTTACAATCTGACGAAGGCCAGAGGAATAGTTGGCCGAAACTTCGTGGAAAACAACAACCAATAAAGATGAAAAAACAACTAATAAAGATAAGAATAATAGTTCGAAATATAAATAAATTAATATATATATATATAATGTTCAAAAATGAATTCCAATTAAGTAATAATATATATATATATATATATATATATATATATATATATATAAATTAGTCTAATTCAAGAATAGGTTAAATAGGGAGTGCACTGTGACGAAATACCTATGCACATATATCATTGTTTGTGACTAAACTCGCAATATGAAAATACAACACACATATGTCAGAGTAAATAGAGGTTAGCTTAACTCGAACAAATGTAAGTGAATATTGAATACAGAACATACATCTCATAACATGTTCTAAAAAAGTTATATGCAAGTACGCTAATTTATATTGTGATTATCATAACATTTATATGATAAGACTAAACTGTTTTTTGTGTGAGATATATATGAGATATATAGAAACGAGCGACAGTATAATCAGTAGGTGTGATTACATCTGAAATATTGGTGAGTATTAATCTTTTTGAATATATACAACTGAATGTTTTTTTTTGGGAATTGTATCGATGCATTTGATGGAATTGAGCTGGCCTAACTCGACAAATTAACATCTCACCCAGGATAGTCAACATATCATTGACGTAATTTTGGCGATCAAGTGTGACATTTTTTATGGTTTTCGACCAATTACTGTTTTAATAAGGGTTGACCCCATCGATTTTATTCACGGCGTGAAGGTGCTACGTCGTTTATTTTCTATCGAAAGTCACTGAACTGATAGTAAGAAATACGTAAAATCTTACAAACTGAGCAGAGATGATTTCGAATTCAGAATATATCTATTTGAGCAATGTAAATAACACATTTTAGAAAACATTTTAATGCATTTAAATAAGTTAATTTGAAAACCTGAAAATGTTGTAGACTGAAAAATCATTTTTATTTACATTTTTTGATGATATTAAAAAAATTCGGAATTTAATAACATCAAAAAAAGTAAATAAAAATGATTTTTTATTCCACAATATTTTCAGGTTTTCAAATTGTCTTATATTTATTTGAATTTAGGGGATTTAAGAAGGATGTAGAAGTTTAAAACACCGGAGAGAATATGTGCATTAATTAATGTATTGATGTATTAATGTATATTTGGAATAACTGTGAGGAGATATAAAGGACGTTTAGAACAAACTCAAGTTTAGGCTTGTAACTAAATATGTTTAAAAATCAAAACTTGCCAAGAAAGCTGATTTTGAAACCTTAACCTTTAAGGACTTAGTGTATGAATCGCTTTGATTTAATTTTGTCCAAAAAATAAAGTGCATGATAAGTTGTTTTAAAGTTCCTGTTATTTATTTTATAAAAGCGTTCTAGATTGCAGAACATCTTTGGAAAAAATCCAGATAACGCAGATTCAATATTTAGCTCAGCGTGTAATTTAGATTTTATTTTAAACATAATAAAAACTGAATAAACGTTATTGCTTAAGCGTGTAATTAAAAAAGCTTATAGGAAAAGGAAAAATCCAGATTGTTCAACACTTTATTAAAAATCGCAATACATTACACGATACTACGCTTTAAAATCTATTTCTCACCGTTCTATAATGATCTTTAGATGGATTAAGATGATTTTATAAATTTCGAAAATAGAAATAATTTGAGAAAAGGATTAAATACCAAAACCGTGCTATAATAACATTTATCTTTTTGTTAAAAATAAATAATTCACTATAGATAGGTCTACTCTTGTAACCAGTTTACATGACACACATCCGAGTTGCTTTAGATTCATCTCACGATCGGCCCTCTTACCGTAGAAAAGTCCAAGTAAATAATAATCTACACAAATATGCAGCGATAAGTGATACTATAAGATAATAATGAAAGATGTCGACAGACGTCAGCTATCACATATTATACTATGATTGATTAAAAATTGAATTGTTATACCGAAGGGTATGCTATTATGTGGACTATATCCGGGCAATTACATTTTTGCCAACCTCAGCATTTACTCTGCTGTATTTTTGGCAACCTCAATATTTACTCTGCTGTATTTTTGGCAACCTCAACATTTACTTTGCTGTATTTTTGCCAATTTAATGTCCCTCAGTCATCTGTCAGTAGTCCTGCTGACTTGCGCTTACAAAAGCGACACAGAGCTTTACTACCAAAATTAACGCCATACACTCTTGCCCAGCTACACCTACTTTCACGAAGGGAAGAATCTGTGTGTTAAGTTTGTCGTGGAGGAGACTAATGCTGCCCACTTCGGCGTTTACCTGTGATGATATATGTCAAAGGCCACTGTATCTGAAGCAACGCATCTCACGACGGACTTTGCACGACCGATTTTCAACCTCTTTAAGCGACTCTCTGAGCAGTCCTTCGCAATGTGGTTGGGACTACCACACGGCTAGCAATACATTTTTCATCGTAAGTGTTCACATTTGACTGTAGGTGAATTATGGCAGACGTAGCAGTTGCCAACTCTGTAGGGCCGTTTTGATCAATTATGATAGCTCTTGTTCGGATCCACAGGTTTTCGGCACTCAATTTTTCTATTCTGGAAGAGGCACGTAAAACATGTTTATCATGTTGCGGCAGTCCAGACACGTACGCCAACATTCGAGCAACGGTCTCTCAACCAACCGAATTTGTGTCGCAGTTCAGAAAAAAAAACTCGTCCACCGTTTGATTAGGAAGAAGTTGCGAGTAACAACTGGTCATATGCATTAAATGCATCAGTAGCAAACACGGTTATAAGGATTTGCTTGATCTGTTTTGGATTCCCTTCTGCTCAATGCTTAGTTAATGTATATAACCAGAGCTACAACTCGCAATCTCCATGACACGACACGCTCAATAGTTTTCATGGTGATAAGCTCACACACCATTCCACATTTTCAATCTACCTGATAAAGGGCATGTTAGCGGCAGCGCCACGAAATTCCGGCATCAACCAGACATAAAACATATTGGTTCACATGGGCGAAAGCTGATATAATATGGCGAAATAGCTACTACAGTATTTGAACCGAGTCACATCTGTTGTTCTGTCTTTTCTGATTTAGTTTCAATAGTTTCGTTCGACACGCGTTGTCCCTGTACGCTGTCTTCTCACTCCCCGTGAATCCTTTCCCTTCCTCTTTTATGCCGGCCAGCAAACTCCATTTAATTTGCATATCTCACACGTAAATTTGCATTATAGTTGTAGCTATAAATTCGAAATCGGCATTTTAACTTCTTTGTTTACTCAGAGGACAATACACGAAACTCGTGCTACTCAGGTAAGCCAGGGTTTTCCCTGCAACATTATTTTATGTGTACAATAATTGCAATGGATCATATTACACGTTTTACTACTTTACCCCAACCTCTGGCCTCTAAAATACTAGATTTCTAAGTACGTGTGTTAGATGTGTCACTTCTGGTGTTCTTATAGTTATGCATCCATATTGTATGCATATCATTGTTATTTTTGTTTCGCAAAAAAGGTTCCGTTACGAATCATTCCTTGAAATGGTTTCTTACTAGTTGCAAAAATACGCTTTCTCGCAGTTATTGAATAACAGAATAAGCAATGCACGATCGTTAAGAAAACGCTTGTAACAAGAACACACTTCGATTAATGTGTATCTGACAGTGACACATGTCTCCAGAAAGGTGTACATTTCGATATAGATTCATTCAATAATTCTATATTCTAACAATCACCAATCCCGAAGTACGGTTCATTTACCTTTTAGACGATCGGGAAAATATAGTCACGCTATATCCTCAGACGTAACTTGACCAATCAACTGCTTACCACATTCCCTATCGCAATCACCCGATGTTTTCTTCTCTTTCGTCATATCTCAAATACAAACCCACATTTATGTATTACTTAGCAGAAAAGTAGAAATATCTATGTTTCCAGTACATGTTTACTAAACACTTGTTTCTACTATTAAGGCATGAGCCTGTTATTGCTAAGCTAACACCAAACAAAATAATTGCTTATTTCGGCTTTGCCTTACGACTTCCAACTCAGACATACGCTGATCAAACAGTCTGGGTGTCTGTATGTCATTTAGTCATATTAGAATTAATAGTATTAATAACATTTTCCTTATTAATTATATCTTATATATTATGGATTATATCTACTGTGCTAGAAAAATACTTACACCTGAGAGCATCCTGTACTTTTACAGGCCACTATTCGATCATGCATAGGTTATTGTTGCCAACATGTAGCGTGTGCATCTTCTATAAGCCTCTTCTTTTAGAGAGTCGACATCCAAATAGGTCCTGCACTATCAGCTAGTTATCAAGTGCTGTCCCATCGACGAAATGTTGCATCCCTATTCCTGTTTTATTAGAACTTTAATTGTAAACACTCCGACGAAAAACAAGCCTATGTACCCAAGTAAATACCCCGACAAGTGTGACAACCAGAAAAAAACCCACTCCTACACAGTAGAAATCTCGAGAGGTAAGACAGTCTTCTACTTTAATTTTTTCTTCACAGACACTGCATGATTTTTGATTTCCCTTCCGGGTTCTTGTTTCCCTAACGGTACTGCCATGCAGAAGTTGAAGTGTAATATAAACAGAGATGTTGCTTGCCTGCGCACTAATTAGTATATACTTAATGTGTTCAAGATAGTAATCCCCTTATTAAACTGCAACTGTGCCTTTTGTGGCGAAAATGGAATTTTAAAAAATTATCTTTTTCCAAGTTTCGAAGTGTGTATGAATACAAGTACAGAAAACTAAGAGGCAAATAATGTTGGAATTTAATGAGAAAAATCAATGGAGCATTATTCGTAAGAAAAAGATGTTTTAGTTTTCCAAAATACGTCCTCGTATGGTATATATGATATGAATGGTATATATGATAAGAGAAAACAAAATTAAGATTATAAAATGTAGTTCGGTTGAATTTTCTAGAACGGATTAGGTATTGTTCTTTAATAGTAATACATAATAATGCAGTTCGACTGGCTTTTTTTCTGTGAAAAAAGTTGTCCTTTTTAAATGTGAAACATGAAAACCAATTCGATTGACATTTCTTGAAAAATCATGATGCAAAATTTAAGATGGGATTCTATTGCATTTTCTGACAGAAAAAAAAAACTAGACTCTTACAGAAAGAACTTGAAAATGAGCTTGATAGCTTTTAAAAAAAATGAGTTATCGTTTTTTTAAGTCAGTGCCGACTGTGTCTAGCAGGTTAGTTTGGGCTGGCTATGTGATTAACCGTGTAGGGTGAGCTTGCTGTGTGTTTAGCCGTGCAGTGTTGGCTAGCTAGTGTTTACCCGTGTAGTGTGTGTGAGCGTTGTTTTCATGAAATCGGCATGGGTTCGTGCGAGATGATCAGTAAGGAGAAAGTTGGGGTGTAATTATATATGCATTAATTTGCATACTAACAAGTCGCTACCGTGAGGGGGAATTATAAAAAAGAACGACTTGATTAGTAAGAAAATGAAAATGTGGTTGGTACAGATAAGAGTAAACATTATAAAAAGGCATACGCATGATAGCAGTGTGTTTTATACATACTTTTCAATCCTTTTTTATCACAGATGCGCCTCATATATGTAATCATGCCGGCATTTGGCTTACTGACTATTTTTTAAGTGCAATTAAACAGATATTAAGCATATCATTAGGCTAATTTAGTATAATCTTGAATATATAAGGGGCCATGTGTATGCCACTTACATTTAACGTGAAATTGATTGTGTTGAACAAATTTGGTTTCAACTTAATCGTTAGTCCGCGTCATGTGCTACTAGACGACTGTCACATTCCTAACAATGAAGGAAACTCTAAGAAAAACAGTGCATAATCTTAATTGAAGCCTTATATCAAATTGTTGTTGTCTACATTCATTTACCTATCCAATCTTCAGTAAAACTATAATAACCATATTATCTAATGATAAGTCGGCTAGGTTTAACAGTAGGATTACGTTATCAACTCTTGCGTTCTTCTTTCCTGGCTTTAAACATCAAAACTATATTGCACTCTTTTTTTTGCGTTCCGTCAATACAAGATAAATTTACTCAAATATTTATGGTTTTCTCTTTCGACAGTCTTGGCATAACTTGGCTGATTAATTTAGTCTAACGCGATAAAAACGACACAAAATAGAAAACATTCGACTGACTGTACACTGACAAGAGAAATAATTTATTTAATCTCTTTCTTTGTCTTATCGGTTAACATCCGAGAAATAACTATAAAGCTGCCGGTTGTTTCTGTGATTAAATATTTAAGGAATGTGTTTCCGAAAACGTTGATGATTATGCCTGACGTTATAATCGTGGTTAACATATTAAGCAACTAGCAATGCCTGTGGAAATTCTACGGAATGAGAAATAATATTGAATCATAAAATGTGTTTCGATAGAGCTGTGATTTTTCTGAATTGTATAAACAATGTTTTCCCGAAATATAAAGTAAAAGCTCTCAGCAAATATAATGTTATTAACATTTGCATGAATATGGTGTTCATAGTATTAAAAAATATAGAACTGAATATAACTAGTTTTTTTAATGATTATAATAGATATAAGGAAATTAATAATTTCATATATTATCATAACATAACATTTTAATATACAGTCATTTATGGATGGCTGTGCTCGTCTTGTGTTTCCCTGTTTAATTATAGGGTTCCAAATAAAGAGTATATTTCAGCTGGCGTTTTTCTTCCGTGATTCAGAAACATTTCTATTGAACTACTTCCATCTATCGAGTCTTATTTTTACCTCATTTTATCATCTTCAAATTTAAAGGATTGTAAACATATATTGTAGTTTTACACTTTTTAAATTCATTTTCTCATTCGAGTGTTTGGGGCGCTAAATTAACGGAAAACATTTTACATCACAACAATAATCTATTAAACAAGTCCATAATAAAAGTTAAAAGTCAAATACTACTAAACATAAACATTTAAAACAAGTTTAATTGGGACACTAGAGCATTTTATTAATGTTATAAACTTTGTTTCATTAAAGCGTCGTCGTACTTGTTTAATAAATATTACATTTAAACCTCTTATAAGCTTCGCATACTTTTCCTCACAAATCATAGTAAAGTCAAAATATAAGCTCGGTTTTGTGATTAATGTTTTTGCAATGCTAAATATTTATTTTATTTTTCAGCGTCCGAAACCGCCGTCTGAAAAAGAAGTAAATAAGTGTTTAACTATAAAACATTGAAAATAAAATAAAGTTTTTTTTAGATTAAAATTCTTACGTTTATTTTGTAGCATTCTATGAAGAATTTCAGATTGTGATTAAATTTCTGTATATTTTTTTTAAAGATTAATTGTTTTACAACGAGTCCAACTTGCGAAAAGAAATTGCAAATAACATCCGTAAGTTGCAGATAAACAAACGTAGGAGGGTTTTACTTTTGTTTTTATATGCATATTTGAAACTCAGAGTAATTGTCAGTTAAATATAAGCTTTCATGTCTTCGTTTAAATTATTAGTCATACGATGAAGTTTGCCGACCGATATCTGGAAAACGGATAATTGCAGTGTCAAAGACAGGAGGATAAGGGTTATATATATATATATATATATATATATATATGGGGGTGTATATATATATGTATATATATTTATACATATGCATATATGAATATATAGTTATCTTTACATATGTATACATATACAAATTAAATTATGTGTATATATATATATATACATATATGCATATATATATATATGATAATTCTCTATGTGGCACTACAGATCTGACAATATGTGATAAGCGAGTCTTACTATCATACATATATATATATATATATATATATATATATATATATATATATATACACACAGACACACGCACACACATACACATATATATTTATATATATATATATATATATATATATATATATATTTATATATATATATATATAATAAAAGTCAGGGATATTAAAATTGTTAAAGAGAGACGCTTATAAGCAGATAAAAAATATAATGAAAAGAAAGTTCGACAACACTAATCAACACTCATATATTATTTGTATTTAACAGGAATTTAACTTTTATATAATCGTGTACTTGTAATGCTCCACTGAGGCGAACCTATATATACGAGTTTTAAAATTACTAAAATTTTGCAGTTCAGTGCAAGTACGGAGTTTAAAATGTATGAGATATTGCAAAACTAATGATATTACGCGGGGTATTAAGAAGTATAACATTTTCTATTTTTTTTTTACCGGCCTGTATGTTTTGACACCAACTATAAAGGGCAGTTGCTGGTGCCTCAGGCGTCATTTTAATACTGTATACCAATCAGACACTACGTTGCACTTATCCAATGCAGTTTTTATAGTTTAATTATTTTTAGTTTTGCAATAGAATATTATCAAATGTAATATAGATGAATTCCTTTACTTGATTTTGATTATTGATATATTCCAGACGGAATTTAATCGAAGGGCAGTAGTTAATTAGATATGGAGAAACGTGGTTAATTAGATCTGGAGAAACGACATTTACATATCATCATTGGATTGACATAGTAAATAATCGATATGATTTTGGAACAATTTAAGTATTACGTTATTGATGAAAGTTTTTTTTTTCCACTGGCGTATGCGTAATTTAACATTACGATAGCGATACAACATTCTTGATTTTCTTTGGAACATATATATCTCACTGCAATAGGCATTGTTTCGCTGTAGCTTATGCTATTTTTCATATGCTCACATGTAGTTTAGATTTCACGAGCTAGGAAAATCATATTTTTTTAGATGTGCAACATGGTAAGGCGAATGTAAAGATAGAAATCATAGCCTGAATTGAAATCTGATTCACAGTCAAAGAATACAGTAGTCTTTCCAAATGAATCCGTTTTTGTTTCTATCAATAACAACGGAATCTTATAATATAGCAAAACATTAAGGAGATTGTTTAGCATCTCTGATTGTTTTAATCAAACTAAATGAAATTTAAGATTACTATTGTTTTCACAAATAATATTTGTTAATTTCAAATTATATGAAGTTAACCTGAAATTTGAAATAAAAACGAACCCAATTAGTTATAACTTTTAGTCATAAAGACAATATAACAACTGAATATGAACCTCATCATTTTTTGCGGAATATTGATTCATATTCATGTTTATATTCCCAATCTTAATGTGGAAATGTTTCATAGCGTTTCACTCCATCATTAACAGTATAAGAAGAACCTCAGGTCAACATTGGAGCATGTCTCGCTTAGGAGGGAGTATGCTTTTGAAGTGTCAAGGTTTTTTTATGATAGCATGTACTTGAGCATGGGTGGTTTGTAGATCGTCTAGCGTCTGTCCGCATAGGAAATTCAGGTAGAGGGTGGTTGGAAGGGTCCAGTGTGGAGTTTGAGGCAAACCGACTGGCAAGCATGTTAGCCTATTCGGTTACTGAGCAAACAATCTCGTGATTGTTGGTTAGTGGGGGAATTATTGAGTGTACATTATTTACAACACTGTTGTAGATTTTCCAGAAGTCACGAGTGCCAAGGTTTTGTGCTTCGATGCGTTTTTAGTGGTTTCCATAAATTCTCTCTTAGCTGTCGCTATTTCTTTCTTAACGTAACTTCTAGCTTCTATGTACTTCTGTATGTTTGAACCGGACTTATGTCGGTTAAATCTGCGGTATGCATGCTGCCTTTGAGCAATGGCAGTTGCGCAAGTCGAAGTAAACCATTGGTGAGAATGGAGCTTGCTATAACATTTGTGATTCAGTTCTATTTCAGAAAAAACAGAAAAAAGTTGGTGGAAATTCAAAAAGGAGGGGGGGGCTGGCGCTGTTAAAGAGAGGGAAATTTTAGTGACGTCATATAGTCGTTAATGTTAAAATAACTTTAAGGATTATATGACGCAACTATAATTTCCCTCTCTTAAACAGATCCAGCCCCCCCCTCCTTTTTGAATTTCCAACGTATTTTTCAATTTTCCTGAAAGAGAACTGCATCACACTGTGCACGGTAAACATTTTCAAATATTTCGTACTGGTATTTTTGTTTCTTAATCTCATTCATCCAGAGGAAGCTCGAAATAAAGACGAAACCTTGATGAACACATAATGCAGTTTGCTGATTTTTATTTATCTTTATATATATATATATATATATATATATATATATATATATGTGTGTGTGTGTGTGTGCATGTATATGCATAGGCATTTACATTTTTATATATGTATATATAGATATGCGTATAGCTATATATGCATTAGCATGCATATATATTCATAGATTTACATGTGTATGCATATATATTTATATGGGTATATATATATTTATATATACTCATGTATATATATATATATATATGTATCACCGTAGGGCTTAAATGATTATTGTTAGATGTAATATTATTGTTTTTTTTATTTTTGTATTAAATTAAAGATTTTATTATCTACAGAATTATTGTTAAGCAGTGTACGCATTAGTGTTTACTGTGTTATAGTTCATTTGATATTTATGAACTTTTTTCCTTATTCTAAACCCCGCTAATATTAATAATCTACCGTTGGTATCGAGTATACATTTATTTTCTCTCTTGTTTTCCATATTTATTTCCTCTTTTTTCGAAAATTCAGAAAGCTCCTCATCTAATAGAGTTATCTATTTTGAACAGTTTTTGTTTTGTGTCATTCACAAACACATTGAATTTATCTGTATTTTTTATTAACTCTCTTTTCATCAGTTTCTTTTCCCCATATCTCTACATACTAAATATACTTATCTTTCTCTCGTTCTATCTCTCTCTTTCTCTATTTTGATTCTGGCTCTGTATATATATATATATATATATATATATATATATATATATATATGTATATATGTTTTTATATTCATACATATACATATGTATGTTTATATTTATACATATACATATATTTATATATTTATACATGCACATATATATATATATATATATTTATATATTTACACATATACATATGTATATATATATGTATTTATATATTTATGCATATATATATATATGTATATATATATATTAATATCTCTACACATATACATATGCATATATATATTCATATATTCATACATACACATATGCATATATATTTATATGTTTATAAATATACATATGCATATATATATTTATATTTATACATATACATATGCATATATATATTTATATATTTATACATATATATATATGCATATATATATATTTATATATTTATACATATACATATGCATATAGATATTTATATATTTATGCATATACATAGGCATATATATATTTTATATATATATATACATGCGCATATATATATTTATATGTCTATATATACACATGCATATATATATTTATACATATGCATATGCATATATATATATGTTTATATATTTATACATATACATCTGCATGTATATATATATTTGTATATTTATACATATACATATGCATGTATATATATACATATATATATATTTATACATATACATATGCATATTTATATATTTATATATTTATACATATACATATGCATATATATATTTATATATTTATACATATACATATGCGTATATACATATATATTTATACATATACATATGTATATATATATATGTTTATACATATACATAAGGATATATATGTATTTTTGTTTATTTATACATATACATATATATGTATTTATATATTTATACATTTATATTTATATATATATCTATATATTTATACATATACATATGCATATATATTTATATGTTTATACATATACATATATTGATATATATGTATACATATATATATATATATATATATATATATATATAAATCTGCCTATCTCTCTTTCTAATATTAGACATACTGGGGGCTAAACTGAAATCGAACTTAATTTAATTTAGTGGTAGAGAATGACTAAAATATACACACATTCATTGCCCACTTTTATTTAACAATGTCGACTAGGGAGAGGTGTTCTAAAACATTTTGCACCTTTTGCCGCAAAGATTTCAAGCTCAGGCTCCAATATGTGGGTATTCATAATCTCTCCAAGACTGAAGAACCAAGTTTATATGAAAAAGACTTAAATGAAACCAAGACGATAAACACCAGAGAATATTAATTACTGTACAAAGATAAAAGCAGCAATAATATATTAACCGAAAGTTTAAAAAAAATAAAATATTTGAAACATGTATGAAATCAAAAGGATCAAAAAAAAGGTGGAGAAATAAATATGAAACATATATAAAACACAGCAATTAAACTCTAGGCACATAAAGGGGAGACATTGAGATTTATATTAAGTAAGAGATAGCAAATAAAAGTAACGCAGAGAAAAAGAACGGGAAAAAGAAAGATAAAAGGCGAAGATAGCCATTGAGAGAGAAGTGGGGAGCAAACTCATGGAAGAAAACAACACACCAGTGAGAAAAGAACGAAAAATATTCAGGAAATGAATTGATAGCGATTGGAACAGCCATTCGCAGTGCGTGATTCTGTTACTCTGTTTTATAATTACACATGGTTTTATATATTAAACTTGTTTACCAATATATTTTATATAAAAACTATGGTGTCATAGCATTATTACGTTTCTTGAAATTAGATATTTTTAATAAATAGATAAAACTTTAATTGTCAGTAATTTGAGATTGTACAACATTTTAATGGATCAAAGTTAGAAAAGAAAAACGCAATTAATTATAACATGTGGAGAATTTTGTAATAAGGTAATGCTATTTTTAGTTACAGTTGAACCATAAGCTATCGTTTTAAAGTTTATATATATATATATATATATATATATATATATATATATATATGTGTGTGTGTGTGTATTTGTAGTCATCTACATACAGTCCTGTTTCGTTGTATCACAACTCATCTGTGCCGTTAGAATAGCATCTCTTCCAAGCCAAGGATTGAACCTAGAACCGTCGTGTTGACAATCGGCAGTTCTTCCACTCAACCACAGAATTGACGCCCGCAAATAACTGGTCGGAATGTCTGTTTAAATAGACATCCGCCACCACTGTTACAGAGCTCAAATCGCTTGTTTGTAAACACACAAAGAACGAGCTTCACATTTTTCAGCCAATTAAGTAGCGGGTGAGAATGTGTATATGTACATCATCCTCTTAGAATTTCGAGTAGGTAAGAGCGAGCTCGCCCTCCCGGCCGTAGCTTAGAATTTCCGTGGATGCGTTTGTTTCAATGCATATTCCCTGTGAACGCTAAGTGTATAAATAGCCATACATATCAGCTTTTGGGAGTCCCTCTCCTTATTATAAACGTTAGATAGCTTAGTCTTAATACTTTTTCAGCCATTATATATATATATATATATATATATATATATATATATATATATTATTTATTGGGAATTCAGTACTGAGATGAGTAATATCTATCAAGTTTATTTATTGCGGAATATTATCCTCTTTTACGAAAAGATGAGGATAATACTTCATTTTTCAAAGGTCTTCCTATTTTCCCTCTTGTATGTTATATAGTGTGGTATCATCAGCAAATATCCTAATCCCTGATATAATTCTATCAGGTATGTCACTTATAAATAGGGGGAAAACGGTTCAAAGATAGACGCTTGAAGCACATCGATATTTATGTAATCCTGTCCGTACGTACGACAACCGGGGGTAATTTAGAATATTCTTTAATGTAAGAAGGATTCGATTATCATACATAATATCTTAATGGAGTTTGTCTAATTTCAATTGAGGTTATTTCTTTAATTATATTTATTTCATTTCATAGATTTGTTTTTCTGTGAAGTTTTATTACAATTTACTTCAAGTATTATAAATTATTACATTGATTAAAATTAGTATTTAATCTGATCAGGAAATCAATATAAATAGTAAATTGTGAAACCTCGTTATTTACATAATTGGAAACGACTTACAAATAGAATGTGTTCTAAAAACGGTCCCTGGTATATATATATATATATATATATATATATATATATATATATATATATATATATATATATATATATATATATATATGTATTTATTTATATATATGCATATATATAAACATACATATATGTATGTATATATAAACCCACACATATATATATATAAATATATATATACATATATATGTATATATATATATATATATATATATATATATATATATATAAGAACAAGTAGTTAATACAAACGTGTTAAAACACTTTGAAGAAGAGTTAAAAACATGATTCATTTTAAAAAAGGAAGCACAAAATAGGTGAATAGTCCTTAGTCCGCGGAGTTTTGAAGAAATACTTTCCTTCTCATCAGAGGGTAGGATTTACCAAAATGCGGTATTTGATGAAACTACAAATAAGTCATAGATCTTACCTGGTAACAAAGAGTGAAGGAGATGGAATATGCTGAAGCAGAAACGGTGGTTAAGTTTCCATTTCCACAAGTAAAATCCAAGGGAATCGCGTAATTCGAAGAAGGGTCAAAGTAATCCAGCAGGCAGATACACACACACACACACACACACACACACACCCACACACACACACACACACACATATATATATATATATATATATATTAATTAGGTATATCCCTTAGTCGGTTTTACAAAAGTAAGAAAAAACAATAGTTAATGATAATCAGATCATGTTGTACATATGTACGCGTGTATGTGTATTTATGTGTGTGTATTATTTACTTATCATAAACATTCAGTTAATAAATTTTTAAATTTGTTAATTTATTAATTTATTAACTTACTGATATTCATACCTATCATTATACTATCTAAGCACACCCGTAACGTATAATTCATTAATTTATCCCCCTATTTTTCTTCTCTTTTTATTTCCTTTTTTCTTTCAACTATAACGTCCGACTATTCAAAAATTAATTAATAAGAAATAATAAACAATAAATATTTGTCAATCTCTCCCCGTCCGGCTAAATCAATTTAAACCCCATTTGCAACCCGTGCTTTCCTCCTCCCACCACACCACACCCACTACCATTAACTCCGCAACCTGTTGCCATGGTGATGCTTTAAATTAACTGTTACTCATGCCGTTATAAATATGAATAGCGTATTTTAAATTTAAATCGTTATAAATTAAATAAAAACGTATATGAGAATTAACACATAATTAATATTTAATTATAATCCCCCTCTTATTATATACACTCCTACTACTTTACATTTCAATGTCCTCTCCCTTCCACTCACCCTTCTTTTCTAACTCCCCTGCATGCACGATTTTTCCATTCTTATTTGATATTATACCTTGGGCATCTATGAAGTATGACGATGCTAGTTGGATATTTCCTCTTCTTTTTGAGGATTTTCCTCTAGCTGAAGCAATATGTAAACTCATTCTGGACTCAAAGTAATAAATTTCGTATATACTACTCTGGTTACCCATTGAGCACTCTAGTCCGGGTTTTTCATCACTGGTAAATATATATATATATATATATATATATATATATATATATATATATATATATATATATATAATATCCAACCTTTGCGGCAGTTTATGCTGTTGTCAGAAATGGTTGATTTGCGAGTGAAAATGATAGCTACATTATGTACGCATATATTTACTAAATACTATTTTTTTAGAAATAAGGAAATGTAGGCAATATACTAGTCGTATAGTATGTTGCGCTGTTTCATTAAAATCGAAGTTTCATTTCGTTGGTACATCGCAAAATATCGCATTCTAATCAAAAAGCATTTTAGTAGGGGCCTGACAATGCAACAGGGATGACAATCACGCAAAAAAAAATCACAGTAAAAATCATCCCACAGAAGAAAAAAATGAAGCGGACTACGCACGAGCAAATGTAGGCATATTTAAATTCTTTTAAAATATAGGTTCTTTTAATAAATGTTCATAATTTTTTTACCATAAAAGAATATTATAATCTCCAATAACCTGCCAAGTTTCCTGTAGTTATTTTCCCCATGGACCTAAATGTATGATCATTTTAGTATTCAATATATATATATGTATATATATATATATATATATATATATATATATATACATATAATACTGAAATGATCATAAATTCATAATCGTGCCCGATTTCAACGAAAGAAATTATATGAGAAACATCTGAAATCAAGACTCCTATTTCTGTTATTTCTGATCATTCTTACACTAAGATCAAGTTTTCGTCACCCCATCATCAAAGGTTTTGCGATCGATACATACACACACACACACACACACACACACACACACACACACACACACACACACATATATATATATATAGGTGGGTGGGTGGGTGGGTGTGCGTATGCGCTGTGTTTAGTTTTCTTTTTACTATACATGTGTATGTGTTTATGGATTTTTATCCACCGCTTTCTTTGTAATATTGCGTTATAAAATTATATTTAATGAGCAGGTACAATATATTCCAGAATTGAGGTTTCTATTTTTTTATAATGTCTAATATCCCATTCTGCTTGTGCATCACTTTAGTTCCCGTTCATATATTCACACATATTCTCATTACGTTGTCATAATAGTTCACACAATTATATTATCAAATAACAGTATGATTATGGCCACAAACGTTAATCGCCAGAAACCAATTACAATAAACAAAAAGTAAATAGAGTAAATATTTGCGTTGTGTAGCGGCTACATATTTGAGAGACATAAAACGGGGACTCAAAATTACGATTCAGAACTGAGATTATAATTACATTTACTCACGACGACGACGACTGTGGTGTTTCTTGGGGACTTCATATCATTAATACGGGGTTGAGGCATCTATAATTTCATGTAAGCACAGAGGAGGGGGATGTATTATTGGGGATGGTGGGGATACATTACTTGATGATGGCGGGGAGGACAATTAATACTTGCATGTGGTTATACAAAGTTCGTTAAAGATGATGACAAAACATATTTTCCTTTACGGTTTTAAGCCGACACCAAGACAACCAGTTTAAAATATTTTTATTCATAGATCGGCCGATTGATGATGCCATGTATTGAAAATGATATGCCTACATAATCTACATAGTCTACTCTCTTTCCTCTTTGTAAGGGGAGCAGTTCGGCTAAGTCGCTCCCGACTTGCGTCTATAACTGCGCCTATCCCTCTGACTATCATGGTGATATTCCCGATTATCTCCCTGATTTAGAACCCTATTTCTATTTATTAAGACGTTATTTTGTTTATGGCGTTAGAGGTTTACTTTCAATCAACGTGGCATTTTCACATAGAATTTACATATGCCCGTCCAACCACCATTTTGGAAAACAAAGAATTCCCAATGTTAATTGTTCAATATCTAACAGTTTTTTTTTAATTTTTATTTAGAACCTCACAGTGTCCGTTTTTAACTGGCATAGCTTATATCCAGTTATATCTACAAGAATACACACTCAATCTTTTAACTGACATAAATAATAGTTAGTTATTTCTAAAAGAATCAACAACCGACTGCATTCCTAGGATTTTATTTCCATTACTTAAACCCTTGTTTGGACACAAGCCTTTTCCTAATATCATTTTCACTTGTCAATCTGCCTTCTTACTTACATGAGTAGGGGACAGCCCTTCTTATCTAACATTAGCCTGCACTATATAGTGTGAATTATCGTCAAGTATGTCTGTGCGTTTTCTTATTTTTATTCTGTTTTAAAAAGACACGATTGATACCATTCAAAACTGTCACCTAAAACATGACCCTAATATTCCGATTTGGCACTAGTATTAAAGACTACTGAAAATGCATATCATACAGTATACCCACTAAATTTACATACACACGAATATTTTTTTACTGGAACTAATTTGGAATTAAGCATATATTCAATGTACAAGCCAGATATTATTTTTATAACAAATTCCTCTCAAAATATAAGAAAATAGACAAGACATAGAGTTATATGGACGTTAACTATATGAAACACAGGAAGCAAGGTACGATAAGAAAACGAAAAAAAACTTATACAATACACAGGACATAAATACAAAAAAAAACAATAAACTAATATTCGAGTTTCGGTATATTAGTACTTTTCCTGTAGCCATATTTGCTGTACAACTAATAAACACGTTCACTTTTGTGGATTTCCATGAAGATTTTTTTCGATATCTCTTTCCGTTTGATTAATTTGATTTATTGACACATTTATATACCTTGTTAGTTCATATTTTTCGAGCTGTTTTTAGTTCTTAATGTTTCACCCGAGGTTACGTATCGTTTATATTAAATCTCTTTTTTTTACGTTCTATTGTTTGGATCAGTCTGTGTTCATATAAATTGCGCGGTCGATTTTGTGAAACTTCTCCTTCATTAATTTCATTTCCGTTCGTCGTTTAGTGAATATGTTCAATAGGAATGAATTTCTCGGACAGATATTGAAATATAACTTTAGATCTTGGGTTGTGAGATTTCTTTTTTATTTTTGAGATCATATTTTATAGAATAAACTCAATTAAGGATAAATGGCAGCTGATTACATTTTCGCAAAGGAGACGCAACAAAATGGAAAGCATTTCAACTTAAATGCAGACAAGCAAAGACAAGTGTTAACTTAAAAGAAGTTAATTAATTAACCCATTTTTTTTGCAGTTTCTTTGTCAAATAATCCACTCACAGATATTACTACCTATTAAGTTGAGCATGTAATTGTATATCATAGAACTGCGCATTCAATCCCTATTTATATTAAATATATTTCAAATATAATTTTTTTTTTAATATTAGGATTTAAGTGACAGACAAATAAAATATTTATTGATTCTTTAACTTAATACTAGCAAAGATAGCGCCCGAATTTGCCGGATCGTAAAATACGATTAAATCTATGTAAGTCCATGCCGACTTTTTATTTGTTATCACAGATGCAATTCTCCATCGATGATTTCAGAATACTTTACATACTATTTATTTCAAAAAATTAAAAAAAAATAATTGGGTTCAATTACTGTGAATCAGAACCTTCTTATATAACCCGTCACACCGTATGCATCTACTTTTGTTGATTTCCATGCGCCTGCAGGTTAGAGAAGAAACCATTTTGTGTCTTTAAAGCGACTATATTTCTGGCATTATTACTACATAGGAATTGAATATCTAATCACACATGAAACATTCGGGAAGTGTTCTTTAGCGCCATATCGCGGCGATAAAGGCTCTGTGCCTTCAGTATAAGTGTTATCGGGAGAGGCGTTACTTTCATTAATATTGGGTGCCCGTTTTCTTCGGTTCTCTCAAATAATTACGAATGTAAGACTCGATACACATGTTACAACAGATTGTCAGCATAACTGATCCGCTATGTAGACGATCTTTTATTGGCATCGGATTCTTTCGACTGATGTAATGTGTACTGGTAAGTGTGCTTACACATCCCACTTCATAATTAGAAGTACATTGTAAATTTGAAATATTTATTCACACTTGGTCGTTTTTATGAAGATTTCAGCCGGATGCGTACCGATATATCACATTACCATTGTCCCTAGCAGGGGACTTCTCATCCTGTTGATCGACATTTTACCAAAAATACTGCTCCCTGTGCAGTACGCCGTTATACTTCCGGTTATCTTTTTAATACTTATATGAGATCACATGATGATGCCGTTGCTTTCGACTTATATACATCGGAAGCAGATTCTACACCTATTAATGAAGGATGTAATAAGCCGCTTCGAAAGCCAATGAATTTATCCGTCAGAACAACTGTCATCAAAGTAGAACGTCTTCAGCTGGTTGATTACACCTTTCACGCCTTATCATAGATAGCGTTGCCGAATTGAAAACCGATTGGGAAGAATTAAATCAATGGTCATAATTTGAATTAATACAATGGGTAATGTGTATCGCGTTTTTACATGAAAATTACATCTGAACAGTGCATCAGTGATAGATCGATCAACTTACATTCGTTTACATTTTCTAACAAATTAGAGTGCCCTTCGACCATCATGTTGTGGCCGCTTTGACACTGAACGATTTTCATATGATCAAACTTGATTGAGTTGAGCCTGGTGCACGGACGGGGTGTCCTCCTTAATTGCATCGAATAATGGTTGTGGAACGCTCGTCAGTCTATCTAAATGTTTTTTCGAAATGTGATCAAAACTACATCCATTGACAGCGAACATTATTTAACAAATTTTATGTCGATCCGCGGATAAGTTAACAACTTACGCACAGCTTTGCTTATTTTTCTGAAACTACAGATAAAAGTATTTTGCATCCATTATGGACAAGAGTCAAAGAAAAAGAACAACTGATCGTTTTTCAGAGAATTGTTAATGTAGTCTTTTAATAATGACATCTAGATCCACGATGTTAATATGTTGGAAGATTATTGCCTGGATTGGACCAGGGGCATTTAGTAGTAGAGACCCATAAACTCACAACGACATGGCGGCGCGAGATAGATTGTATCGACCAGAACACTAATGTCCTGCTCGTGGGCACACTGTTCTGCCCGCGCCGATTCGTCTTTGTGCACTCTGTTGTGATCAGTGCAGTTGATAGAGCCGTTGTCTATATAATCCCTTCCTTAGCTTACGTTTAATATTCTCCACCGGTTAACCCATAATTGTAGTCGTGTCTCATGAACGGCTATTAAAAGAAAAAGTAAACTATTAACGGTGCTTCCTTAAAACTCGTTAAAAAAATAAGGTGAGCAATAGGTTTTATTTCGACCATTCTTTTAAATATTATCGAGTAATTGACGTGAATTGCCTCAGGCAGTTAAAACATTTCTAACGAAAAGGAATAAAGAATTACTAGCTACCCTAAAAGGCAATTAGCCCTCCGCCATCTTCGGAAATGTTAAAAAATATTGATGAAAAGACATATTGTTATATGATGTTATGTTAAGTGCTATGGCGAGGGTTCAGTACCAATTAAGCAAGTGTATGTACACTGGAATTATAGGGATTAAATATGTTAAAAGATAGTTAAACATCTACGCAATTTAATCTCATGAGTTATAAATGCTTACATGAACTAACGTTAAGTCTCTCTTTGTGTATTTATTTACACTTTAACACCGATTTACATAGAGAATATCAAGGAATGATATTTCATATTTTATATCCTACAGTAAAAATGTTGGTGCCAGTCTTATACTCTACCGTAAATATTATAACGACACATTTTAATAACCAATATTTCTGCGAAACTTAGGTATTTTTATCGGAAACATTAAAGATACATGTCAGTTTATATGTTATTTGATTTATACCAAGCGTATATCAATCACTACTTTTTTACATAGGCTCAAGACTTATAAAGGGCGTGAGCTAACTTAAGGGTAAGGGTTAAAGAGTATACAGTAGAAATTGGACAATATAGTAATAGTTAGTAATGAAAAGTCGGTAAATTTGGTTACTTATACGGAACAGCTCATCAAAACTTGTTTACGTTAGACTTGAAGACACCCCTATTGTAATCAGCTGGAAAGCAGAAAAACGGAACACAATTCCATAGGTGTGCAGTTCTAAGTAAGAAGCTTCGCTCATGGAATCTACGCTAAGGTTTAGGCACAGATAAAGAGTGGGGGAAACTAGTGATAGTGATTTCTGCTAGACGGGGGGTTCTTGTGAAAGTTTAGCGAGTGGGGAACATAGACTGGAGCTCGGTCGAACACTTGACATGAAACTAACGATAAATCAGAGAAAAACTCGCACCATTTTTCTGGTAGAAAGCGGTTGCAGGGAAGAGAAAACGACATCCCCTACGAGGCTACGTAGTCTATTTTGAACTATATCAAGGCAGGATAAGTCCTTTCTAGCAGCTCCTGTCCAGATGTGGCAACAGTACTCCATCCTTGAATGTACCTGGCTCTTATATAGTTAGAGAATTGCATCAGCAGTGAAATATCTCTTGGGTCGATAGAAGGATCCTACCATTTTTCCAGCGGCCTTAGCAACGGATTTAATGGATATGTTCCACTTAAGATCAGGAGTAAATGTCAAACCAGCTTGTCAAAACATGAGGCCTCTCCAAGACGAGCGCCATTCATTTCAATTGATGCCATATGGGGATCAGAGAGTTGATGATGTAAAGATAAAGACTTGATTTTAGATGCACTAACAGTAACCAGCCACTCCTTTCCCCATTGTACTACATACTCAAGATCTGAGGAGAGAGAATGAGGGAGAACTTGGTCGTTTTACGGTTTTAGATGCCCTACAATAAATAGTATTGTCATCAGCATAAATCTCTACGAATGATGTAAGGATGTGATTTGGAAGATCATTGATGTAGATCAGGAAAAGAGTTGGACCCAGGACGGACCCCTGAAGGACTCCATTATTAATACTGAGAGCTTCAGATTTGAACCCATCAACCATTACTCTTATGGACCTATCAGAGAGAAATTATTTTATAATTGAGAAGGCATTGCCAGCTATACCGTAGTTGGAGATCTTGTGAAGTAAACCTTTATGACATACACTTTCAAAGACCTTTGATATGTCAAAAGCAATTACCCTAGAATTGAAGTCTCTGTCGAGAGATTCGCTAATCCTATGAGATATAACATCTGTAAGCACATCTGATGTAGATCTATCAGAAGTGAATCCGTATTGAGTGTCACTAAGAAGGTTATTTTTTCTGACATTGTTGATTACATCTTTATTTCACATAGATTCCAGCAACTTAGCTATTGGTCTGTACTGAAAGGGAGATGAGTGATCGCCTGAATTCTTTAATACAGGGCATACTGATGAGATTTTCCAGGGGTTGGAAAGCAATTCTCCTTAAGACTACGTTTAAACAGTTTTGTAAGAATAGGCGCTAGTTCTGGTTGAAGTCTTCTGAGTACTATAATTGGAATGCCATCAGGGCCCGTTGCTTTACTGGAATCAAGGTGTTTAATTAGCTTGGCCACATCACGTACAGATATTTGTATATCACATAGCGTGTTTTCTGATACCGGAGGAAATATTAGAAGTTGGCGGCCTTGGTCGCAAAGGGTAGAATTATTTGCTAGGTTCTTGGCAAAGTGTTTGGCTTTGTCTGATGCTGACGTGATTACCTGAAGTCCATTGATGATAGTTGGGATAGAGCACACGTTTCCGTTCAGGATTCTGTTTGCTATTAACAAAAATCGGCGGGAACCAACCCTCTGCTAAGCTACTTTGGACTTAGGGGAGTAAGCATATAACACTCTTGCGTATTTTATAACTCTTTTGGCAGTCCTGAAAGCAGCTTTAGTCTCAGTACATTTATTACGTTGGAAGCAATGGAAGTTTAAAGGAAACATTACTATAAGGAGTCGGAATTATTTTAGATAAATATACATCTCACTGCAATCGTTGCATATTCACATGGCAAACAGGAGCTTTACTCAATTTCGATAAAATCGTAAATTATTGTGCAACATTATTGTTACCGAAAGGAAAAGTACATACCCACCATAGTCGTATCTCTTTAATTAATCAAGACTGTCACAAATAGCCGATGAGTTTCCTAATTTTTACAAACAATTCTCCAATAAGTATGGCAAACTATGAAATAAGCATCGTCGATTAATCTGTGTCAAGTAAATGTCATCATTGAGTAACCCTTCGTTGACCGATTAAAAGTTACTTCGTACATAGAATTGGTTCCGTTGTAATATATGTCAATGTTGGCTGAATACTAATCTAAGCGCTGCTCGTAACATACAACATGCGAATACATGCTTTTAACTTCAGCTAATATAAAATAGAATAAGATATTTGTTAGTTGTAAAGATATTTGTGAATTCGACTTGAAGTTTCTGTTGTTTAGGGCAAACAATACAGGTAATTTATTAATGAGACATCAATATATCTTCATCAAACAAAAAGAGTTCCCCTATGATAATCTATCTGCCGTGATAGAGAAGGAATTAGATATTTTTATGAACCAGAAACCATTGTCTATGTTATTTTTTAAAGCATAGTAGATTGCTACATTTTCTTTCTTTAGGGCGTGAGAGATATATCCAGCTTGATTTTTCTATACTGATAAATTTAAACCTGTATATATAGAATAACATATAGTTTTGTGAGTTAAATAGAAAAAAGAAGGATAACAATGTACATGCGAAAATTATATGACTAATTATTTATAAACAATTATTGTACAAGCCGTGGTTGCTTCATCACTAAAAAAATACGCATATCGGAGATGACAATAAAAAACTATACTTATTATAACAAGTTGATGTAATACAGCATAAAACGTTATTTCACAAAATTATATTAACATGAATATTTTTAGTACCAGATATTTATTTAAATTATTAATTTAAATGCAATTGTTTTGTGTCATCTCTCACACGATAGAATTTTTTAATCGTTTTATGTTCTTTTACACAGTGAACGAGACAAACAAAGTGTAACGTTTATAACTCAAAACTGATAATTTCTTAATTGCGTACTAGAGTAGCATCTTTATAGGCACGTATAGTAAATGTCAAGATTTTACATCTCATCAAAATACTTAAAAAATGACGACTTCGATAGGCCTTCGGTGGTGCTGAAAATTAATATCCCTTTTAAATTTGTTGCTGATCAGTAGTTTTCATGATATAAAGAAATTACTTTTCCAGACGTGGGGGATCACTTTCCTATATAAATGTAACGTAAAATGAAACCCCGTGATAATTGTTTTCAGCATTCCCGAAAACCAGCGCTGTTTTTTACTAAGAAATCTGCTGAATTTTCATAATTTAGGACGCCAATAATGTTGTCAGTAAGTTTACATTTTTTTATTATAGAACTTGTATAGTTTTTAATAAGTGATTCTGCAATTTAATATTTCACAAAAATGTTGCTTACATTGGGGAGGAAGGTGAAGGCGCGGCGGGTGTTGTAGCGTCCGGGGCCGGCACCACACCTTCCACAACTCCACTACACTCCCCAATGTAAACAACATTTTTGTGAAACATAAAACGGTTTATCTACTCAGTTAATGCCGGCACGTTACTTACGGAAAAAAAACCGCAAATTAAACTACAGAAACACCTGTTAATAAACAATACAAGTTCTATAATTGAGTACTCGCACAAAAAAAAGAACGAAAAACAAAAGTATGTTTTCGAAAACCGCTAGTGTAAGTTTACTGGCAGCATTAATAACGTTCTAGATTATAAAAAAAAAAGAATGAAAGAATTTCTTAGTAAATACAGAGCCGGTTTTCGTGCGTGCTGAAAACGAATATCAAAGTAAAATGATTTATATGAAGAAAATGCAAGAAGGTCAGAAAGTGGATGCTCATTTTACGTCCAATTTATATAGGAAAGTCATCCCCAATGTTTTTGATAAGTAATTGCTTCATATCACCAAAACTAATTATCTGCCCAAAATGTAAATGTGGTATTCGTTTCCAGCACAACCAAAAATCTATAAAAGTCGTAATTCTTCCTCATCTTGGTTGTTATAGTGACTATAACAACCAAGATGAGGAAGCCAGTCCGAGAATCTCAATCAATTTTAACTGTTCATATATTATTTTTAATAGGAATATCTTAGTGTTCACACTAATTTAAAAATTAGTTAAATGCGAGAATTCAAAAGGAAATTTCGCACTAACAAATGAACTTAAAACCAGCTGTAAATATAATTTTTGGAGCTACAAAAGATCCCTAGTCGTAATTGTTGTTGTGCTCGGTGAGATAACGTTGCAGTTAGTGCATATGTATCGACGATCTTTACTGATAGTAACGACCTAATTTATATCTACCTTTCTGGTTTTCCGATCGAAATATATGCCACTGACTGTAATATTCTGAGAAAACCGTACGAATAACTGCAAAAAGCCAAACACAAATAGTGTTCTCGATGCCCATAAATGTGGTCGCCCTAGAGTCACTTCTTACACGGAAGACGAGGTTTCCCAGATCTGCAATCTTGAAAACAGATTTAAAACAGTTCTTTAAATCTAACAAAGGTGTAATATTCTTATAAACATATATGTTTTCTGCAGAACCACACAGATTCAAGGCAGATAGTCATCTTGCAAGGTCGAATTTATCGACCAAGTTCATAAATATGCTGACCGAGCATCATCTACCTTATCTAAGACGGAATTTGGAAAATGTCTAACCTTCCTGGAAGATAATTCTGACAGTCATGCAGCTGGCACTGTCAAGATATTCGGTGAAGAGAATGATATCCCGTGTTTATATAGTACACATATAAGAAGAATAAAGTTAAAATAAAAATAAAAATTCAATAAGTATTATCCATTATAGTTAAGCGTTTGACTTTTACAAAGTTATATTACATAGACTTGTCTAAAATTAAGTTAGGATTAAAAACATATATTTAAGACGGGAAACAAATGCAAATAATAGCTAAATAAACAATAATTTTTCATACGTAATTTAGTGCCCATATATTAGAGAATTATAAATAAGAGAAATATTAAAGTAAATATATATATACATATACATATATATGTATATATATATGTATATATATATATATATATACATGTCGATAGATAGATAAGTTCTCCTTTTTCTATAAGTATTTTTTATTTCATATCTAACTTCTACTTTCGGTTATAAAATTAGGAGAATCGACTCAAGAGAGATTGGTATAGTGGCCTTAAACAGTTCACTATTGTCAGGTTGGAAACCGGCACAACCGATTTCTTACCTCATTGAACTGTTCTTAATATATATATATATATATATATATATATATATATATATATATATATATATATGTATATATATATATATATATATATATATATATATATACCGCTTTATATATTCCTTCGTTGCTGTGCATTGAAGCAGTTACATCGAATATAGAATAAAATAGTGCTAACCATTAATATAGACTTTTATACCGCCCGTGTTATATCAGAGTAAAAATACAAATTTACACACTATTATCCGTAAGGCTTCTTCTTTGTGACGTAGAATTTTACTTCTGCACTAGTTCAGTTGTACAATACGCTGTTTTTATAATAAAACAATGTTTGATTCGGTGAGCCCAAGTAACTAATTAATCGGCATGTTTTCATGTCACCCGCTGGCATTTGCGGTATTGTAATTTTCCCGTCATATTTATTAGCACGTCTTTTTATTGGCACTTGTGTCTAGCGTCGGAAATGAACTCTTTGAATGCAATATCCATTACTAAATTTAGATTTATAAGTTCTCAGTAAGAAACATGTATAACATGAACACGTTTTTCTGACTGAGAATTGTATATTTGGTTAGTAAAAAAGGGAAAATGCTTAAACTTTCGAACAAATGTTCCGTAGATAATTGGTATTTATGTGTGTACAATGTTGGGGGGATAGATGCTTATTCTAAGGGAATCACGGTAACGTAGTTCATGCAAGGGAATAAATAAGCCATAATCTCTGTTTTTCATTTGAATTAGTAGACAATTTTGTTTTTGAAATTAATACGTTTATGATTTATGATAATAAATTTACGCTGAGCTTATCGAAAAGTACATGCATAAGACGTCTTTTTAGCAGAACAAATTACTCAACTATTTTACATATATCTAAATACAAAAATTCAAGTTTGCCCAGCTTGGCAAACTTGGGTGGTTGTACCGAAAAAATATCAAATAAATAAAACGTTGTTTATTAAATCGTTATTTTTGCATTTTTTTTGTTGATTTTCATACACCAAACATGGATATAAATATCATTATAAGCATCATTTCGGAAACTAACTTGCATGAATGGGTTGCTTGTAGGCTGCGATAAATCGCGACACACACAGAGGGGATTAAATCGAACTTACTAAGGAAGATAATAACTTCCGGTAAATACCGGAAAGATATTCCGTGAAGAAAATGTTGTTTAGTACATCGTAATGTTTTTTTTTTCTTTTGTTTTTTTTTGCATTCTAACATGATGCTTTCTCAATGATGGGGGCGTATTTTTGATATAGCCTCCTTTTCGAATATTATTATATAAAATGTATAATCAGTATTGTAATAATTAAAAACGTTACCTCTAATAATATTGAAGTGCAATGGTTCTTAACCGAGGAAAGAAATTAGCGACACGTTAGCTACAAAAATATCATTCGAAAGACACATTCCAGCGAAAAAGAAAATTGTCTGCTACACTATACTGACCATAAAGTTTTAAAAAATATTGTCTCTCACAGTGTGAGTTGAATATTTGTATCGAGCTATGTACAATATTACATTCCGATTATGTTAAATTTATAAATTATATATTTATCTTGGTTGGGTCAAATATATCTTTAACATACAATGGACATTATTTTGATAGATTGCGCATGAACTCGAATTTGAAGCATGCTATTGGATTTGTTATCCTAAGAAATTATTTAGAGTCTTGTTTTTTTCCTAATTTTATCGCTTTATTGTCTCAAGGTTTATTATTTCGAATTACATACTGTATCATGACACATTAGATCATATAAGTTGACGCAAAGCGATATACATTTTTCAAGTCGTCTTTACTTCTTAAAAAGCCTCGTATTCGTTTAATTCCTGCTTCCTATCTAACAAAACACACGTTTTAGCTGAACAGCACGTTCTTTTATTTTAACTTTCTTTATAGTTTTGTTACTATTGGAACATAGCTAGGGCGGTTATATGCTAATGTCGAGCCATGAGCGAAATGACGTCACAATAAGAAAAAAGATAACTATGTGAGAGAAGACGACAACGTATTGATGACCTTCCAGGGTTATTCGAGAAGACTATGACGTGGGAGATGTCACAGCGAATATAAGGAGTAACACCTGGCGTTGGAATGAGGGAATAAATGTCGTTGTTACTAACAAGTTTTTTTTTCAAGTTAGTTTTTGTTGGTCTTCTATAAGACATAGGCTACATACAACGTTTAAGCTATCACTATTTCTAAAGGATATATATATATATATATATATATATATAGCTATTCCAAATTTTCTATTCATCGTTGACATATAATTATCGAATTTTATGAATCAATATACAATGTTTTTTTTTTTTTTTTGCGGCTTTAAGTTGCCTGTTTCAATTATTGCTTTAACTACAAGATCTTTGTTTCGCAGCTTGGGTAGGGCAGTTGATTAAATTTTGATTGTATATTGTATTAGAGATTTTTTAGCGCGATTTTTCTCAAAATTAATTCCATTATAGGAACTCTACACAAAATTATTCTCTAGAATTTAAATATTCGGGAGAATTGCGTGAATGCACCAGTCGATAACACCATTCGTATTACAGATCAATTCACGAAAATAGCCCCAAGAGAATTCCCCACCATATTTTATATTCCAAATCTAGCTCCTAGTCAATTCTGGTAATTCTCCAAGTTCAAAGAAACATTAGATGCTTTCGATATGTGAAAAGTGAGGGGATGGAAGGGGTGACAAGGGCTATTGACATGTGGCAATTGAGGAGATGAAATGGGTTGTGACGATAGTGAAAGACACGCTCACAAATAAGGACCTACATTGATCCTCCAGCCTTAGCAGGTCAATGGTTCTCATCGCCGCTCCTATACAGATGAAAATAGGCAGTACTCGTGTTGTGATATTACTAAATATAATTCTAAAAAGAAAGATGTTTTGCACTTTTTACATTTTTTTTTATATATCTCGTGGTATTTGAATGAAGATTAAAGCCAAATGTCGGCATATTTTTACTAATTCGTGATAATTAAAATGTTTCGGAATTAAGGTGTTAGTCATATGTAGTGTCTTATAAGTATATATTAAATCTAATTGTTGTTCCGATTTTCAATGTTACTAATAAAATAAGAAAAAACAATTTTAATAAGCAAGATAACTGCATCTTCGGGATAATAGTTATGAGCCCCTTTCCTACAAATAGTACAACACAATTAGGTTGATTTCATTTTATCTTCAAATATTTCTCTACATAAACAATCATACTATACTAACAACATTTATTATCTCTTTTACATAAACACACATATTATACTAACATATATTTCCTTTGTAGAAAACTCTAAACAATCAGTTAATTCGTATTGCGATTAAATATTACACATTCTCGACCAAATAGAAATTGCATAATTTTATATACTCTCATATAAAAGTAATACTTTTAATATGATATGAAGAGATTCGATGTGATTTTCTTTTCATTTTCAATTCATAATTTAAGTAAATCATTATGGGTATTTTCTTAATACTTTTTATGTAATCTGATCAGAGTTGTAAAAAAGTCTTATAGTATATATTTCCTTATTTTTCTCTTTGTCTAGATAAACATGACTTGTATTTCACCGAAATAAAATGACTTAACTGATCGGTATACAATGAGTATTAAGTGAAACATTAGTATCACGACGATGCACAATGTCCAAACTTTAATAAGGGATTAATAGTAATTCTTGTGTTTATAGAATCCTCATTCTCATCTTACAAGAAATAATTATGTCGAATGATTTATATGATTAATCGATTAAAAATATCTCAATTTGATTTGAGATGCCGAGGTTTATTGTTTTATTTCTATAATTTAATGTGTAAGTGCGTTTCGACGAGACTCGTTCGTCATTTGCTCCGTATTATTTAAATTTAGCCGAAAAAAATTAGAAAATTCTCATTGTTCTATTTGTAACCACTACTATGGCTCAACTCGATTTTGGTTGACCTCCTTCTGTCAGATTTTGCAATTTATAAAGTTGGGATATATTGCCCACTTTTCCGGGTATTCCCGTAGGATTCTTGTAGTGTGACTTTCTCTCCTTTTTTTTTAGATTGTATTGTTTAAAATGTTTAGATAGTTTCGTGATAACGGTGCCTTTCTTGTTTGTATTTTGATGTTGATATACAATTTAGATGTTATGATTTTCGAAGCTCATCTGATATTCAAATGTTTTCACGAGAGTTGTACACTGCAATTGCGAATTTCGGAAAAAAAAACATGCGTTATAATTCTCCTTGCAGGTATAGCATAGGCAGACGCTGTTTTTGTTTCTTACGTTCCTCGACTTAGTGTCAACCATGTTCCTCGACTTAGTGTCTAGTATGTTGGTATTCCTTTATTGTATGCTACCCCATGTATGGGTATTTACTTAATTGCAATGAATTTGTGCACATGTCTATTTAATTTTTTTTTAATTGCATTTATCAAAATAAAAAATAAGGACCCCCCTTTACGCTAATACTTGGTATTTATATGAGATATATAAATAGTCAGAGATATCAGGAAATATATTGTTTACATTTAATAAATAGATTTCTAACAAACCTTCCATCTCCCTAATTTACCACACAAAGATGTCACTCCATAGTTCAGTGGAATATCTATCATTGCGTTATTACTTAAATAAAATCCACCAACTCTTATTAAAGACATATCGTATTTGAACCGCGAATGCTTGTGATTTGAGATACTTAATCAGGGTTAGAGGTAATTACACTCATACCAAGTTATCTTTACATACCTCTAATAAAAAAGATTTAAGACAACCGACCAAAGTGTTAATATACATTAAACTTCTTTCCAGTAATCATTTAAGTTTAAGTAAGTAAGCATTCAATTTTTTAGAAGAGATTACAATTCATATTCGTATATAGACGTGTAGTAATATATATATATATATATACATATTTATATATATATATATATATATGTATATTACTACACGTCAATATACGAATATGAACTGTAATCTCTGTAATATGTATATATATATATATATATATATATATATATATTTATGTATACCTGTATATATTTAGAGAGAGAGAGAGTAAAAAGAGAAAAAAGAGAAAATGGGGGAAGAACAAGAAAGAGTAAAAGAAAGAGGGAAAGAAACGCACACACATATGTGCATTGTTAGTATAATGCCCACGTATTTTTCAAAATTATATCCATGCATGTTTCAATGTACTTACTAATTTGGAGTTAAATATAGTTGATATACAGGGTGACCCCCTAAAAACAGCTCCAGTGTACACTTTATGTGATATCTACATGATTCATCGATTGCCCTTATTTTACAGGAAATGGCAGAATCAACGACTCTGAGCACAGCAAGACCCTAGTGGGAGCTGTGGCAAACAAAACACTGTGTTAAATTTTACAAGACAAGCTCGTGTAAGAAAACCCAGGACAGTTTCATGCGTCAGTTCGAATGTGAAAAGGCCGCATCTAAAAGCAGAATTAAGAACTGTGTAGACTAATTCGAGAAGTATGGGGCCGTGGAGAACTTCAACGCTCCCAGAGCGTTCCGTCCAAGCCATTCTGGGCGTCCCAAGAAGCAAACAGCCGAGCTGGTGGAAAGAGTGAGAGAGTCTCTCCAGCAGAGTCCGAAACACTCTGTGCTTAAGCGAAGTCAATCCCTCGGCATATCACGTGAGACTTGCAAGAAAGTGCTGTGATAGACCCCAGAGCTTTCCCTTAATGAATACAGACGCTGCATACCCTTACAGCCTCAGACAAGAAGCAGAGGAGGGCTATGACAGTCAAGATGCTCGAGAAGATCGAGGAGACACAAGTTTCCTTAACATCCATTGGACCTCAGATGAAGCCAACGTCTATCTTGATGGAAAGGCGAACTCCAAGACAAATGTGTTCTGGGGATCCTGCAGACCCAATGAAGTAGCCACCAAGTCCCTGCACTCTCCTAAGTGCACGCTGTGGGCTGCAATCTCAGACAGAATCATCATCGGGCCAATCTTCATCAAAGGATCTGGCGCAGCAGTGACTGTCACCAAGTAGCGGTACGTGGAGGACTTCAAGACCTTCCAGAGTCAGTTCCAGAAGTTTTGGTTCCAACAGGACAGAGCAAGTTCTCACACCTGAAATCTCTCTCGAGATTGGCTGAAAGATAACTTTGGAGGCCGAGTGATTAGTCTCAAGACTGATTTTGAGTGGGCACACAATAGCCCGGACCTAAGCCCCACCCCCAGATTTTTCTTTGGGGCTATCTTAAGGACAGAGTCTTCGCAGTGAAACCCAGAACCATCACGGAACTTCGCAGTGAAACCCAAAACCATCACGGAGCTTTTCTCTTACCTGCAACCACATTCTACCAGAAGAAATGTTACGAGTTTGTCTCTTCTTTATAGTTATTTTCATGGCACATGCTCGGCTTACCTCCATTCTATGCCCCCTTCGCCAAACTTTCAAAGAAACACCCGTCTAGCAGAAATCACTATCACTAGTTTCCCCCACTCTTTATCTGTGCCTAAACCTTAGCGTAGATTCCATGAGCGAAGTTTCTTTCTTAGAACTGCCCGCCTATGGGGTTGTGTTCCGTTTTTCAGTTTTCCAGCTGACTACAATATGGTTGTCTTCAAGTCTAACGTAAACAAGTTTTTGATGAGCCGTTCCATATAAGTTAACAAATTTATCGTATGTCCATTACTATCGGTTACTTTATTGTCCAATTTCTACTGTACAATCTTTAATCCTTATCCTCGAGAGATGGGTTGCCTTGATAAGTGGTGATGCATATGTAAACAAAACTTCATAAACTGTTACAATACGTTTTTATTTTGCATTTTCCCCGGTTATATAACCAATCATGTGTCAAATATCCGATCATATTTCCCAGTACACTTGGTTTATTTTAGCTCATAGTACTTAAAATTACACTACTGCTACGGCCACTTTAGGAGTTGTTGATAGCACCCGTCTCTAATTTTTACATTTTTATTTTCATTATTTCACCACATTTAACTTCACATAAAATCTCTCTGAGTCTCTTTATCGTTTCCACATGCTTTTCGTTATATATATATATATATATATATATATATATATATATATATATATATGTGTGTATATATATATGGTGTTTATTTATGAGTACGAAAAAGTATAGTCCCGTGCTTGAATACTTCTTAATGTAGGCTGATGTCAGCCAACGACAAATCTGATTGGTTCCTGGTTGAGCATATAGTTATATGTACACAGGATTGATAGTGTCTATCCATACATACACACGAACACAAACATAATATATACATGGCCACACACACACACAAACATACACACACATACCACCCACCCACCCACACAAACACACATACATACCCACACAAACACACATACAATCCCACACACAAACATATATATATATATATATATATATATATATATATATATATATATATCCCAAACCTTCTGAACTAAACTGAAGGGCGACTGAAACTAACTGCCATGGTTTCAAATGATCCGAAATGTAATCAATGGGGGGGCATGATTCCAAATATTTTAAATATTTTGACATATGCTATATCTCACCCCTTTTTAAAAATAAAGTAGGATGATGAATAACCCCAGTATCAAATAATCTTTATAGACTGTGGAATGTACTTCATATATAAAAACCTGAAGACCAAGATTTAAAATATGAAAAATATTTGGAATCAAGTATTGACTTACTGGTATAAAAGATCATTTTTAAATATAAGTGCGATTTTTGTCTCGCCTCCTGATAAAGGTCCAACGCTTTGGAGAAATATCCAAAAGTGTGCAATTCATATGCAAAACTAAAAAAAACAGATGACTATGTTTGAAGCAGAGTATAAAGCTATAAAATAAGTAGGTTCTGGGTGATGGATTGCCAACTAAATATGCGGTCTGTAAGGATAAGGTATCATAGTCAAATACACATTGCTGGCCATTATCTGCCCCAAAAGCGTTCATTTATTAACTTCTGCTCAATTATCTTTACGATTATGAACTTATAAAATTGGTAAATATGGGAGTATATCTATCTATCTATCTGCATATATAAATATAGTAAGTTCTAAAATGTATATGACGATTAAGCTACACTGAATGCTCCACATTAGGACTCTTCAGGCTTTAGCCTGAAGAGTCCTAGAGTGGATGAAACGCGGAATATTCAGAGTAGCTTAATCGCCATATACATTGTATAACTTGCTAACTAGCTCTACCTAGGTATTGAGCACTTTTGAAGTAAATCCTTAAAGTTTACGCATAAATCTATACTTTCGTATATAAATTTATATGAGTAAATTAAGTAATTATATAAATATATATATATGCATATATATACATTTGTTTATATATGTACATGTATATAGAGAGTGACAGACAGACAAGGAGATAGATAGATAGATGGATAGATAGATAGATACTTGTAGTAAAATTTTATGGTGATCTTCACTTATATATGCACGAACCTACGTGAAATATTCCAGATCTTTTAAAGAGTATTATAGTATACTACCTGCAAACTTTAGCTAAATTTAATGTAACTGTTTAAACAAACTATACGTCATTTTATTGACCTTTTATTTCTCTATAATTTTACTGTTAATATTTTACTTTTTATTGAAATATTCTGCTGTTCACCTCAATAAAAAATAACTTAAAATTTACGAGGCAAAAAGAAATTCCGAACAATGGGAAATTGTTATTTTAATGTAACTTTAAAACATTCATGAAACACAATTAACACAGAGGCAGACTTAACTAGGTAATATTTTGTAGCCTAGCCCTTCTGCAATTTGTCAGCCTGCAGTCCTTTAGGAATTGCTTGAATTAGACTGCAGCAATACTCCGGGGAAATGACATCCCACATTTTTTTAAAGTATGTGCCCAAAGTTCTTCCAAATTTGAAATGTAATGACTGCGTATCTGTTTCTTGATGTAATACGATACGTTTTCGAGAGGATTGTTACAGGCCAACCCAAACATATCATGCTCTTCCAGGAACCTCTTGCCACTGCCAGCTGTGTGAATGGGAGACTTTTCCTGCATGAATATGAGATTATCATTCAAATGCTGACCAAAATTAGGTAGAAATACTTATTTAACATATTAATTTAGTTAGTCAGAAATTATAGGCCTTGGACCTTTGGTACTAATAATGCCCCACACCAAAACTGGACCCCCATCTCGTTGCAGCGTTAAAACTGAGCAGCTATGATAAAATATCTTGCTTTTCTCCGACGGACCTACTGCCTACCATCACTGCCTCGCCTATTAAATATGCTTTCGTCGCTAAAAAGACTTTTGACCAATATGAAGAGTCATGATTTTAACTTCATCTGACGAAGTCCAGACGGCGTTTTCTGTTCTTTACAGAAATCATTGGTGTGCGTGTTCCAAGATCTCCTGGCAAATGTATTTCCTTTATTATGTTCTTGGCATTAGAAAGAGAACACTTTTTAACAAGGTTACACTATGGTTGGATTTCGGGAGCCGTTTCAAATCTGTTTCATAGGCTATGGATCTTGATACCACTGTCCTCCCTGTAAGGAATAACTCTAGTACGACGACATTTAGGGGTATCGCGAACACTGCTGGTGTTTTAGTGATTTTGCACAGTCTTTCGTACCGGTTACTCATCAAAATCTGCGGCAATTTCTCGATAGGATAAAGCAGAAAGGTGGAAAATAATTAGCTCCGTACTAGTACTAAGAGAAAGTAGTGCCATATGATCTAACTGTTACGTTGTGTGACGTATAACAAGAACAATTACGATTGGAGATGCTTTGTTGCTATTTTAAACTGATTTAAGAGCGATGATTTAAGCTTGTTTTGAGCGAATTTTTTGATGAGGACATTGCTACCTCAGTTTGAAGTTTTTTTTAACTTTATGAGTACACTAAAATATTACGATTAAAAGGCAAATGTGAACAGGTAAAATTGTAGAGGAATAAAAGGCGAATAAAATTAGGTATAGGTTGTTTAAACAGTTTTATTAAATTTACTGTTTGAAAAAAATACAAGTTCGGACTTTCTTTTGCCGGTATTGTATGTATGTATATATATATATGTATGTATATATATATATATATATATATATATATATATATATATATATAGGCATATATATGTAGACATATATACATATACATATATATACATATATATATATATATGTGTATGTATATGTATATGTCTATATATATGTCTATATATATGTCAATATATATATATATATGAACAAATGATTGATAAAACATGTTAAAAGACATCTTGAAAAGAGTTAAAACATATTTTATTTTAAAAAGGAAGCACAAGATAAGTGGATAGTTCTTAATCCCCGGAGTTTCGAAGAAATACTCTCCTTCTCATCAGAGGGCAGGAATTAGCAAAATGCGGGATAGGATTTTGCTAGTAAAATTATTTAGTGAAACTACAATTAAGCCACAGATCTTACTTGGTTAAAAAAGAGTGAAGTAAGGGGAGTAAGAGGTAAAAGAAAACTGATAAAAATATTTCACATTAATTGATAGTCACGTGAAGGGCAAAAAATCCAAGAATGGTAAAATCCAAACACGGTAGAATTAAAAATTTCCAATCCAACAGGTAAGTTCCAAATGGTCCAAAATGATCCAGAATGGAGAATTCCTTGGAAAAAATAAAAAATGAAATGCGTGTCAAATCATTAAAAAAAAAGTACAGATGTGCACAAAAAAGCACTGGAGAGAATATTTCAAACACGGAGGCCGGAGGAATCAAGTAAATTAAGGTTAAAAAAACTTAAAAGAAAACGGAAAAACGGTGAAAGTTTAAATTTGAAAAGCAAGGTCAAACTTACCCAGACAAAAAGCGCGACAGTTAGCGTTAATAATTAGCTCAACTTAAGTATGCACGTGAAATTCCCAGAATAGGACACGAGTTAGAGAAACAAATAAATGGGAAAGTTTATGAAATGGAGCGTCTATTATATTCGAAAAAAAATGAAAATAAATAAATTAAAAATTAAAAATTAAAAATTGAAAAGTTAATTTTTTTTAAAAACCTATATATACATATATACACACATACATATACATATAAATGTACATATATACATATATGTACATACACAAGCATATGCATACATACAGACACACATATGCACACATACATGTACATACATACACACACATATTCATATATACATATATATATATACATATACAATAACACACACACATATATACATATATATATACACACACGCATGCATAAATATATACACATATCCAAAAACATATACAACTTAAACAAATACATACATACATATACACTTACATGCAATTTAAGGGGAGGGAATTGCCGGTATCTACAACCTCCGGAATAAGGAAAATACATGCGTATGTAAATGCATATAGTAAAATATCGGTAAACAAATACATAGAATAAAAATGAGTAGGCTGATGTATATATTTAATTAATAGGTATACTTATACCATAAAACGGAGACAGCAGATGGGAAACAAGACAAAGAAATAAATAAAACAATTAAAAGTAAAAATATATAAAGCTTAGAAGATAAGATAAAAAAATATGGGAAAAGATATATATTTGAAGGGTTACCTTAATAGATATGTAATTTCAAATTTATCATATTTAAATTTGGACATATTTTTGCACTAGGAGATCAGTGCGTTTTTAGAGTTTATTATATTACTACTTTGAGGGGAGGCGATACTTGTTATAGCTTAAGATGTACAGATGTGACAAGACTTAGATCCTGGAGTATAAGACTTAACCTTTTTTTAGGATGATCCATTTAATTGAAAAGTGGGTATTGGCAGAATTAAGCTTTTTAACCAGTGTAGTTAGAGAAGTTCACTGGTTATTATGTGAATTTTGGTTATTGAAAGAAGAAGTGGGGTTTGAAATTCTTTTCTTTATAAAAGTTGAACTAGCACCAATATATGTATATGTTGTATTAATAGCTCGGGATCGAGAATTAATATTAAATTGTTGATTTATACTGGGAAGAGAATTTAAATTTTGTTCATTTTGATGAACAGAGGGTATGCCAATGATTGTAGCAGGATTGGTTTGAAGGGGACAATTAGTGTTGTCAGTTTTAGGATGGCTGCTATGAAAAATATTATTATTATCATTATAGTTGGTTGTATAATTGAAAATAGAGGGGCTGGTTAATTCGTTTGTAGGATTAATAATTATATCAGAGGGAGGGGCGGAGGAAGGATAATTTGGTGGCAGAATGTCATTGTCTATTATGGGAGAATTGCGTGGAAGCTCTGTAATTGTGCATGAACATATTGCATCTTTATGGATGCAATCATGATTGAGTGGGCAACGATGTTTTAATACAATTGCAGTTTCTTTTTGGTTGGATTGGGAAAGGGTTTTTTGGGACTGATTTAATTTTGTTTTTATTAGATGGTAAGATTCTTTGTGCTAAATTAGGCATAGTAGAATAAGAAATTCTTATTGAGTTTTTATTAAAAATTGAACTATATCTGCATGGGTATTTGAAAGAGTTTTCTACAATATTGAAGAATTATTTAGGTATATTGTTTTTAACATATGTATATATATATATATATATATATATATATATATATATATATATATATATATATGTATATGTATATAGTGTCGTGCAGGTCAGCTTCAATGTTATTACTCTTATTATCGGATCACTATATATATATATATGTATATATACATATATATATATGTATATATATATATATACATACATATATATATATGCACTAGAGAGTGACAGTAAGTCCACATTGATTGTAAAATATTATGTTACGCTATAGGGCAGTAAATTTATTAAAAACAAAAATTGTGTCGTTAAAATAAAGTTTGCCCTTTTTATATTAACAAATATATAGTTATATGAGCTATCTTATGAACATCTATACATTATAATACGATACTGCTGTTTCACATTCAAGTGTAATTCGACTATCCTCAAGCAACCTGCAATACACGCTTTCGGCAATGAATAAATTTTCGTAATACAAACTAATTCATTTCAGTTTAGACAGTGAAATGCAATTACTTTTCTGCATGGAAAAGCGCACGAATAAAAATGATAAAATAATAAAAACACTATTTAATTAATAATTTAATTAAAAACCTTAGATTTCGACTCGTCTAATTTCATTTTTGACGTGTGAGTTATTTTAAGAGTTGAAGAAAATAATAATTCTGAATATTTTAAAACTTTGCCGTCAAATATTTTCCCATAGTTTTTCGTAATCTTAAAAAGAAAATAGCAAATTCACCTGAATTTTATAGAAATACAATTCTTTAGCTATATTAGATACTTTTGTTTTATGAAAAATTGAGAACGATTCATTACTAACGTGTTGAAATACCAGCCGAGACTTTAAATGAGACAATAGAAAAAGGGGATTCCATGCTTACATAAGGTAAATTGATATGAAAATCAAATGTCGGTTACAGTTTGACATCAGACACTATGAAGTAAACTGCGATTGTTTGTCTTTTTAATCCGTTTTTTTACATTTATATTTACTCATATAAACAGGAGAAACATGCATATTCAACTTTTTAATATAGTAAAATATCTTACGAGTGAGCGGCAGAATTATTCGTCAGGCAGAGAGAATCACAAAACAGAAACGAAAGAAAATATATGATAGAAGGCAAAACTTATTTATTTTGTTGGTCTTCGCCTAACAACAATTTAACAATTTTGAAAACCGTCGATATTGCTTTTCTGAATGTTTCCTAATATTTGTTATTCTTCACGGCACTCTGTAAATTAGGTAAGAACCAAGCCTAATCCATCACATGTCTTAGGTTATGGATGACAATAAAAATATATAGCAAGAGAAATAAAGAAACTTCGATGCTTTCAGTACTAGAGAAATAGCGTTGATTCTATCATAACTTTAATATATTTACCTTCGATTATGTTTTATTGCACAAATTCGTGGGGTGTTCAAAATGTAAACCTCCTAATATTTTATTATAATAGTAAACCAGTAAAATAGACGAGTGCAGCCTTAGTAGACCGAATACTTTCGTAGTCCGTAATATTGTTGGAAATAATCACAAAATTATTATTAAAATGCAACTAATTATAGGAGGCCCCTCTATCTTTTAGTTCTTATAAATCTAGTTCCTGATTTATTTCTCTTTTTTATTTTTCCTATTTTAAATGCATGTCCTGCACTGTATTTTTGCCCCCATATTGCTCTATTGTTCTATTTCTCTTATCATATTGTTCTAAATGTCATCATTTCTTGAAGTTTATATCTAGCTTTTTTTTTAAGAAGGATTTTCCAAATGTAAACTTCTGAAGCTTGCAATAAACATACTCGCATCTTAAGACTTTGAAAGACGTTGAGAATCACAGAAGCGTATACGCCGCAAGACGTCTTTATTCTGTACATAAAAATTATTCGAATAGAATAGAACTCAGCGAAGCGATTACAAATTGACCCGAACAAAAGCCATGGTGTAAAATGTTTCGCTGCTGAAGAAAAAATGTTAACTTGCCTCGTGTTTACTTCTGTAAGTCATCGGATTATTTTACTTGAAGCTTAGATACATATTTCCAACGCAGCCAAACGTTTGATATTTACAATCTGGTTAAGAAATAGCTTACAATACATTCAGAAAGTACGTTTACCGAAATAATTCACTGCAAAATAGTTTCAGAAATCCCTTGACTTATTCACGAAACGAAAAATAAAAGAAATAACCATGTAGGTTTAGTGATCAGTTTTCTTGTATATTTATATAAGTAAAAATTTTGCCATTTCTATGAAACTCGTGTTTGCTGAATATTAACAGTTATCCAAAATCAGGTCTTTAATGTTTTCCTCCATTCCTGATGCAAGTACCCACTATTGCCATTTAAAGAAGTAGCACAGGCAGACTAATTCACATCACAAATAATAAACAAGAGTATATAGCGGAACTATACCTGATAGCGATCACATTATTTCATACCGAAATCAAACAAAAATCATATTTTAAATTAAGGAGAGTTATTTTAAGCGTGTGATGAAAGCATCAATAATATCTAGTTCCTACGAAATACGTAAAACATATTTATTTCAATAAACGATGGGGTGTGAACAAAAAACAGTGCGAAGATTTAAAAGGCAAACAGAAATAATACGGTTTATTAAGAACATAAAAAGACAGAAATATTACATATAAGTATGTATGATAGACATTGGCTTTATTTCAGCTGTACCGTGAATGTAAGTCAAATCAAGTAAGAGTATGTGTGTGTGCGTATGTAGTGTGGGTGTGAAACTGCACATTAATCTTTATTATAGAGGGTGGGGTTGACTCATTTATTTTACTTGACGTATATTTCCATTTATATAAATTAGCATGCACTGAATGTCTAATATTGATTTCCAATATACACTTGGATGTCATCTCGCCTGATCATTCATCATTCGTGTTTATTCTAGAAACTGTCAGAAGAAATTAAAAGAAAATTAATGAACTAGTATCAATAAATAAGATAGTCTTGCTTATGTTTGTATATTTGTGGTTTTTAATCTAACTTAAACAAAGTATTGATATGCTGAGTACAATTGCTTATTATTGTTACCGTTTAAATATCTAGTTTCCCTAATTTTCTTACTAACCCTTGAGCAATCATCAAACACATTTATTTATATATCCATTTATTTATTGGCTCATTCCCCATCAATTATTGATTCGCTATATGTTTGTATTTACAGAGGCTGCTTTTTTTGGTTATCTGACACTATAAGTTTACGGAAACCTCAAACTCAACGGAATGCATAAAGAATAAAAAATGCTAGATCAAAAGTAAAAAACGATCAGGCCGTTCTAACATTTGCACCTAAACTCATACCAAATGTTATGAAATACTTATATAAAATCCAAGAAATCTGTGACACAACTTACAAAGACAGTATAAACATCACCAGGAACAAGACGAAAAATTTGTCGAAGTTACACGCAGATATCAATCTATAAACTCCAAAAGCGAGATCAACTTTTGTTAAACCGTATCAGAAAAGGCACCATGTATAACAATAGGTTCACAGATGAAAAGATAGCCTGACTTCAAAATAATAGTGCCCTTGCGAGGAGACGTGGGACAGTACCTTATAATGCAGAAAACATTTTCAGAATGCAAAAAAACAACGATAGAGAGAGAGAGAGAGAGAGAGAGAGAGAGAGAAAGACAGAGAGAAAGAGAAAGATAAAAGTCCACTTAGTTTTCTCTCTCAAAGGGTCAAGGTAAAGAAAAACACGTTATATTTAGACATTCCTGAATATGCCTGCCCCTATAGTGTAATTCTGTGGTCGGTGATGAAGTTTGGACTCCCTACTAAAAAGGTACGACAAGCAACACTGCTTATGTAACATAGCAGAAGTGCAAATGCAACTGTCCGTCCTAGATCAGCAAAGAAAAACGACATCCCTCATCACCTGATGTTAATGCTTTTGATTATTTTTCCGGTACATTTCTTGGGAATAAAGCCTGATCGATACCTTGCCGAAAAAGTGAAGATGTAATATAGAATTAGTAAGTGCCGGGAGAAAATATCGTAAAACGCTATGCGTTCTGTTGGTGTTGATTTCTTCAGAAACTTAGTCGTGTAGTGAAAGCTTAAGGAAAACAATTTAAATAATACGAATCAGTATTTCCAAATCTTCTTCTGTAAGTGGGTTTTGTAGTAAATTATTTTGTTGGGATGAATAAGAGTTTTATTTTGTAGCATTATTTTTGCCCAACCTTTATGAATACTATTGATACTCTGCCTAAACTGAAAGATTCTAAAAGCCACATTCAAGATGGTAACGGTACATCAGAAAATCCAATGTATCCAAAAAATCGAAAGTATTTTGTTTTTACGAATGATGCTTTTCAATATGTTTACATTTTGAAAAGAAACTAACGTTTATAAACTTGCCTCTACCATGGAGTTGGTAATGTGAATTAATGCAGGAGTAAATAATATATGGTTTGAACAGATGGCTGACTTTATAGAAAAGATCACAATATATTTTAAGTTACAACTAGTTATCAATATAATTCAGTCATATCTCGATGTGAAAATTTACTTTGCATTTTGTCTGAATAGATTGGTAATATATTTTTAAATTCAGAGCCTTTATTTATGTGCACGATATTAATGCTTAGTAAGTAACTTACCTTTAAGAAATTCTTTTTTTTTATAAGTCAACCGTTTACAGCTGTAAGCGCGTGTGCTGCGCCAGAACATAATATTACATATTGTCACCGACATGAATTAAGCACAAGATTTTCACTTAAAATTCAATGTTTTTTGTTATAGCGTTTGTGCAAGACAGGGGCAACACAAATTCGCATAAGCGCCCCCCTAAAAAGACACACACACATACTACTGTTTGTGTACTATTATTGTTTTCTTTCAAAAAAGAAAGAAATAGTTAGGGTATTTTTATTTTTTTGTGTGTAACAAGGAAAGAAACTGTTTTAGGTTTATTGGTTTGGTATTTATTGTCATTTTTTGTTGTTTTTAAATTTTCTTTTGTAAAGAAAAGTCCCCCCTTACCGGTTCGGCCTTGTGTTTGTATTGTAAACGAAAAATTTATGCAGCTGTTTGGTCTTGGCAGTATTGCTCCTTATAAAAATGTATCTGTTGGTTAAGTATTGTTGCATAAATCTTGTTCTAATATCAGACCGCTTAACCCACTGTTTAATATCTAACCACACCCTTTCCACATTGTGTGTTAATGGTGGGATTCTGGGGGCCCACAAAATTCTCAGAATGGTTAATACCGTGGTGTGGGAAAATGCCAGTCTAGGTTAGCATATACCTTCCAACAGTCACTAAAAAAGTTTGAACTCGAAAGGATACATGTGTGCATCAAAGGAATCAGAAATTTGGCATCCTGTTTTTCGTCTGGGTCCGACAACGCAACGACGAACCTTTTTTATTTTTTCGCGACGAATAGCCATACCCGATACCTCTTATGTATGTGCAGCACACGATAAGTTTTTCGTCGAATCCGACGTTTATCCCGTCGCCTCCAATACGTTCCTGATTGCTAAGCCAGTGTGAACAGACGGAACCCTTACTAACAAAGAAGTAATGCAAATCTCAGGAAATGATTAACAAACATAAGAATTGTCCAGGCCATCATTCGAGTAATATACGTTCCTGCTGTCTCGGCGACAGGGAAGCCACACTATTTTTCTTTTTTTTTTTTTTTGTTTTTTGTGTATATTGCGTCCATCTCAACATCTGTGTGGCTTCTCGAACGAATGGGGACAAGCAACTCGTGTCAGGAAAACGTCACGAAGAAATTGTCTGCCTGCATTTTCTTCTTTGTAATACGCCTTTAGCACACCGAGATTTTGTTGCTACATACGTTGCAGGAATCGACAGTATTTGAATTTATCTTTTTTTTTGGAGGGGGGTAGGGTTAGAAAATGTTGGCGGGACTTTTAAAAAATAAAAAAATGGACAAAAATGATAAATGTGTGCTAAATAATTCAACCAAAAACTGGTTTATTTTTGGGGAAAATTAGGTTAAAAATTAGTTTGCTAAGATTGGATAACGTCGTGGTTCTAGTCTGCAGTAATTACTTAAACTGAAGAAAATAGTATCGTCTACAACAAGAACTAGCATATCCTTACGCAGGCGCACACACTTCAACAAGGCAACGCAAAAAATACTAGTAACCTAGTATGTTAAATTTGTGCGCATAATTCTTATCAACGACACTATCTGATGTTATATATTTCGCAGCGGACCCGCCTACAGCTGTAAACAGTTGACTAAAAAAACTACTACTTTAATCTAAGTTTTTAGGTGGTTCTCTAGTTTTTTTTCACCAATATAATAAATAAATGTTTTGCTACAAAAAATCAAGTCATATTCACGAGTTCAAATAAAAGATGGGCGATTTCAACAATGTACATCTGACGAATATTGAGAGGTTAAGTCGATTTAATTTCTAGAAAAATAAACACTCCAAATAAAATGAAACCGTTAAAATAATATATTCTCATCTCAAAACATTTCAGAAAACCCATTGTTCGGAAATAACAAGTACACCGTTAAATACTATGCGTTGAATGATTAACACAATAGTTTATTTAGTCCATAATTTTTACTTAAGAAATTCAATAGATTTTAACTACGTTAAATGCTTATTAGTTACTGAGTTCCACGCAGGGAATGCATACATTACTTTATTGTTAGTATTGTAACACCAATATACACACCAGGGAATTCGTCTCTAATAATCAAGTAAGAAATTATCTTTTTACATGAAATTATAAATTGTTGCACAAAAATAGTATTTATTAATTTTATTAACATTATATAGATTGGTTCCATCTTCTGTGTTTGGAATTCTCAAATTTTTGTTTTTTTATAAGAACATATATAGCGTACTTCGAGATTCATGGTACTCAATATTTGTAACAATTTTGGAAGTTTATTATGGAAAAAACATAGATGGTTTCCCCCCAAAATATAACTAATTATAATCCGAAATATATATAATATCGTGTCCAGTTTTGGTGTATACCAATTCGGTCATTATACAATTCTAAGGCATACAACACAACAAGCGTAAGTTTGTTTAATATATAAATACTACAGACCCGTGTAGTCTAAATATTATCTATTCTATTTCCATAAATAAGACACTACAACAAATATCTGTATTTCCTACATATGAAAATATCTTCATATTTCACAGAAAAACGTCGAATTTGTAAGTGAGTGATATTTTACAAAGGGACTTTTGCTGATATATATTTGTGTGCTACAAAATGTATTTCTCTGTTTGCCGTCCGCTGCACTACCATCTACGCCCTCAACTTCAAAACATGTTGAGTCTAATGTTTTCGTCGATTGACGTATGCTAATCTTTATCTGCTCCAAGAAACGCAAGTATCGTTAATACTCTCAAACAAACGCAAATCGTCAAAACAGGTGTACGCTTTAGAAGAACTCTAAGGTACAGCGAAATTAATTCTAAAAAAGATGTGTCCTCTCTAGAAGAGCGATGTTAATATTTATGCGAAAAAACTTTAGTAAGCAATAATATGTGAGTTGCCGATAGTATATCCTGGCTAATAACCCTCTATACTTTTGTACAACTGGGAATATTATTTCCTATTTTTGTAATATAATTCACATATTCTTAGCTACAAACACTGGAAGGAGATCAATAATGAAACATATGTGTCTGTTCATATATACGGTGCCACGCAAAAGTATTGGATACATTAACTTTAATTAGGGTTCAAGATGTTACCTACTATTTGGTCAGTATATTCATATAAATTATATAAATTATAGTTGGAGTAGTAATTAAAAAAATCAAAGGTAAGAAAGTTTATATTTAAGAAAAATATGAATTAACAAACGCAAACGTATTGGATACACTTTAAAAATATTTTTTCTGAAATAAATTTAAATGACTTCTGCTTAGCGTGTTACAATAATGCAAACGAGTTATCACTGACCAATAAAAGAGATTTCTATTAAAGTAAGTTTATAAAAGGCTCCCAGTTTGGGCTCACTCCTTCAAAGTCAACCAGTTCATTTATAAAAATGCCTAAAACTAAAGACTTGCCAATAGACACTCGTCAAAAAGTAATTGATACGCACAAAGAAGGAGAATAATATCAAGGGAACTTACTCTACCAATTAGTAGAGTTGTAAACGTTATTAGAAAGTTTAAAAATAAAAGTTTTCGGCTACGGTTATTTTTTTTGGTCTGGTTTCAAGTGAGGGCTATATCATTCCAATTCATATCTTCAAGTCGGATTGAAAGTCAATACAAAAGTCTATCAGGATTTGCTGAAGGGTGTCGTGATTTCCTCGGCATTTCAAATAGCCGTTGGAAGATTCTGAGGGATGCAGTAGGATTCGGCGCCTGCCGACAAGTCCAGATTGTACAGGATTTTGCTGCAGAAGGAGTGCTACGACTTTGTAATTTTATTTTCACTGGTCTCCTTTCTCCTCAGAGCTGGGTTGGTTGGACTATTTCGTTTAGTCACATGTCGAGAACATCACCAACATGACCTCTCATAGCGTCAAATCGCCGGCATCTGACGAGGATTTGCCGATCTCCTACCAATGCTTATGAAAAAGGCATTCTCGCAGTAACGAACCCATATCGACATGGTGACTGACGTTGAAGCCAGCTATATTTAATAGATGCCAGCTCTACCAAATAATTAAATTACTCAATTTGTCTTGTACAATAATTAATAAAAACATCCGTAGTGTTTCTTTCTTTAGTGCGACACATTTCGCTTAAACCCCTTTAAATAGCAGTGTCCAGAAATGTAAATCATACTTGAATATAAGTCTATTGATTTTATTAATTTGATAACGGCATCACTATAAAACGTTACATCTAGCTTTAAACTAATCTTCTTGAAAGTCTCGTTGTGTGTTTTAATATTCTAATATGAAGTTATAATGTTTGGATTTTTTAGGTGTTTTATCTTTTGGGGGTGTTCCTTATTTGTCCAACTCTGGATAAGCACATAAAAATATCCCATCACCAATTTTCTTAACTGTAGTAAATCATGTTAATATATAATGGTCAATATGTAAGTAAAGTAATGATATTATATTCTGAAAGAAAAATATAACGCATGTTTAATAACTGTAATATTTTCTGAAAATTAACAACGGCAGTGCTCCCAAAGCTCAGCATGCGTATAAAATGTGAAAGCATAACTATTGATTTGGAGATCGTAACACCGTAATTCTGTACAATTTTCAACTTCGATTATTTTAATGAAGATAGCAATAAGATAGAACTGGTAAGACTACGATATCTCTTCAGATATAGTCAAGAATCTAATAGATAATACTACAGTGCAATGACCTGATATTTTGATTGATAGTATAGTGCACGAGTGTTTTACGGTCATTCTTTTAATTAATAATACATTTCAGTAACTTAAATGCACTTATGTGTACATTAGAACATTAGACAAATATACTAGCTATTTAAACAACACTTAACAATGTCTGCTCAGTTCCTCTTTCTACTCTAAACACATACATCAATATATACTTATATATATATACATATATATAAGCATATACATATATACATAACACACCCACACAAACACACACACACACACACATATATATATATATATATATATATATATATATATATATGTATATATATATATATATATATATATACGGAGAGAGAGAGAGAGAGAGAGAGAGAGAGAGAGAGAGATCTTAGACAAATAAACCAGTATGGTTACGAAATAGGTAATGTGGTTTGTTCATCCATATATGATATTGTAAAGTGAAAGTCTCTAAAAATTAAAGTATATATATGTATATATATATATATATATATATATATATATATATATATATATATGGGTGTGTATGTGTGTGTGTGGGTGTGTGTTTATATGTAAAAAAAATGTAAAAAATTTAAATACAACCACTGGCAATATTTCAGGAGCTTTTTTATCTAGCAGGCTGTCAAGAAAGAAGTCGAAAGCTTACAATAAAACTTCCTATTGCTGCTGATAATAAAAAGTACTGCAAGATTTCAAAATGTAAAAAAGTCCATTATAAAATATATGCTTCAATAAAGTATACGTGCATAACACGATTAAAATCGCACCGGGGGGGGGTAGTTATCTCACTAGATATGGCGATTGAATCGATTTTATTTCATACGTATTAGAAATGATCTTGTGTAGTGATGAATGCTGATTAAATAAGTTTAATTGTTTTTTAATCAGCTAATATCCCAAACAACCGTATTGCATACTGTCGCGAACGAATATAATATCAGTGAACACTGTATTAATAGTGATGATGATGACGGTGACGAGGATAGTAAACAGTAACATAATTGGTCGAGATCCGGCCAATCAGATCAAGTTTCACTTCTTAGCTATGGTCGAAAATCGACGATAAAATAAAATTAGTTGCAGAATTTGTGGGAGGGAGATAACAGCGTATATTGACGGCTGGGCGCACTCCAAACTTCAGGTCGTAAACCGTTCGATAAAAAAAAAGAAATATATAAGAGAGTGGCAAGTGACTCCACCAGTTACGGGTAGTAAAACTTGAATACGCGTCATACCCATTTTGTTCCTAAGAATATCGATAATTTTCGTCAACGTATTTTTTTCTAGTGCGGCTAAAAAAAAATATAAATCCGCGCCAGACGCACAAACAGTTATCTTCGGACTTTTTTCTGTATTATCATTTTCTTTATTATTTGAATTTTGAACTGTTGCAAGATCTCTTTCGAAGTTGTACGTGTTTCATATATCCAAAAAAAAAGAAGGGGAGATTATATATTTATCTATATACTTAAATCCGAAGGAAGATAATTTTAATCACCAGAATTAAAGAATCATCATAACCAAATGAATTAATAGCTATAAACCTTATCGGCTATAGATTCCAAGTACAATAAGCCTGGATCGGGTGGTGGTCAAATCTAAAGAATGAACGTCTGATATTGGTTTCGCGAAATTCTCCTCCCTCTTCATTCGGGCTTTGTCTGAAACATTGTCACAATGCTAATCAGCACAACATTGATTTAAAAGGAAATTATTGCAAAGAGCAGAATCCAAACGGACAGAAGAATAGAGACACCTATTCTGGTTTTTTTTCCTGAGTAAACTTTCATGGTATACTCTGATTTTTACGAGTATTTGAATGTAAAGTAGTTTAACCCACACATGGAAGCAGAATAGAAGCAATGATTATTAAGTGTAACGATCTGTTTTGTAAAGGTAAGGAGATTAAGCTATATTTTATAAATATAAAAAAATAGGGAATAGGAAATTTGCACTAAACAGATTACCAGTATGTGAATGTAAAGTAGTTTAACCCACACATGGAAGCAGAATAGAAGCAATGATTATTAAGTGTAACGATCTGTTTTGTAAAGGTAAGGAGATTAAGCTATATTTTATAAATAGAAAAAAATAGGGAATATGAAATTTGCACAATTTTTAGATTACCATTATAATTGCATATTTGCCTTAAATCGTCTAGTTCGGAATCTGCTATGTAAGGTTAAGAAATCATATGCGCTCTATACAAGAGTACATCAAAAATATATCCAACGTATTCAGTGTACATGGAGGCCAATAAAACTATCGATTATTTGGGACTTGCGGGGGTACCCGGCGTTGCCCGAGTGTTTGTTTCCGGGACGGGGGGGGAGTTTTAAAAAATGTTATGGTAGATAAGTAGGAAGGATCAAACCCGGAGTCATGAGTAAAATTAGGAAAATAAAGTGTGAAAAAAAACAAATAAAAACATCTGCAACGTTAACACTTCGGCCACCAAGAAAAGTCCATCTCAGTTGTTTAGGAAAAAATACGCCACAGAGCACTGCAGCTTAGTTTAGTGATTTTAAATAACTTCACATGAAAGAACTATGAAGCCAAACCGGTGTTCTCTTCTCAACTTTTCCTTGTGAACGATCCCCAAACGGTGTTAAGTGGTGGCAGGGGGAGGAGGAATTTTTTAGAGAGAAAATATTTTACCACTTCCATTAATCTTAACCGATTTTGGCCGTGACTTCTCAGCAGAAAAAGTATAGAAATCTAATATTATCGAGGAATTTGAGAAATAATAAGCCTATAACACACCTCAGATATTGTTCTGCCGTTTGTGCATATTATATTTGCATGAAATGTCTTGATTTTTAATCCTATTAATGTCAAAATCAGACGGGAAAAATGAGTTCATTTTATTTATATAGAGATTATAGCGGAATTCGACAGCCGAAAATTGATTTTTGAATTAAAAAAGACAATGATAGGTTCTTATATTTTTGTCAGTTCCAACAAGAAGCAATGCTATCTACGTAATTGGCATGTAATAACTATTTTAGTCTTTCAAGATTAAATGAAAAAAGGTGTTTAATGTCTGTTTTGTGAAATACCTTAATTTCTCTCTTTAAAAATATTTTTGGATAATTAATTTCGTAAGTTTATGATAGTTTAATTACTGCGACATGGAAATTAAGTATATATAATTTGTTTAAAATGAAAATGAATTTTTCGATTCGGATGTCCGCCACAATAACGAAGAAGACACAAAAGTTTACCTATACTGTAAATAATCATATTTGAAGCAATATTATTCTGTTAAAAATATGCGAAAATATGCTTATTTATTTGAGGGAATAAACATTGTTATAAACTATTTCCTTAAAAAAAAAAAACTTATCCTAAAACGTTTTTACCTTGTTTTCTCCTGTCTTTCTTCCCTTTGAATTATCATCGGTCGTCATATTCGTTGGTTTATTATTCAAACACTTATCTTATCCATTCTTCCATCGATGTATTATTGATTAAAAAAAAAACTATTCTTTCATAAAAAAAGAAAATGGACTACACTTTTGAATTTGCGTGACTTTTCAGTGCGCGCTTACATACATGCCCATAGAAAAATAAACCCCTCATCTTTTCTCCACTGTCAACATCTGCAATAATATGAAGTGAATGTGCAGTAGATGACTTCAATTGATATACAGTTTTTAAGACATTGCACATGACGATTCCCTTTGTAATAAACACTATCAACACTAAAAATATTGAATATCTGAATGTATTGAGTGCACAAACATATTAAGCATACTGTTATTTTGTATTGTTTAATATTTTTGTTTTCAATTTAAACGGTCTGAGCTACAGACACCCGTGTCTGGGTACATATCTGAGTGTATATATATATATATATATATATATATATATATATATATATATATATATGTACACACACAAGTTAATTTATTTTCTGAATTTCTGAACATTTCGTCACGAATGTGTAAATAATAAGTTTTCTAATGCTATTTTGTAATGTTTTTTTTTTATTTATTACCTGCAGTGTGACTATTCGATACGTATTACTTGCTAGGACCTCAGTGATTATGTCATTCGTTAATTCCCGACATTTATAACATAAATTATGAAGGCCATATTTTTATCAAATTATTCAATAACGCACATGTTGAACTCATATTTTCTACGTGTTTTTATTTTTATTTTACTGGTCAGCTGCTTTCTAGGATAATCTTAAACATCTATTTTTTTGGAGTTTTCCTAATGAGCACTTGGACGATCTTTCATTCTCAAGTTATGGCTTCGTTATTTTCCATCAGCTTTATTTCTTTGTTGCCAACGCTCCTGTCAATTACATGAACATATAATTTATGATTATTTCATAAGGTTTGTTCCATACAACGACTTAAACTTGAACAAAAATCATAACAATACCGTAGATTAATCAATCCAAAATTTGATTAAATCACATGAGGACACCTTCAGTTGTAATCATTAAGATCAAAAACTTCAATAAACTAAATTACTGCGTCACTAAATTAGAAAAATATGTTGAAGGACAACTAAATTGTTAAGAGATAATTTGAAATGTGTCCTCTGTGTTGCTGAACCCGAAAGATTCAAGCTCCAGACATCATACTTACGGGCCCTGATTATAGTAGTAATATGTCGACTAGTAAATATCAGGTCGGATATATGTGTGTGTGTGCGTGTATGTGTGTTTGGCTGGAAATAGATCACACTATAGCCATGTGAAAATGACCAAGAATAATTGTTTGCTCAAAGATATTAACGGGCAGGAAAAGGGGTGTGTTGATTTGCTTTGGGATTTCGATTAATGTTTATCTTTAGCAGTTACATAATAGAATTGAACGCAGAAACCGAATGAGAAATAATAATAAGAAGAACGGCGCAAAAACGTAAGCGGCAGTTTGCATATGATTTTGTCAGTTGATTAATTGCATAGAACGCACTGACTTGGCCAATCATGATTTTCATCGGTTATTAAGTTGGAAATTTTTTACAATTGTTGGAAAAGATTTCAGAACAAAATAGATGGAAAAATATTTTTTAAAAATAATTCTATTAAATGTTTATCTTACAGCAAGCACGGGAAGTATCATTTCTACTGATGATAAAAAGAAAAGGTCAACTTTAAGAACATTAAATATTTTTACTCGCGATTATGTGATTATATTTGCTATTGGAAATATATTGGGTAATTCCGGTTCGAATTGGCGATTGATTAATCCACTACAGTTTGATTCGATGAAGCACATCGATTGGCTGATAGAGGGTGAGGAGGATCGTGTTCTTGTCGAACGATAATCACAAGTAAAATAGATGTACAGGGTAGTTTTTCGGCAAATACAGAGACAGCCAGAAATTCCCTGGGCAGCAGTTGAGCTACACACCCGGAAGATTCCCCGCCAGTGTCCTATGGCAGCCTCATCAGGGTGCCCCAAAATTTCGGCAGAGACTGAGAATGCGTCCGTGGAATCGATGAAGAATTCGGGAGCCGAATACAAGTTGATGTAAACCGATTAAAAGTTGAAGGTTAGTACAATATGTCTTGATTGTAGGATGACAACGGTGTAATTCTTTGGCAATTTCTTAGGTGAAAATATTATGGCGCCTTTGAATAATTTAAGACTGCTCAGCTTGACTTAAAGCACCTTTATGTCCCATCTTGTATATAAAAATGGCACGCAGCAAAACACTGTAAATCATTAAAATGCTTGCCGTGTGCTCGCTATTGCGTGATCAGCTTAAACTTTTATATATGACAATGCGTTAGTGTTACCGTCTAATGGGCGAAGTTTCACAGGTTTTTCATGGAAATCTATCGGAGTTAGAACAAAAATATCAATTTGAATATAATTATTGCACGGGATGTATACAGTGTTGCCCCTACATAAACCGGAAACTAATTGCCTCAAAGGGCAATGGTCTTTTAGTGCATCATCTGCCGGAAAAGATACTACACTTTGAGAGAAATAATTTTTATTCACCAGAAAAAAAGCAATAAATAATGGAAAATGAACAAAAATTTAGGCACAAGGTCATCTAAAAAAAGAAGGGGGTGAGGGTGGTTTATCCATGCCGTTTCTGTTGGAAACTTAAAAGGATTTCACTCTCCACCAGCATCATTTATAATTAAAAAAATGTATTTTTGTGTGTGGGGGTGTTCCTACTTAATCCTTAATGTAAAACATTTTTTTTATTTAATAAAAAATATAAAAATAACAATATTAATTAAAATGGCATTGGTGTCGAGAGTGTAGGGAAATTTAAAATAAAAATAAAAATGTGTTTGGTAAGACCCACCCAACCCCGTGTGAGAGGCTATACTGCCCGTTTCACTCTTGTTTGTAAAGGAACCAGGGGTTCGCGAGCAGCCTCTAAATTGAAGGAAGTGATGTCGTAGACAGGGGAGAAAAGAAAAAAAATGGTGGTGAAGGGATGGGAAACGTAAATGTTAGATTTCATTTCCTCCAAGGAGGGTGGAATTTCGCGTGGGGTGGAGAAAAAATAAAAATGTGGTTTTCAAGGGTGGGGGTCTTAGAGTCGTTCTAATAAGGGGAAAGATTTATTCGGCTGGCTGAAAGGCTTGTAAAATAGTAAGATTTGAAAAGGGCGGGGGTCCGACTGAAATCCCGGAATCGAATGCTCCATATATAGGCAGGGGACACACATTCACATTTGGCCCGTCTTCATACACACAGATTTGCTACATGTATCTTCTTTCAAAATCCGCGCGATGCAGCCTTCGTCTGTTGCATCTTATCTTCACCCTTAGTTGGTGGTTAAAGAAAGCGATCATATCAGAAAAGGCCAGCACCCCCTCTACACCTTGCTGACTCAACGTTCACATTAGCATTCTCGCCCCCGCCAGGATTTTAATCTAGATATTTGTCTTTCTTGGTCCCACGGTGACGTTACGTTGTCTATTACGTTTGATACGAAGATCAGGCGAGGATGCTTGGAGTAAATGCGAGCCGTCACCTTACCAACATACGACCAGTGCCAGCGGAGTTCGCGGCAATCAAGAATTGTGTAATCAGTTGTTTCTCGTGCCGTCGTTCCGCAACGGAGACATGCAAACGACTAAAAAAACCCTGTACTATATTGTACATTGTTGAGGGGAAGCGCATTTCTGGACCAATCGCCAGGTCAGAGAATTCAGATTTGGTCAGATGGCTCGAACCTGGCACCCAGCTCAACCCAGAGAGAATAGTACTGTGCTGCCAAACCAAATGCACGCATAGCGAGTAATCGGCGGCCCCTTTCACAAAATCTCTGTGAAGTGCATTACGGTTAGCAGTCAGAAGATCGCTGTACTATGGTAGACGTTTTAGCGAGGCTTGACCCGCTTTCAGGAAGACAGGCTCACAAGGTTCTGGTAGGGAATGGGGTCAGAAAAGGCGGTAGTAATCGCGGTGTGTCGCGATTGATCTTCTTGAAGGTAGTGAGTCACGAAGGCCAGCATCTCGGCGTCTCGTTAACACTTCAAGTCCGGAATCCCCAAACCGCGTCCACACGGACGTTTAATACAGACCTATCTGCTTATCCAGTGTCCTCTTTTGTCTAAAAGGAGCGAGGTAAATAGTTCAACAACAACTTTTAGGTGTTGTACAAACAGATGAATTACGGGCAGTCAGTTAAAGATGAGAGGGAAGACAATGTAGCGCACGCCTCGGCTCTACCCTTTAAGGAAAGTTTCCTAATGCCCCACGAGTTAAATGCGGCATCCACTTTTGACCGTACCACTAACAATTTTTTGTCGAGCTGAGGACACCGTCCCAACCACACGCGGATGATCCGAACCCGGCCATCTGTTCAGTTGAAGTGCGCAGGGAAGTTTGCGTTGCAAATCCAGGCGGCCAACCGCAGTCCTAACGACTTGCTGCGGTAAATCTTGACCCCCGTTATTCTGTCGTATCTTGAAAGTGCCTCGGACACAATCTCGATGTATCTGAAGCTCGACCGTGATGTCATCGGCGAACGCAGATACCTTTGCGGCTGAGACACGGGGAGGAGTCATTCAGTGCAGGGGCAAATTTACCTCCCCACCTTTCAGCTGGCGAAGAAGCTGCTTCAAGGTAAGGACGTAAAGCAAAAGCGACAGCGGACATCCATGACGAACCGAGCGAGAGATAACAAAGGGTTTCTCGCGCTTTCCGTTGACTTGCACGACAGCCGTAGGCTGTCAATACATCATGGAGATCAACTTATAGAATTCCGGTTTTAAACCGGCGACCTCTAAGACAGATGTCAGGAAACGAAGGTTGGCCCTATCGAACGTTTTGGACTTATCTAAATTGATCAGCGCAGCTTCCTTTTCGTCATCTATCTTTCCCTATTGGATCGGGTTGATCAGGTGCAAATTGTTCTTAATGTATCTTCCCATTCACAGAATAGTTATGTTGCGTTTGAACAAAATCGCTGATAACAATATGCAACTGATTCGACAGGAACTTTATCTTCAACTCTGTGTTTAGCAGAGTTATAAAGCTGTAATCGTCCAACTCTTTACCGACATACCCGTAACTTTGTCCCAGCAATGTGATAACTCGCTTGGTGACATGCCCCGGAATGGGTCCCTAGACAACCAGTAGTTAAACACGTCGGTTAGAAGAGACAAACAACATAGGCGGCAGTTTCAAATACTGTTCGTGTGGCAGGCCATTGAGTCCTGGCTATGTCATAGCTGACATGCTTCAGCACAGTAAATACTTTCCACTCTGTCACCCCGCCCTCGCAACCAGCAACTCTATCGGTCAAATAGTTGCTAAAATCAAGGAGCGAAAGATGTGGTTGCTGCGGTAAACGTTGCTCGAAATGTTCCTAAAACCTCTCACAGATCTGCCGAGTCGATTCCAGGGTGCGTCTATCTGGATGTCTGATTTCCAAATTGATTCATCCGATCCACGCCTAGACGTTGCGCGACACGCATCGCTGTCAGAGTTTACTGCTTCGTTGCCTATCTTTCCAAGCATAGCTCTGAATACATGACCTTCATAGAACTCGCCAGTTTCGCGCAGAAGGTCCTGCTTAGCTAGTTCCTGACCAACCCAATTACCCTCCCCTGTAGCCTGAGATAGTTTCCGGTCTGCTGCTTCATTCCCTTTGCCTTATCTAGTGCTAGGCGCTGGTCATACTTGAGGAGAAGCTTCTAATTTTGGCTTTAAGACCTAACCACCAATAACTAGTGCCTTTTGATTAATTCTATTAACTTATCTCCGAATTCTTGTATCTCCAGACGGTGGGTGGGGGTAACTTCCAGTACCCCGCTAGGGCCTATTTCTAAGCTTCAGTCGAGCCATAACTAGTTTATTGCCGGAGTGACCTAACCAAGTGAACGTCGGACAAAATCAGACATCTGACTTGTATTTTGTCTAAATAAGTATTTGGATAGCAGGAAACGTTATTGGTCCACGTCCGCACCCCCTGGATGCCAACCCGAAACCTGTCGACCAGACCATATCTTGCCATCAAGTCAGTCAGGCTGGGCTCCCAACTCTCCGACTCTCTAGGTCCGCCTCCTATTTCATCTATGCTGGGGTCTAAGATGGCGTTCTGATCCCCCATTAACACTGTCCGCTTCCGACAATCTACGAACACGTCGACCTTACCAAAGAAGGAGACTCTCTCGCAAGCACTGTTGGGAGCATGAACCGCAACCACCCGGAGCACAGAATCTTTGATGTCAACATCAGTCACGGCTAGCCTGCACACCGTATCCCTATGAACAACATGTACAATCGCGGACAGTGTGCGTTTCACTAGAAAGGAGATTCCCTTCCCCCGCCGGATTCCATATGCCGTAAAAACATCGAAGCCTCGGCTCAGCACCTGTCAGTCCGCAGTAGAAATCAAAATGCATCTTCCGAATTGGAGAACATGTACTCCCAGTAAGTAGAGGTCGTACTGGAGGCAAGCCGCACGACCCGATAATCTCAAGCCTCTCACATTCAAACTGGCCAATTTTTAAAAAAAAAGTAGTACCTTCCTTAAGGTTTCGCACTTGGTTCCAAAGTCGGTCGGCATTAAGACGCCGACATTGTACGCGATGCTAAAGGTCTTATACTGCCGGCGATGTCTAGGAGAAAGGTAAATTTTAGGACCCTGTACATAGACGAGTGGCTCCACACTGGTTATTAGGAGTAGAACGTCTGGTGGTCATGGTTTTCTCTCTTTGGGGGGGGCGGTTTACATTAGTGTGGGGGTGGTTATTGATGTGGTGTAGTGTGTTCGTGCGTGTGGTTTATGGTATTTGGGCTGTGTTGGATGTTTGTGTGTTGGTTGGTGTGGTGTTAGGTGTGAGTGCAGATTCTAGTTGCGGAGTGGGGTGGGTTTTGTTCTTGTTGTTTGAGATGTACGCTCACAGAGGATGGGGGCTTATTTTTCTTTTCCTTTTATCTTTTTAACTTGCTTTTTTTCTTCTCTTTTTTCCTCGAATGCACCGGGAATCGGGGAGTCCCTCTCTCTTGTTGGAAGATAACTTCCGAAGGGCAGTTCTTCCTTCTCTTGGTCACCGACTTAGTTCCTCCGGGGGCCGGTTGTTGTTGTTCTTGGACTAAATTTTTCTGCTCCTCCTACATTCCAATTTGCTGGTCCATCCTCCCTTTTTGGTGTGCTCCCCTTCTGGAGAGCTCTCTCCTCAGCAGCGACTTTGACAGTTTGGCCCAGGTGTGTCAGATGTTGTGACACCAAGAGTTCCACCTCTTGTTGCGTTGGTTCGGCTTTCTCATTGGTGGTGCACCTCATGGAGTTGCGAGGGTTGGTGTTTTTTTTTGACTGCGTACTTTAACTATTATATTATACTCAACAGCCTAGTGACGTCGAGATAAGTGTAGCGTTGGGGACAAAAAAGGGTGTATTGGGATGGGGGAACAATCGAAAAAGTGGGGCTGGCACTCTCTTCGGAGAAGCCGGGTTACCAGCTCAGATTCCTTGTGGGAGGGAGAGCAGAAAAAGAGGATGCACTGGGTGATAGCAGGACAGAGTGCTTCTAAGTAATATAGACTAGGGTTTAGACATTTCTCCCACTAGTGTGGAGCGGGAACGAAGAAAGTAAGTAAAACAATCTCGAAAAAGTGAAGAGAAAAGTATTTCCGTGTTATCAGCTGAATACGCTGTTAGAGGGAGAGCAGAGAAGGAAGACTTAGCAGGTTCTTAGCAGGTCAGGATACAGTTAAGCAAATTATGTGGGAAGAAATTAGACAATCTCTGCTTCGAGGGGAGCAGGGACGAATAAGAAGCATGCAAAACAAATAGGTGCCGATTTCATATTAGTGGTGTTAGTCCCAAGACTCCAGACTACCCCCAAAGGGGTCGGTTTTTGGCTACTGACTTCAATGCAATAGGTCAGTCCTGATCCTGACTTCCCAAGAAGAGTGACGGTTTGAAAGGGAAAAATTAGTATGCGGAGGAAACAGGTACTACACGTGATCTTGGCTCGAAGCAGCAAAAAATACAACACCTTTATCATTCTTGGAACGGCTACGGAGGGCTGCTGACAACGGTATTTGTTTGCTTCCCCATTGAGCAAATTTTGCACAAGGCCGTATTTTTCTGTCCAGTGGGGTGTGGGGAAGGATAAGCTGGGTTAGTTTGTAGTTCTGTTTCTTGGTATATACGCCTCTACATGGATCAGAAACGATTGCCTCAAGGGCAATGGTTTTTAGTAAACTATCTGCCGGAACAGATACTTTGATCTTTGTTAAGGCGGCTACAGATCGCTGCTGACGGCTTTGCTTCGATGAATTTCGCTTTATATATACGCAAAAGACGAAAGAATTCGCGAAATAAAAGGAATAGCATGAAATGTTGAATAAATGGTTTACTTCATAAGATTACCAGCTATGGTATAGCTGAAAATGCCTTTTAAATTATTAAATCATTTCTCTCTTATATGTTCTTAAGAGTAGTTGTTGATGTGCAGAAATATGAAGCTCTCGGTTTTAATGCTGGGGTCCCTAAAGGTATCATCTTGGGCCCAATTGATCTACATTAATGATGTTTCAAATCTCATCCTTACATCATTCGTAGACATTTATGCTGACGACACTACCATCTATGTTAGCACATCAAAAACTGAAAACTACCAAGTTCTCTCTGATTCTCCCTTCTTTGATCTTAAGTACATGGTAGATTGGTGAAAGAGGTGGCTGATTATTTTAAATTAATCTAAGACCAAGCCTCTATCTTTCCATCATCAACACTCCGATGCCCATATGTCATCAATTAAAATGGATGGCTCTCGTCTTGAGGGGGTTTCATGTTTTGACAAGCTTCTGGGTGTGACCTCTACTTGCGATCTGAAATGGAACATATATATCAAATCCGTTGCCAAGGTCGCTGGGAAAATGGTAGGATGCAATTCTTTACCTATATAAAAGCCAGGTATAGCAAATGATGGAGTAGTGTTGCCTCAATTGGGCTTGGGCTGCTAGAAGCAGATGCCTGTCTTGAAAGAGTTCAAAAAAGACTTCTTAGCTGAGGGGGGATGCCCTTTACTGTTTCCTGCAACCTCTTTCCCACAAAAAGACGTTGCGAGCCTGTTTGTACTTTATCGTTATTTTCATGGCAGGTGAAGACGAATGTTAACACGTTATTGATGAACCACTGCCCTACGTAATCCAACTTACAAAAATTCCACTAAGTATGTTTACTACGCTATAATCACATGGATGATGCATACTCATTAACCCTTATAATCGAGTGGCCTGCGGGTCTTAATAAGTGGTGATTCCTGAGTAAAAAAAGAAAAAAAAAGCAAATGGTTCATATTATGATACAGGGAGTATATAATAAGTTCTCCCAAATAGTAATCCTCTCGAGAAAAAGCCTTTATTGAACTCTTATGTCTTGCCTTTAACACACACACACACACACACACACACACACACACACACACACACACACACACACATATATATATATATATATATATATATATATATATGTGTGTGTGTGTGTATGTGTGTGTGTGTGTATATAAGAGTTGTTACTGGCGTTTTATAGCAATATTTAAAACTTGGAAACGCTGTTATATATATAAATATAAAAGAAAATGCATGTTTGTATGTTGGTTCGCTTTTTCTGTATGTCTACAAAAAGCGGTCGGTCGCTAAACACTATTTAAAACTTTTTTATATCACATATAAATGGTAATATCTCAGAGTTAACAACGAAGTTATCCTGTCTATTTAATGTGCTCGACTTTGGGAATATAAATATTCAATATTTGTCGCTCGGCGCATGTGGGTTAGTCCTTTTCCTATAACATCTTTGGAAGCGTTCTCGCAGTCAATGAAACACTATCCCGCAGTCATTAAAACGGGCACCTGCCAAATCACAGTTATTAAATAAATTCAAACGTGTTTCCCTTATCATTTCCCTTAGGGCAATGGTTAACCTCGCACGTTTTTTTTTTCACACTTTAATTTACAATTTTGCCTCAAGGGTTCGGTTTCGATCCTCATACTTACTTACCAAAATATTTTCACTTCCACCCCACCCCCAGAGTTTCCACACACCTCCAAACACCCGGGCAACGTCGGGTATCCCAGCTAGTATTATATATAAGTTATGATTAGGGAAATAGAATATTCTTTTTTTATTGTTTTGAAACTAGAGTATTTATCCGACAAAGTTAAACGCATTTAATCGAACGAAAAGCACACCACTCTATAAAAAAACATAAACGATATTAAGGAATATATACACCAGAGTAAAAATAATTTAAAGAATATTATGTTCTTCTAGCCACACTTGTGATACAGCATTTACTTATAAATTTAGATATCATAATTTATGTTTTATCCGTGTTAGGTTTGCCACGCTAAAGTCGCAAAACCTGACAAATTTTACGTTCAGGAAATACGCAAATATATATATATATATATATATATATATATATATATATGTATATATATATATGTATATATATGTATATATATGTATATATATATATATGTGTGTATATATATATTTATATATATATATATATATATATATATATATATATATATATATGCAGCGGGCTTGAAATTATCAGGTAAGAGACTCTCTTTTGTACCCTGTCCAGGAGTGCGAGACTAGTAAAAGATTCAACAGACGGCGTATAAAAACAAACAGTGACTTCTTTGATAAGATAATGCGTTCACAATGTATATTTTCGTAAAACAACACAATTGGCTTATATTATCTGGCTTGTATAATTTAAAAATATATTGAATTAATTTTATAAAATTCCCACTATTTTCTCTACAGTTTAATGTAAAGCACAAACTATATTGTCCCAAGGTACTGTGGTGAGCACCGTTGTACTGCGGTGGGTTTAATGATAAAAATGTATATGGGGTAATAGAAAACTATAAAAGCAATTCCAGCTTTTCTTCCGATTTTTGGATTTTTACCATGCCAAATCACATTCAACTCCTTTTGACGGATTGATTGTTGCTATTTCTTCTGATGAGTTAATGACATATTAGATTCACCCATTGGTATAATAATTGAGTGATTGATTTTGTGCTACGAAACAGATACTGTCAAGAATTGTATAAGCCAACTTAATTATAGGAATAAATTATAAGATGATCATGAATTTTGGAATATAACTTTTTGTCATTTATTCTATGTATGGTTCTATATATATGTCTCTCCCCTCCTCTCTTTCTCCCTCTCTCTCTCTCTCTCTTTATATATATATATATATATATATATATATATATATATATATATAAACAAAAGGGGTTTCCCATGCATTTAACACAGTCTTATAAATATAAACTATATTGGAAACATAGATGTTCGTACAATCTCACACATTTAACACAGGTGCAGAAATTATCTACAGATTCGAATGAGTGAAATAATTTTCCATGTTTGCAGGAAGGGAAAAAGCGTTTTCTTACTGGTATTGCAATATGTGCAATGAGAGAAAGTCGGCGAACAATTTTCGTTCCTAATTTCCGTTTCCATATTTCTACGTCAATGTGAAAAAAAACGATTCTTTTATTTCTTCACACTTTATATCCGCATGTATAATTTTACAATTGCCATGGTCATCTCAATTCTCATATTTCAATAGAAAATGATACTCACCGCAATGAACAATAATACTGAACGAAGAGGAGTAATGAAACAAACAATGCACAAATAAAACGCAAGAATAAAAGTCAGAAATGTGAACTATTTATTTTGTATGTGCGTCTAACAAGAGTAATACTCTTCAAAACTTATGCATAAAACGACAACTAAATTTCTTTTTCTAACAAAAATGTGAGTGATCATATTGTGACACAGTAGCGTATAGCATATTTCACCAGGATCTACATTCTAACACTGATAGCTCTATGAAAATATCATAATGTGACTGACAGAAAAACACGGATCCTGCTTTTATTGTGCTCATCGGTTAAACATATCTAAAATCTGCCTACAAGGAAAGCACACTGCCACTTGCCCTACTAACTCACCTAACAGGATTCCGGTTGTTGAATAAAGTCGCTTCTTTTTTTTACATAAAAGTCACCACTTATCAAGGCCCGGAAGCCACTCAGGGATAAGGATTATTGCGTGTACAGTAATCAATAGGACAATATCGTAGTAACCTTTAGTAATGGAGATTAGACAATGTGTTTTACTTAAGGGGGCGGTTTATCAGCAATTTGTTTATGTTGGAATTGAATACATCCAAGTTGTAGTCAGATGGGAAACAGGCAAACGGAAGGGAGTACGACAGGACTGCACTTCTAAGAAAAAAGCTTTGTTCATAGAATCCTCGTTTTGATTTAGGCACAAATAAGGAATAGGGAAATTATTGACATTGGTTCCAGTTAGAGGAGTGTTTTTCGTGAAAGATTCGCAACAAGGTATGTAGTTATCAATCACGAAGGACCCAAACCCAAGTCTCACCCGTAGGATTTGACACACGCTTTGACCATGTATGCCGACAAGCTAACTCACTGAGCGAATTAATTTAGATTCCACATGTGATCTTATATAAAACTAGTCAACACGTAGGTGTTTCCCGTTCGTAAAATACGCATAAAACGTATGTATCAATGAATGCATATATTGAATGCGTGTTATAATATCGAGTCGAAAGTCTTTGCAGATTTTTAATAATAATTTTCAATGATGTAATTAAAAATAAAATGTGCGTTATTATAAATACACTTTATATTTCGTTTTCAATAGCGGCTTACACTCCATCTCATTGTGTATATTGCAGCCGTGTTTACCCTGATATGTTATCATTTAATAACGTGGAATACCAGATGGAAATAAGACAAATTTGTTCAATTTTCTTTTTTTTTAATTTAAGCTTAAACGAAAAGTTGGAGTAAAGTCTATAATATCAACGTTGTGTTAGGTCTAGGAAACATTACTGAATGCTCAGAACAATGATGATTAAAGCCATTTCGTGGAGGCGACGAAAGAAATATTTATGACGGTTTGCAACGAATGTAAAAATTCAATTAATATGTTCAGTACGTCAATTAAAAAATAGCTGAGGTGTGGCTTGCTTTCCATCAGGTTTGGCTAATAAGAAACAGTCCTGAAAAGAGGTGTGTCTTCTCCCCCTACTATAATATATGACTCTCAGGAAATTTCGTTAGCATCTAATAAAGCAATACCCTTTGCCCCCAAAATTATACCCGCTCCGATAAGGGCCGCTTACCCCTAGTATCGTCTCCTCCGACTGAAATCATAAAAACAGCCCTAAGTAGTGTTTCCAAGCTTATGAAAAAATCTTGATTTCACTCAAGTAATTCTCGTGATAGTACTCAATAATCTTCATATGGAACTAGCTCCCATGCTTACAAATGCTTTAACTATTTTCTTAAAAGGCATGCCTTCTAACACCAAGAAAAAACGTCATCAGTCTGCGCTCTAAGTAATTTCAGAGATACGTCATTTTACCCGAGCAGAGACCAATCAGTGTCCTTTCGAGCATTAGCAAGTTGTTAGAATTCAAGATGAACAGAGAAGTGATCACCACCCCAGCAAAAATAACCTGCTAATTGACAAACAATATTGTGACCGTTCGGCTAGATTAACAGCTAGTATACTAACAGTTTTATCACATAGGATTAGTTAATATCTCGACAGGGGCTTCCTTTCTGGAACAATAACTCTTGAAATATCAAAAGCTTTTCATAGAATCCGGCAAAAGAACCTGCTTAATATGATTACCAGCTATCGATTATGTGACATTGCCCTCTCATTTAATATTTTCTGTCTTATACTAATATGCTTGCACGAGGAGCCGTTGATCGGAGAAAATTCAAAACCTCATAGTATAAACGCTCATGGTACTTCAAGGTTCATCCCTAGGCCAAAATATCTTCCTGATACTCATTGAGAATCTAAAAATTAAGATTATTGGATGGTCCATCGCAGAGGGCATATCAATCTATATCAACAATGTAAACAATGACGAATATATTTTTAATTCTTTTTTTCTGATCCTGAGAACGTGATACAATGGAAAAAACGTGGCTGGTAAACTATATTACATCGGAAAAATAAACCACCTTCTTATATAATAATCATTATAATTCCTATCACTCCTTAATTGAAATAAATTGGATTAGTGTTTAGGAAGCCCACGTCTTGACAAGCTTCAGAAACTGATATAAATTGGTCTCTGAAATCGAAATCGTACATAAAATGTCTTGCCAAAATCTCTGAAAAGATTGCCGGGGCATTATTCTGCTCCAATAGGGATCCCATTGCTAATGCATTCGTCTTTTCGTATTCGGGCCAAGTACACACTATAAGTGAGTATTATACACCCATGGTCAGGAGTACTCAACGCTGACTTTCCAGGTGTGATAGATATCAAAACGGGCTAAAAATCATATATGATGTTTTTTCCTATTCCCTACAACCTCTTTCCACTAATGAAATTCTGTGATCCAGCCATTGTGATATGATCGACACGAAGGGCGATTGTGCTCTCCACGCGATAAAGCGAAAATAAATAGAGCGCACCCAGACGACAGCAACCACCCACTTCTTAGAGAAAATCAGAAAATAATAAATGATTGTGCTGTATTCATCTTTGGTTTATCCGTTAACAACTTTAATAGTTGCGCAAAAACATATGCATTACACTGGGTCAAATAATGCGAATCCATATATTGGAGAATGGATGCTTACAGCTCGAAGACAGTTATCTCATCTGGAGATCATAGGTGTAACCCCGAAGGCCTGATAAATATCTCCCAACGTGTGTTTGTGTGGGAATTCTGAATAGGGGCCAATCTAGACATGGAGAAGTAACGATGCCGTGGTTGATTAGTTGGGGAAACACCTCACATTAATCTGCCCTGCAATATTGAATCATTAGGAGAGCAGAAATACAGTTAGCTATTCATTCAGTCAGTCAGTGATTCAGTTCAGGATGATCGCTAAACCCTCCTCTCCACGACATCCCGTATCACTAACACCGCACTATTAGGAAAGAAGACGGAAAGAAAGGCAAATATTGTAGATTAGACCAACTCAATATTTGCGAACTGTATATATACATATATATATATATATATATATATATATATATATATATATATATATATACTTTTTGTTTGAAAATTAATAAGTGAAGTAAAAGAAGCTGAGTGTGTTTTCTTTATTTCTGTGCATTGAATGTTTTCATACCGGGCTCCGAATTGTGAATTACTATATCTTTTTCCATAGCGGGCAACCGAGCAGTGAGACGACTACATATCAACCCCAACGCGAGAGCAACTAAAATGGTCCAGCCCTGTCTGAAAGTGTGATCAGCGCAACCAACGGGTCTCACTGCATGTTAAACGTGATATCTGATTATTGTCGATCAGAATAGTGACTCGGACGAGATCAGAGGTCACACAAGTAATCTCACGTTACTTTTTATGACAAGTACTCGACTGGATTCTAACCTATTGATACCCCTTGGCAGAATTTCACACAAAGCACCGGGCAAGCTAAAACCGATATATGCGCCTTCTTTATGCTCTACCTATGCCTTAATCTAAAATACTATTCTATGAACAAAGGTTATTTCCCAGAGTTACTCGATCAAAATGCTTAGGGCACCTCCCTTAGTCTCTTTTTCTATTCGTCTCATCTTGTTTGTTTTTATTGAAGTGCATACGAAGAAAATGCAAACAATGCATTGACGTTAATAGAACAGTGTTGCCCGAAAGGTAATGTATGAGCCAACAAGTTTTTAAATTAATTTTATTGAAGTGTGCATGATTTACATAATGTTCTACTAATTACATGTAATGTCTAAAAAAGTGCAATAATATTGCGCACTAGCAGGACCCGCAAATCGGCGTTACCCGTAGAATCATGACACACATCCAGAATAGAATCGTTTAAGCCACCACCTTGAAAACAAATAAAACTACGTTTGTTGCTGGTAGCCACTGCCCTCCCTGGGAAATAGCGAAACTAGCAGCCGTAGACCAGATGAAATAATCTGTCTTCAACTGTCGGACATTGTTTTACAGTAGTAAGTAGCGGATGCCACTGCCTGTGATGGGCAGATCTATCAGATACTAGCTGATTTAAAAGAAAATTGTTGTAAGCATTATTACTTACGTATTTTTATGCTGAAATCAACATGCCTTCAAAAATCACGGAAAATAAACGATTAAAAATTAGAATATAGAAAAAAAAGAAGTTTTCAAAGATAGGAACTTTTACTGAATATAAACTGATTAGATTAAGCGAATTAATGCGTACATAACTCCTTTCTATCGATGAAAGTATATTTCGTGTCGGTCATCGTTTATCGTCTCGGTATACTGCAGGCTCTCCGTTCTAATCCTAGCGATGGCATATCTTCTAAATAATAAAATACTTCAAAAAATGTTAAACCGGCAATATATACATATATATATATATATATATATATATTTATATATATATATATATATATATATATATATATATATATATTTATAAGTGCTTCCGTAGTCAAAAAAATTTCCATTAAAACCCACCTGCATAATATGTTTTTTTGTGTGTGTTTAAACTGATTTGAACGCATGTATTCATTTAAAAAAAGTGTCAGCATGTGACATGGTTACAGTAAGGAGTCTAGGTCATAGCTCAAGAAGATCAAATTAAATAAAATCGTGGTCAGGAATAAAAACGCAAAAATACAAACAAATATAGCATCGTTAAATCTAGATAATCGCTCATAAAAGACATTTATTTAGGGGTAACCGTAAGAAAAATGTATATACATATATTATTTTAGGTTAGTTTTTGCTAGGGAAGTTGCGTGCAAATATTTTTTAAACATTTACATACCCAAACCAATGCATACATTTGAAAGGTTCCAGCATCTAATTTTAATAATTGTGAACGATTATAAAACCTTCAAAGATGTTATATATGTTTAAAGCAGAATTGCATTCAGTTAAGAAGTTGATGTAATTTTTTGTGTGAGAGATTACTGAGTGTTAGAAGATTTTATGTATATTTGAAACTTATTCATATATGGTAACACGCTGGATTTTTATGAACAAAAAACAACTTTAACAGACGATACATCTGTTGTTTATGGGCTTACATAGTTCATTCATCTATCAATTTTAATTACTTAGATATATCTATAATTTTATATGGGTATATTTTTTCAAGGTCAAATTAAAAAAAGTTGATCTTGACCTTAACATTTAACCTGAATTATTTCAAAAACCGTTAAATCAATTTCTTTTAAATTTTGGCAAAATGTTGGTTAATCTTATTACAGTTTGTATTCCAAATGTCCTGATGTGTCTTTCAGTAAAACTATCATTGCATGTGTTTTAAATAACTGGGCAAATTCAAAACGGCGGAACCTACTACCTTCGACTTCACATAAAAAATGATATTTCCCAATTGTTTGATGTCTTTGCAAAGCTATTTTGATGCTGATTAATATTTGCTTAAAGACCATGATCCAAAATAAAATAAAACAAATTGTGATGGAACTGAATTTTCTTCATTTATTTTATTTTTCGTTATTTTTGTTTTATAATGCAACACAGATTTTGTTATGGAAAATAGTGATATAATTAGCGCTTAGGCAGTTAATCAAAATCTGGAACATCTAGAAATGTTTTTAGTATTGGAATCAGAAAAATTATATCTGGCAAACCAATGAAAAGTAGTATTTCAAACTTATGTGACAAAACGATTCCAAAAATGGTTAACATTTCCTTTGCTTGCTTAGAAGATTATATGTAGAACATTTATTTTAAAGCTACTAGTAAAAATAAAAGCTAAAAACATAAAGATATGATGTGGATTTATTTTAGCTCTGTGAAACCCCACAAACATTTCCTTTTTCCTGCCCAGTCCTTCATCATTAACAAATCTGACAAGAAATTGCTAAAAGATATTAAAATACTTCGGTTTTTCAGTAATTGAAACTTTTATCACCTCTATGTTAAACATATTTTTATTTTTAAGTCAGCATCCCTTTACTTGAGACTACTGCCGGTTATAAAAATAAGTTTTCAATATATGTAGGAGAGTGGTTGGTGAAGATAAAAAGCTATAAGAATTATTTAAAAAAATATTATATTGACATCATTTTCCAGTTGAGTTTTATTGGAACAGGTACGACAAGAAAATTCATGTTTGAAGATTGATATTTTGCCAGTCAACATAAAAAGTGCTGTTTTCATTAATATGATGTAGAATTTTTGTAGATAATCTTTGTCATAATTTTGTTAGGTTTTAAGTTTTACACAATCTAATGATTAGTAATATTATAAACATTTATATATTAATTGTAAACTACGTTTTACTTAATATTTACGAGTGTTCTTTTGGTTACTTATGGATGTACATACTTTATTTGGTAAACAGGGACAAACTAGAAACCGTTGCGATCTTTGAAATATTTAATTTTTGCATAATAATATGTTTCAATCGTCTTTAATCTGGCGACGAAATAGATAGCAAAAGTCATGCTCATATGATAACTTAATATTAAAATAACATTAAAGCAATTTTTTTAGTCTATGTTGCAATGGAACATTTGGAAATAATGTTTTAATCTTTTAAAAATTAATTAACTTTTAGGATGTTTTTTCTTCGCAATTATCCAGGAGAAAAAACGGTATTTTAAAAAATGATTAATTTGGTATTTTCAAATTAAAGGTAAGCTTTTGCCCAATTTGTGCATTTAAAATTAAAAAAAAATTAAATATTTTGTATTTATTGGAACTCTTATCTTTCATAATACATAGTAAGTTCGATCGATTTAAATATATTTCGTTAACCTTGTAAATGAGAAAAGAATCTATGCCAAATACACGAAAAACTAGATTTCCACAAGATACAATTAATAGAGTACAGCAGTTTTCCAAAACTGAAGAAGTCACTCGTGTGATGCCTTGGGAAAATGATTACACTATTCTGTTAAAGGATGAAAGAGGCATTTAAATTATTCACATCAAAGCACAAGAGAAAATATGCTTCTCTTAATTCGGCCAGCTTAGGCCAAAAAATGCCTGCTAGCAAGTGGTACCGAGCCTCATACTATTCTCATTTACACAATCCACCAGAATATGAATTGATGATTACAGGATCTCATCTGGCTAAACTGACTGAAGGAGAAACTCGTCATTTGACAGATTACAACCAATGCATATTTGCTGTTACGTGCAATTGCTACTTGGGTGACTGCTCATCTTGCAACAGACTGATGGATGATCTTTATGCAAGAAATTTTCCAAAAAAACTTCATTGATTATTTTGTAGGCAAACAGTGGTTATCAACTGATTGAACCATTCTACGAACTCTATCACAATCTACAGAGTAATTTATTTAAACTTTACATGCAGGCATTCAAAAATTGAAGAAGCATAGTACCATTGCCAAAGCACAATCAACATTTTGTTCTTGGAGAAAGGTTCTTTAAAGTTTGGTGAAGTCTTAGCTATAGTAGATTTTTCTGAGAATTATTCATTTATTTTGCAAGATTCAGCTCAAGTATTCCACTGGAATAATGATCAAGCTACACTGCACGCATTCATCTGCTACTATAGAAATATAATTGAACTTGAGCATATTAATTTTGTTATTATCTCATTTTCTTAAGCAGGATTCAGTACCTGTCTATTTGTTTCAAAGAAAGGTTATAGAAAAATTCAAAGAAATTATAATTTTTAATGTAAAAAAATGATATATTTCTCTAATGTGATTGTTACACATTATAAACATTTTAAAAACTTTATAAATCTGTACAATCATAAATCTGATTTTGGTATTGATGCAGAGTGCCACTTTTTGCTACTTCTCATGGGAAAAAAACATGTGATGGGTTAGGTGGCACTGTAAAAAAGTTTAGCAGCAAACGCTAGCCTGTAGCAACCCTATAATAAACAAATAGTGACACCAAGCCAGCTGTATTTTTATGAAATAAAAATATTTCTGGAATACATTTCTTATATTCCTCAGCTGCAGAATTGACAAAGAAAACAACCATTTCGAGTACAGATTTAGTAATTCCTCCACGATTATAGAAATACAAAACTTACATACTTTTATTCTTGTCTCTCAGAGTTGAAATAAAATCAGTGTAAACACAAAAGAAAGGAATAGTAGTTCGAATCATAAAACGGAACAATATTGTGTTCGAGGACATTAACGGATGTGTGACAGCACTTTATGAGAGGAATTGGTGGTTAGGATATGTACTTGACAAAAAATCCACATAATGGTGAGGTTAAAGTGACATTTTTACAACTAAACGGACCCACTCCATCTTTCTCTTATCCATCATATCCAAATATATCAATTTAGAAATATTATGATAATCTTAGCTCACTTGATCCAATAACTGAAAAAGGAATATATTATAAGCTTTAAAAAATGAGATGAAAAATTCATCATCTATTTTAGAAAGAAAGATTATGAAAGAAAAATTTAAATAAATACTTTAGTGTTCATTATTATAAAAATGTTTCAGTAAAACGGGGTTTTCATTTTTTTAATGTATACTAATGAACACATGTTGATTTATTGTGTATATAGTGTATACTTAAGACTTTTAAAAATGTCAAAGAAACTGTTTACAATCACCATCAAATGGTGTTTATTCTTTTGATACTATAACCTAATTAAATATCAGTTCACTTTTTAGAAATGTTTATTCTATCACTTTCTGTATCGAAATCTGTGTTGTATGAGAAAAGTATGTCAAAATTTAAAATAAATTGAAGGAACGGTTTTTAGAGTATTCTAGCTAAAAGTTACGGTCAAGGTCAACATTTTTAATTTGACCTAGAAAAACATTATCAAATTATAGATCTTTCTAAGTACTTCAAATGATATATGAATGAAATTTGTTGGCCTATATCGTCTTTTAAAATTGAAAAGCATCCGTGTTTCACATGGTGTGTGCCCCCAAAAATTTGTCAATTTTACATGGAATGAGCCTCTAGTAGTATATTAACATGATCGCTTGTGTCTGCAAAATAGTTAAATAGTAAAAAAAAGAATGTGGAAATTAGCTTTCTGTATTAAACTGGTATGTGAAATCTGTTGTTGCTAACCTCCGAGTGGGAATTCCTGCGGCTACTTTATTATTATAAAACATTATTTTATAAGCGTAAATCCTGCATTGCATTATGTTCACATACACAGAGGTGAAAACGATATTACTCTTAAATATTTAATAATTGTTTGTAGATATGGACATTTTTATGTCGAGTCATACATCAAAAACATATTTCAATTTGTTTAATTATTTACATATTACAATGATCCTTCTTCTCGTATGAGCAATCTGCGCTGAACAAATTATAGTATATTTCAATTATCGAACAGAGCGCTCTGTATATATACGAAATATTTAAAAGTGATTTTCTTCCGTCGAAACATGGTAAATATTATTTAAGGTGGGAGTGTGGCTACTGATTAAGCAGAACAAAATCGTAAAGTAGAATTTTCAATATTATTTGTATTATCAGGCAGAATATTCCACAGATGGGTGTTTCTTATTCCGCAGAGTTTGTTCTCAGCACAAATAAAAGTTGTCAGCGAAATAACCAGAAAGTAACATTACAATCTTTAACATATGTATGTATTTGCTGATTGTTGTATAGGTTGAAACTTGTACTTTTATTATTGGTACGTAAAACAGTTCGAAATATAAATCATAATATGTATATTTGGTTTTGGGATTTGCTTTTCTTGATTAGTAAATTCCTCCTCATAAGCTTTTCTGCCTATATATATATATATATATATATATATATATATATATATATATATACATATATAGTAAAGGTTATCTCAAATACATTCAGTGAATAATTATCCCAAACTGTTTAAACTAACACCTCGTCATTTTAAGATATCCCAATTTTTACATCGTTAATATTATATCTAGATGAATTAAACTAAGTAAAATAACTTTTACTATTTAGTTGTGCATATATACATATATATATATGTATATATGTATATATATGTATATATATATATATTTATCTCTATATCTGTCTATGTATATATATATGTATATATATATATATATATATATATATATATATATACAATACGAGATTTTTATAAGATTTGTCGCGTACCAGTAAATGCATTAGACTATAACATATATGGTCTGCGCTTTGCCCCCTAGAAACAGACAAGCTACGCTGAAGAGAGGTTGCACCTCAAAATAAGCATGTCCGATTATTACGGTTTTATAAGTTAAATAAAAATAATAAATAAATGTATGTATATATATATATGTATATATATGTGTGTGTGTTTGTGTGCGCGTGTGTATGTGTGTATTCTTAGCAGACGTACCAGTCGATCGTAGGATTCCAAAAAGTAACACCAATGCATGATATTATGAAAGGCTATATGTAAACCAACATGATATTGGCAGAAAATACGTTTATCTATAGTTCTAAGAAATTAAAAACATTCGGTCTTTTTTATTGCCAAACACGTTCATGCGTGGGTGCACAGAGGAAACTCTTCCAATGGTACTGTCAAGGTTCACATCTGTATGGTCCTCAACATTCCCTCCTTGTTTTCTACCTCTGCATGTGTAGTTACCCCACGTGTAATAAGATTGACCCTGATTATAAATATTTTTTTCTTGCTAAGTATAATTTTTTACACAATATAAAAATGTATTAATAGTTTTATATTTGGAATTTAGGGCAACTTGGCAAGTATGTTCCTTTGTGAAATACATCATCTGCCACTTTCTATAATAACCTGGACGCTGTTGGAATGGAAGACAACTTTTATTAATGACACTCCCCAACATAGGCATACTTGCTCCATACATCTATCAAGTACATATCGAGCAACTTCACTACAAAAATCGTTGGTAAGGAAAATATAGCTGCATTAGATCCCTTATTTATATATTTGCAAACATATTTGATAGCTTTCACAGAATTTCAAAATGAAACATTAATGTGAGCAATGCGTGTCTTTTAAAGTAAGGGAGAGTAAGGTACACTCCACATGTTGTACACTTACTACTTGCCAACCATAGTTTTACATCAACTATCCTCAGGAAATCCTCACCAATAGGACAAATAATCATCCCCACTAAACTAAGATTCAAGTGGGTTTTTTTTAGAATATGTTTTTGGATATTATCACAACGCACATCATCCAAACGACTATTTTCCATTCGAAAAAAAAAGATGGATCAGCGTGTATATGATGTAGCTTAGATAAGATATTGGAATCAATTGTGTCGGCTTGATTTGTCTGGTAAGCCACATTATTTTGCCACTGAATCGTGCACATGTCGCCCCATACTAATACCATACATTACGACCATGTTATCCCTACAACCACCTACCTTGAAAATGTTGCAATGCAACCTCGCATAGTTATATGGAATAAGTCAGAGAGAGTTGCAACCTTGATTGAAGTGAGCGTTCCTTATGATGGCGGCCTGAACAGAGCTAAAAGACAGAAAGAGATCATATACTAAGGTCTCATGTACGATATGAAAAGAAACTGGAATCTTAGGGAGATAGTTATCATAGGTGCTACAGGGCTTATGAAGAACAACATGAAGTCCTACCTTACTAATATTCCTGGTGAACCAAGTGTTAAAGCGATCCAGACAATTGCACTTAAGGGAGCAGCGAGGATACTAAAAAGAGCTCTCGGTTGGTTTACGTAAAAAACGGGGCAATGTTGGCCGATGGTTTGGCTGCCCCATATCCAGCATTACAATCTTCATAGGAAGAAAAATGAAAAAATAAAGGTTACAGCTTTCTGATTCGTTTAAAGGATTGATCACTTTGATTATATTCAGGTTGAACACTTTGGCCAATAGATCTTGTCGATTGATGTAGATTTGTCATGTTACAAGTTCCTCTTGAATTTTATTTCCAATTTTATGTGAAGTGAATCTGGTATGCGGGTCTTGTTTTTCATAATTTCTGACATGATTCATTGCATCTTTAGCTATTTCATGTACATATCGCAAACTAGTTGTGAAGCTAGTAGGTGATATGCACATCTCACCTCTCTAATTATTTATATGATGTTTAGATGTATGCAGGGATCTATTCATGGTTAATTTGAATGAGTTTTTATATATAGACATCTTTCTATTTACACATTTACAAACCTATCGCCTGCAAACTGATATAAAAGCTTCTGACTTCTACGAAGACGATTAAAGGAATTATCACTGATGATAAAACGGTACGCATAAAAATTCACGAATTCAATATTTTTTGCATTTACAAACTGAATTTATGTCAAATAAGATGTCATGAAAGGACTATAAGCAATTTTATTTCATTTTTCAATTTTATATTTTAATTTGAACAATCAAACTTTAAAAACATGCAATTTCATTCGTTTGCGTTCAATATTCTTAGAAATCATTAACATATTTGTAAATATAACGTGTTCTATTTGTGAATAAATAATTGCAAGTGTAGTATCTATAATGCCATTTACAATTTATTTTCGAAATAATAATTAAACATTCAGTATTTGCTCTGTCCTCGTCAGTTAGAGGGCATCACATCCCTTTCGACTGAAGTAAATCTTGTCACTCACAATCTTCATTTATACTTTCTTCATAAAATTTACTCTATGTTTTACTTTGGGATGATCTATCAACTCCTTATATTTTACATTTATTAAATAAATATTAAATATATCGCTATAGAAATGTAAATGTTTTTAAAATATGGTTTACGTAAAATAATTTATTGAAAACAAGTTAGTTGATTGATAAAGGATTTGACAATATTTTGATAATTTATAAAAAAATAAAATATTGTAACTAAACGTCTTTCAAGTAATTTGATATTTAAATAAATCAGTTACTTAAATGAGACAAGAACAGTGAGGGGCAATGATAGCAATAAGGCAAACCCTTCCATTTTTAACTTAACTTAATTTAATATTGCTAAAATCCTATTTCGGTCACTTAAATTTATTTCGATACTACTTACAAACAACTTATTTTTCGTAAACAATATATTAGTAAAAAAAAACAGTAAAACAACATTTCATTGAACGTCCGATAGACCACATAATTCTATTATACCAGGCCAGTTCAATCTAAAACACGATTATAAAAATATTTGTATATGAACCTATGTAACAAAGAACTTGTTAAACTTCGTGAAATATTTCCATTCTATGGATGCTAGATATGCCCTAAAACTATATCCAGTGAGGCCCCAGCTTGCGGGCTTTGGGGAGTGTAGGACAACCCTTTAATTGCTATTGCTCCCAGGACCAAGTTGACAAGGAGATATCGTACTTGTTAGGGTCCCAACTATGGGTTAAATAGAAACCGACTTGAAAACAAATGTATTCTATCAAAAAAAAAATGTATTTACAATCTTTGGATTTGTCATTAAATAGCCTGAAAAGGGTGGATATACCGTAAAACAAAAACCACCAACCAACCAACCAACCATTCTATGAATGTCAAGCGCGAATGCAGACCCCCATTATTTTATTGTACTATATTTCTCCAAGCTGACACATAATTACGAAGTATACTTACACAAATAGATATCAAACTTATTTGTTAAATTTAGTGGCATATTTCTTATTCATGGAATTTAAGTTCGACTGCTGTCCCTACAGTTTTATTGTACAGCCCCTCTTCAAGCTGCACCATACATTTCAAAGTATTTAATGCGTATATATATATATATATATAAATATATATATATATATATATATATATATATATATATATATATATATATATATATATATATATAGCAAAAACTCTTGTAAACATTTTGTTTTTTTATTTCCATAGTTTGTAGTCAAGGCGTGTACGCTGACCCCACAATTTTAATTTGATAAAAATTGTTAAAATGTAGCATACACATTTTATCCTCTATATCTCTTCTATCATCGTATGGGGTTAGTTTTGATAATAGTCAACGATATAGGAGCCTATACATGTATAAACACATACGCACCACACAGTCGTTCAGCTTTATTATATAGATTTAGATATAAATGTTTGTGTGTGAGAGATTGTGTGTTTTTCGGCCAGTTTATAATGATTTGTTTTTTAATACTTTCAGGCTTTAAGATGCGCCAATATCAAATAAGTGTCCGTAGACCATCTAAATAATTGACGCGTTACATTAAGTTGTACCTTCCAACTAAATTGTTCCGAGCGTTTTATCGCTTAAGGGAAATGCCATTTTAATTTACTCCGACTTATTTTTGCTCCTAATTTGATCAGTGCAATGTATGATGAAAAAAAAGAAACTGAAAGCTTCCAACCATTTAATCTCTCGACGACGATCATTATCAGATATTCTTAAGTGTTGCAAATCTTGTTTGGCTAGATTTTAGCCTTCTTTATCAACACCAAATACGAACCATTTCGACTAAAAAACTTTAATCTCGTGCCTTTATTGTCGACGGTTTAGATAATGTTTTCCGTGTTGGGGATACACGTTTTGTATATATATATGACTGTTGATGTCATTACAGAATCTAGATTTTGATTATAATTTCCATTGCAATCTAAACTTTAAATCATAGAAAATTGCACTCTCGAAAGTTAATGGGTGGAAAAACAAAAAAAAAACTTTCCGTGGAAAAATATTTCGTATTATTTGGATTCATCTGACTTCTATTATAATGATTAGTGTGATTTTCACAACATTTCGGTCGATGTAATCCCCGATCTTCTCGGTGGTATTCTGTTGACGTGAATTTGGACCGAATTTCGAACAGAACGTATTATTTTTTTCACGAGGGTTGCCAGCTCTTGTCCCGGCAGCTATGAAAGCACGGAGGTTTGGAATAATTTTAATTTTCCGTCTCACACGATGAGAATTGAAACATCAACCTTAATAAGAATATAATTTTTACGGTTTCTTTTCAGAAAACCTAGTTTTATTCCTAGTTCAAAATATCACTATTAATAGTAATTGTCTGTATTTTTGAGATGAGGTGTTTTCATTGATTGAGATTGTCGGATTTACTTCCTAATCTTGGTTGTTATAGTCACAACGTTTCGACCGTTTTGCCCTCCGGCCTTCATCAGGCATTTAGTATCGAACTGGGTAACATTCAAAACAGAGAATCAGCAACTATGTCCCAGAAACTAGCTGGAGTCCGAACACGGTACCCCCGTAATAATAATAAAGGGTTGGGTTCGAGACTCCTAACAAACGGTTACCCAGTCAGATGCAAAACACCTGATGAAGGCCGGAGGGCAAAATGGCCGAACCGTTGTGAATATAACATCCAAGATGAGGAAGTCAGCCCGAGAATCTCAATCAATCACTATTAATTACTAGCTATTATTGTAACACAATATCGTATATATATATATATATATATATATATATATATATATATATATATTCTTCAGAATAAAGTTATCCAACAAATCAACTGGTATGGAAACCTCTAATTACAGGTATAACAAAATATTATTGGTAGTAATATTCTTCTAGGACAATCCAAAATTCACAAAATACAAGATAGAGCAAATAAATCAAATTTTAGTAATTCCAATAAATTAAAAATGCAGGACGTGAAATCGTTAAATTTCAGAGCAATTTTTATATTTTTATTATTATTTGTAAAGAACACATTTGAAATATTATATCTCCTTATCCCATAAGATGTCGATGTCTATAATCAACATTTTAGTTCCAATATTTATTAAAATTTCACCAAATATGAACTACTTAGACGGAAAATTTCTAATCATTTAAATCTCAGGAGGTTTTTATAGCTAAGGCTGAGCTTTGAAGAATGTTTTCTTTCTCTATTTAGAGTTACTTATACAAAAAAAAACGACTGGGAATTGATTAAGAGAGAAAATAACGCAGAATTAGGAATCAATAATCTTCGAGGAAAACTAGAAAAGACAGCTTATGATCGATTATATCTTTCTCTAAATCTATCTTCCTTTTCTTTTACTTTGTTTCGGAGTCTACTTAGCTGATGCGACAAAATTGTATTCGGATCTTTGCAATGATAATCCTAAATAACTATGTATACCACTATCGGTTTAATTCAAAGTAATGGGTGAATAAAAATTAAAAGTTACTGGCGTAGTTCCTGCCATATTTACTCAAGACCCAGAAAATACCTGGCGATCAAGCTGGAACTGTTGTAAATTTTTCATTCACAATCATAAATAGTGGTTTACAAAGTGTAGTATCAATGCATCAATAATTACAATGTTTACATATTTAATCTTCCGTCTGGTAAAAAAAGTATTACATTTCAATAACAAGATATACGTGTATCCATTTCCAACGGAATAAAAGTTAAGCATCTGACATAAATAAAACTAATCAAGTTAGAATCGCGTTAATAAAACATTTTTTTTATTTAAGGATTACAGATATCTTAGATGTTACTAATTTTAGTTTTAATTTTATGTTATTTATTCATTTCATTTTAGTTTAGTATTGATGACTTAATCTATTAAAAAAATTCTAAAAAATCTATATAAATATTCCAATCAAAAGTAATAATTAGCTTAAAATTGTATATAATCCAATACCATTGAGTTCATTATCATTTAAAATACACTTATCTCTAACTATTATTTTCTTTTTTATTAATACTGTTTATATATTCATTTACAACCTATGCAATAATGGCAATCATGCATATATTATATCCGGATTATTATTTGCGTCATTTCAACTAGAATGTGCAGTCTCCCTCTCTATTCTTATTTACATAAATAAAAACAAAACAAAATAAAAAACGCATATGTATATATATATATGTATATATATATTATATATATATATATATATATATATATTGAATCAATATCAATATTAAAAAAAGGAATATAATACAAAATATGAATATAAATATGATGAAGTGAGTTGAAGTATATATTAATAGAACCAAAACTTACCAATCTTTATTTCAAAATAGAATTATTGCTAAATGGTAACGTTAAAATGATGGTGTATCTCTTAGAAGGAAAGGGGTGTAAGGTTGAATAAATCCGGTTAGGCAGATTTAAATAAGATTCCAACAAAAATATAATGGATTATTCTCCATGGAACAGTTGAGTAAGGGTAAATTATATTTGAACTTATAATCAAAAGATAAACAAGTTTATATAAGAAATATAAATCCATACATTGGGAATTAACATTTAAGCTGGGCTGACCAATAATATATTGTAAAACACAAAACACCGACTAAAATGCAGTTTATATTTATATATAAGTCTATAGTTATACATGCAATACCTGGCATAGAAATAGACACAAAGCAAGAAGGGAGTAAAGAAGAGTATGAGAAAGACTAGAAGGAAAATAGATAATTGAGGGTGTCAACCATGTTGTTGAGTTATGGATCATTGCCTCCACGTGTAGCAAAGCCAAAACAGAGTTTTAAAAATCGTCTACCGTGGTGCGGGTTTAAAGAGAGAGCTAATATGCGTCCAGTTTATTGGATAAACATATGCGTTCAATATAGATTATATACTAAAAGTTTTTGTCGGGAAGATTTTAGACTTAGCGTCAATTTAAGGGGAAATAAATAAAAACATATAGAATAAGATTAAATTAGTTGTTTGGAAAATATAACTATATAAAGCGGTGTTGAGTTTGTCGAGAATTGTTCCATGATAAGGGCTGCCCCCTTTTCATGTAAGTATAAAAATAGAGAGATTTAGTTAAAATGGAAATGAAATAGAAAAGACGAAATTCGAACCTCGTAATTTAGGTTTCGAAATAGATTATGAGAGAGAATTAGCAAATGGAATGTAAAAAATAAACTATTGTTTAGCTTAGAGATTAAATAGCTTTAAGAAAAGAATGTGCATTGTCAATTCTGTTATGAAAATTCAATTGAAGAATGCAAATATAAGATAATAGAATAAACATGGTTTTAACATAGTGAAAATATAGGTTACTGGGAATATAGGTAAAATTCCTTTTGTCAACAAAGGAAAAAGTTTTGGACACGCATTTCCAGAACATGTGAAAGAAGACACATGTTTTAACATGTTTATGACGTCATGGGAAATGGGAAGTTCTGTATATAGTTAGAAAATTGAGAGTTAAGTGGGGAGCAATTGAGGTAGAGTCTGAGAGAGAGTCAGAGGGAGTCTGAGGACGACTGACGATAGTCTGGATTTGGGAGTCAAACGTCTAGAAGCGAGACGGTCACCTTTAAATAATAGAATGTGAAACGTTGAATTCCTGAAAGCACAGCCACCAGCCGGTCCATGGAAATAAACTCATCATGTGTTTTTATAAACGTCGTCTTTGTGTTGTAATTCTACCAAAAAGGTAAAGTGGAAATTGTCATTATATGTCTTCTATATCATGTGGTTTAAAATGTATTTACATGCACAATGTGAACACTAAGACTGTCTCAACACTCAAAGACCTTCTACACTTCTAAGTATGACCATTTTATATATATGAATCTCATATAACACGAACATCTCTCTCAACAACATCATCTCTCTCTAAGACTCTAAGACCGTAAGACTCTCACTATAAATAAGACCTAACAACAACAGGAAAAGAATAATCATGATAAAAATAATGAAGTATATATATATATATATATATATATATATATATATATATATATATATATATATATATATATATATATATATATAACAGAAGTAAAGGGCAGAGAAAAGGTTTGGAATAGGAATTTTGATTAAAAGGCAGCGAAAAGCAGAGATTAGCGGATGAATTTTGCAGGGTGTCGACTTTCTAGGAAAGTATAATTTTATAGTAGTTTCGGACATTTAAGGTTTAACTACACAGGTTTAGTAAATTTATTTTTAAATGTTTGGAAAACTAATAAAAAAACTATGCATGACCATGTTTTGAATTATTAGCGGAGTATATTACGCAGGTATTTAAGAAACGTTGGGGAATGTGACGGTTTACCGTAATTCAATTGCTATTCTTCAGTTAATAAAAAGTGTGGTAATTAAAGGTATAAGGAGGGGGAAATAATTTTAAATTAAGAATAAAGGTTATGTGCTTTAAAAGTAATGCAGTAAAAATGTGTTTAATATAATAGTTGTGATTTTAAATGTGTAGTGTTACAGTTTTGAGCGTGAGCAAAGGGTTGTGTCATATGAATTTTAGTAGGTGTTACGTTGCTAAGAAGGTGGGATATATAATGTCTACAAACAATTGACTTTTCATTTCTAGTGCTTAATAATTCATCTCTATCTATAAAGCGTGAAATAAAAAGTGCATGTAGACAGATGAAGCTGGTGGAATATAAATATTTACAGGGATTAGATTTTTTTACATCTTTCCGTTTAAAGGTGGGCGTTAGGTTATTTCAATACGATTTAAGTAGTGTGTAGTAAATGAGTTTTTGTTGGGGTTGTTGGGATTATTAAAATGGCATTTGCAAGCTCTAAACCAGGCTAAGAAATAAGTTTCAGCAAGTCTGATGTACTGGTGTTTATCGTTTAGATTTTCTATCAGATGATAGTGACTTTGTATAAAACTTCAGTGGGTAGGCATTTTTGTTCGAGTAGTATATCTTATTAATTTGTGCAGTTGCATTTTTTATGTTACTGATATTATTTGTATTATTATTGTCGTTATAAAGTATTCTATTATTGTGTTTTTTTATTTTTTTTCAGCACTTCAACCGGTGTTAAGTTTTATAGTGCTTTTACAAAAAAAAATATGTAATGTGTAATTGTGGTGAAGGTGAGTCTTAACTAACTTCCATAATTTTCCCCATTTTTATTTAATCACTCTATTAATTAAATTAGTGAAACCAAGAATTTTCCTAGATCTGTGTTTTTTTCTTGTTTGGGGTGAGGGGTTCGTTGTTTTTCTGGATATCTAATTTTTTTTACATAGTGGTCACCACTTATCAAGAAGGCACTCGGAAATAAGAGTTTCGTTGTTTTTTCTGGATATCCGTGGACCATTTAATAGTGTCCTAACAATTTACTAATCTTATCTGTTTCAGGACTTGTGAAGTTTATAAGTATTGTTTGTGGTTTGATATCGAAACAATATTTATGGTGATTAAGCAAAATATACTCTGTTTTTCATGCAATTTTGCTAATATTCATTTTATTTGTAATGGACTTACTACCTTAATGTTGTTTTTTGTATATTTCACTTATGAGTTTTTTATATTTATTTTTTTAATTTTGTCGCAATTTTGTGTTTAGTTAGCTTTAACGTGCATTATAGTATCAAGGTCTTGTTAAAATGAGTGTTTTTCTATCGCGCAGGATATGTTTTTGGTAAGCTCCATTAATTCTGTTGCGAGATTGGTAAGTAGATACGCGTATTTTTCAGTATCTTGGTTTTTAAATCAAACGTGATTCCTGTGATGGTTGTTTGAATAATTTTCTTTTGAAAAAAAGTAATCATTTAACCGGACCCTTCTGATCCAGTACTCAACTTTTAGGGAGCAATTCATGTTATTTGTTGCCATGGGTATGTTCTTGAATGAAAATTGAAAGTTTACTTTTTTCATGACATGAGAGTCCTCAGGTTATATATATATATATATATATATATATATATATATATATATATATATATATATACATATATATACAGTGATGATCATATTTATTGGCACGGTAAAATAAAAGTTAAATTTTGTCTAATAAATTCTAAAAAAGGGATTAAATTAAAGAAAATAACTAAGTATATTATGTATTTTTAACTGGCCTTTCCGATACAGCAATCGGATTTTAGAAAAAATAAATAACAAAGGAACAACTCACATAATTGCAAAAAAACCCTTGTTCAAAATTATTGGCACGATTTATTTAATAATCAATTGTATAGCCTTTGGCCTTGATTACCTTCCTCAGTCGCTTTTCATAGTTTACAACCAAGTTGTTGCACTCTTCAGTAGTAATTTTAGCCCACTCTTCCTGACAATAATCCTCCAATTGAATAAGATTCTTAGGCTTCCTTTGCATTACCCTCAATTTTAATGTTCTCCATAAATTTTCAATTGGATTAAGGTCTGGGTTTTGTGATGGCCACTCCAAAACATTAATATGCTTGTCCTCAAGCCATTTCTTAGTTAGTTTAGCCGAATGCTTTGGGTCATTACCTTGCATGAACCACCAACGACGACCAAGTGAGAGCTCTTTAGCAGAGTCTTTCAGGTTTTCATCCAATATTTTAACATAATCTTCCTTTTTCATGCTACCTGTGACCTTAACAAGTCGCCCTGGTCAAGAGGCAGCAAAGGATCCCCAAAATATCAAACTGCCTCCACCGTGCTTCACTGTGGGTATGGTGTTCTTAGGCAGGAAGGCTTCGCCAGATTTTCTGTAAATATAAGACACTTTATTATGGCCAAATAACTCTATTTTCGTTTCGTCAGTCCATAGAACACGTTTCCAGAATGCAGCATCTTTATCAATATGACGTTTTGCAAAGGCTAGCCTTGCTTTCAGGTGCATAGGCTTCAATAAGGGAGTCTTTCTCGGACGACATGCTTTTAAACCAGCTCTCTTCAAAACTCTACCAACTGTATGTCGAGATACATTCACTCCAGAGGTGCTCTGCCCATCAACAATCTCCCCAACAGAGATCCTTGGGTTTTGTTTTACTTGTCGAACAATTTTCCGTTCATCTCTTGGGGAAAGAATCCTTTTTCTCCCTCTACCCTCTAAACTCATAACGTGGCCTTGCGATTTGAACTTGTTTATTATGGCTCTAACAGTAAATTTGGGAAGGTCTAGCTTCTTTGAAATCTTATCATATCCCTCCCCATTGGTATGGCATGCTACAACAAGCTTCCTGACGTCTTCGCTGTGTTCCTAAGTTTTAACCATGGCGATTGAAAATTATAATTTAGTCACTTATAATAGTTTAAATAAATCGCTATCTAAAAATTATCTGAAGAAAATTATTCACTGAATTAGCGTTAAACAAGCATAATATGGCCGTAAAAAAGTTCAGAAAGCACGTAAACCGGAAATTGATTGATATTATACTGATACTAAAAGAAAAACAAAGCCGTGCCAATAATTTTGAACAAGGGTTTTTTGCAATTATGTTTGTTGTTCCTTTGTTATTTATTTTTCTAAAATCCGATTGCTGCATCGGAAAGGCCAGTTAAAAATACATAATATACTTTGTTATTTTCTTTAATTTTATCCCTTTTTTAGAATTTATTAGACAAAATTTAATATTTATGTCTCGGGAGTAGAGTGAAAGGCATATTTTATTTTTATTTTATTAATATTATTGGAATCGTTCCCCCTTTTGCCCTTGTACACATGTTTGTCAATTATTCCATGGATTTCTGCCTTCGGATTAGTTACAGATTTCCTTGAATGTTTCTTGTGCAAATGGAAATTCAATGAACTTTTTGAAGATATATATATATATGGATTTTAGCGTCACTGGATTATTTATCTTCCACCAAACTATAAATTCACGTGGAATCACCTTTTTCTTCACCATATTCCCACTGCTTCACTTTTTGTTATCAAGTAATATCTTTGACTTATTTGTTGTTGCATCAAATACTTTTGCATGCCAAATCCGATCCTGCATTTTGCTAATTCCAACCCTCTGATGAGAAGGAAATTATTTCTTTGAAACTCCGCGGATTATTGACTATCCACTTATCAAGTGTTTCCCTCTCAGATCAAATATGTTTTTTTACTCGTTTTCAAAGTGTTTTAACACGTTATATTAACTGTTTGTTCGTATATATATATATATATATATATATATATATATATATATATATATATATATATATATATATTTATATATATATATATATATATTTATATATATATATATATATATATATATATATATATATATATATATATATATATTACCTATCAACTGATGAAGACTCTCGGATAATCAAAAAAGTAAACATCCAATTTTCATTCAAGAACTTAGCCATGACAAAAAAATAACATGAACTTTTCCCTTAAAATTGAATACTTGATCAGAATTCACACACGAGCATATTGAGAAGTGATACACGAATTGCTATTTGCGTATAAGCGATGCACTTTGTGTAAACAATTCGAGCAGAGGTAGTTCGGACGATATCAAAACATCATTAAACTTATGACTCACACAGCATCCGCCAATAGTGTAGTGGTTAGGAGCTTTGACTGTCGTACAAACGGTTGGGTTCCAATCCTTGCTTGAGGTTGTTGCCTGTCTAGCCGCACTGATGAACTGTGAAACAGCGAAACAGTACTGTATGTGGATGAATATATATATATATATATATATATATATATATATATATATATATATGTATATATATATATATGCGTGTGTGTATAAAGATGTATATTTTGTGAAAAACAAGGATGCCAATTAGATATGAAAGGGTGAGACATTCGTTGATCATTATTTATTATCGTTCCAACATAGAGGCTTCTTTTCTCGTATGTCAGGGAAATGAGACACTAAAATATTTCCGCATGTCTGTAAATATTTTGTTCATCCATTTTCATTGTAAGTTGGAGCTTGTAAAAACGATGATTTCTTGTTGAATATCGATAAATCGGAGTGTACCTTATCAACACTGCTTCTGTCTGATATTAATTTATTTTGATTGCAACATCAAAGTGAAGCAATCGCTCAATAATTTGAAGGGAAGACATAAAACAATCCATTTAAAAACATGTGGCGGAATTATTTGAACATCTGCACTCTAATGAACTGGAAAAGCAAACATGTTTACTAACAGTAACTTCCTTATATATATATATATATATGTTTACTAACAGTAACTTCCTTACATATATATATATATATATATACATACATATATATATATATATACCATTAAATATTTCAATCACGAATACACTATTTTGTTATCCGTGATTAAGAGTAAACCACGGTACAAACAGCGGGGGAGAGTCCAATAAAATAAACATTAGGAGGGGGTGTCAGATGACCGGTTTCGCCCTCCTCGTTCCAAAGGTATATCGAGTTATTCAAATAGTGAAATATTAAAAATATGTACAGTGTTAAAATAAAGTCACGTTGCGTACTGTTCATGGGTAAAAAGTGTATATAAATGTATATACATACACACATATCATATATAAACGCGTATAAAATGCATACATCAGATAATACAGAAAACATACACATTAATTTTGATACATTTTATGGTTGTAAATGTAATAATAATATACATTGACAATAAACCTCATGTGTAATTTTAAATTTTACTTTCATCTGATGTATTTTCAAATGTTTTAATTATGATACATTGCCTCTATACATCTATTTAAAAACGCATTTCGCTCCATCTAATTTTTTAAATTACCATCGCCTTAAAGCAATTAAGTCCTATTTTTCGAAAGTTGATTACGACATGTAAAAAAGCAAATTTCAACAATTTTATCATTTCAATTAAATCTATGCTGAAAATCTTCTGAAACGGCTCTGGATATAAACGAACGTTGAGTGTATGAACCACTACTGAACGCACATAATTCTTGTTGGTTAAGAAACTTACTTGTCTTATGAAAGTAGAGAAGATGTTGAGTGTAGTGGTCTGTCATGGGATGTTTATAACAACTAATTAAAGACCAAGGTCCAGGCCACTATCCGCACAACTTTTTGAGACCTATTTTAGACGTAATGTTTAAGACGATTCCCAAGTTCTTAAGAGACTGGAAACACAAATAATTATAAATAAGTGCATCAAGAAGTTAAAGATTACCAAATAAATAATGTTATGAAGAGTTATGTTCCCTGCTTTTACGCAACAAGAACGATTCGTATCATTACCGGATTATGATTTGCGATGGAAATTAGGTTCTTTAGGACAACTGGCGGCGTTTAGCTCAGTGAGGCTATCTCAAGTAATAGCATGAAGCTAGATACCCAACCAGACTAGATAAATTCCTGTCCTGAAACCCAATAAGAACAGAAGATCAAAACAAAAACAAACTACAACATATGAAAATAGTTAATTTCAAGGGGGAAATTTACGTCTCAATTTCTTCTCTAACTTTGTATTTTAGAAATAACAAACTTTAACGGAAGATTCGGATATCAATGTATCTTATATAGAGTTCAAGTGTTAGTGGCAGGTATTTTCGATTGAAGCAAAATAAAATAAAAATAAAAATAAAAAACAAAGTAAAGAGAACTTGAACACTTTGAAGACACTGCCTGTGACTGCCCAAATCTCTCCGTACAAGGAGTTATCGGGTAATTTTTCTGTCTAAATATTCAATATCACATATTATTCTGGCCAAACCAGCATTGCCTACTTATATAAGAGTTTTAAATGAATGGTCTTTCTTTCCTCAGCTTATGTCATCTCAGATCAGAGCACGAAAGCAATTACTTGACACTTCCAAAGCATGTGGACCCGACCTCATCCCAGCTGTGCTATTAAAAAAGTGCTCCGCCGAAGTAGCTCCAGTTCTCTCCAAACACTACAACAAATGCCTTAATGAATCTTGCTTTCCGAGCTGTTGGAAAACTGCTTCTGTAGTACTAGTATTCAAGAATTCTGGCGAAAGAACTGACCCATTAAATTATCGCCCTATTAGCCTCCTCCTACTTTTTGCCAAAATATTTGAAACCTTAATTAACCATGCTCTAGTCCAGCACCTTACAGATGCTAAACTTCTGACCGACCGTCAATATGGATTTAGACAAGCCCGTTCCACGGCAGACATCCTCACTGTAATCTCTGAACGCATATACCATTCATTGGACAAAGCGGGAGAGGGAAGAGCGGTAGCTCTAGATATATCTAAGGCTTTTGACAGGGTATGGCATGAGGGTCTCCTCAGGAAGATTAGATCTTACGGTATCACTGGTAGAATACTTAACGTAATTAAATCCTTCTTAGATAAGAGAAAAATCCAGGTTGTCCTCGACGGTCGTACATCTAAACAATATGATATAAATGCGGGAGTGCCCCAAGGATCTATCCTGGGACCTCTTCTGTTCCTGATATTCATAAATGACATCCCCGACAAGATTGCCTCTGAGATGGGGATATATGCTGATGACACCACACTCTATAGCAGGCACGACAGGAAAACAAACGAACATATATCTAAAGTAATGGCAGAAACACTAGAGGATGACCTCCAATCAGTAGTGGAATGGGGACAAAAATGGATGGTAACGTTCAATGCCACCAAGACAAAACTGGTTTCATTCAATAATTACAAGAAACCTTCTCTACCACCTATAGCAATGGCCAACAACTCTTTATCTGAGAGTACGTCTCTCAAGCTCCTTGGCCTAACGTTCACTGGAAACATGAGTTGGAACAGTTACATCGAGGGCATTGCCAGGGCCGCTGCAAGGAAGGTGGGCCCTCTCTACCGTGCTAGAAAACTTTTAACACCCGAAAGTATCCTGTACCTCTACAAGGCCACTATTCGCCCATGTATGGAGTATTGCTGTCATATTTGGGCCGGTGCATCGGCTACTAGTCTCTCGCTCCTTGACAGGGTTCAAAAGAGAGTCGCAAATCTGATAGGCCCTAAACTGGCATCAAAACTTCAGCCTCTGTCCCATCGTCGAAACGTTGCATCCCTCTGCCTGTTCTACAAGTACTATAATGGTGAATGCTCTGAAGAACTGCAAGCACTTGTGCCCCCACGACGTGAACACCCTCGGCAGACCCGACAAGCTGCAAAATCCCACCCCCACACTGTAGAGATCCCTAGATGTAAAAGATCCTTCTACTCCAGTAGTTTCTTCCCCAGAACTGCTAGACTTTGGAATTCCATTCCGGGTCACTGCTTCCCCAACTGTACTGACATGCATAAGTTCAAGTGCAACGTGAACCAACATCTCGCTGCCCTAATCCCTACATAGTACCCCAGTAGATGGTTTCCCTGATAGTAGCCCCCTACACCAAAGTGGCAATGTGCCTTGTTTGGGGTGAAAATGTAATAAAAAAAAAACTAAATCAGGCTAGATATATTCTTATCCTACGATCCTGAATAACACCGACATTACGAGAAAACTATATTGTAAGCTGTATTATTAGAGGGAGTAAAATTATGTTCTCAACGTATTTACTAACCCAGTGTTAATGTGTAAAAATAACATGTAATGAAGTGTTGCAATGCTAAGGTAAACTTTAATTAAATATATATTCCTATACAAAAGCAAGGCTTCCACATGAATATTCATATGGACGGCATAAGTCTAGAAGAAAAAATGCACATATATACGTACATACGTGTATAAAAGAAATGATAATTTTCCTCTTTCGTTTACAGTTTCTTTTATTATATAGGTTTTATTTCTCCTTATTTTTATTTTCTTCATTTTAGCTGGGAATTCCTTTTAATCTCCTTTTACCCTTCCATTATCTTATTTATCTTTCACATCCACGCATTACCTTCTTAAATGTCTTTTTATATCGGTCCTTCTATGGCATATACGCTATTTAATATTACATATCTATAAATAAATGATGTCTCACTTTATTCATTCAAGAACCGGATTTCTGAAGAGCAGATACACATTATTTCAGTCACATGACGAGGTACTTTTTTTAATGAACCAATTGCTCGGAAGCATTAGAATGTTCAGTGTAGCGACTACGAAATATTTGTCAATATAAATAAAAAAATATTATGTGTTGCTGCTTTTTATTAAGTACTCTTTATAACCTTGTTTTAAAAAATAGATTTTATATCCCGAATACATAAAACTTGGTATATATATATATATATATATATATATATATATATATATATATAAATATATAAATATATATGTGTGTGTGTGGATATATATATATATATGTATATTTATATGCATTTGTATATATATGTATACATATATATATACATATATATATATATATATATATTCAATGTACATAAAATATAACATTTTCCGAACAGATACATTATCAGCTTGCCTCTAGTGTAAAAAATCTTTCATTTCCTGTTTGGAAATATCCTTTTATTAATAGATAATATTTAAGAATTTAAAAAAGCCATCTCAAGTAACAACAAGTACAAACTAGATCTGCAATATTATTTAAGTACGTTATAAATGTTCCGTATATATATATATATATATATATATATATATATATATATATATATATGTATAAATAAATATATATATATATATATATATAAACTGTGTCCATCGCTTTATTGCAGATTACAAAATAATCAATATTTCAGTAAATATAAGTTATAAAAAGCTTAAATTTACATCATCTAAGGACTGTATTAAGGTGGGATAAATCCTAAAATTTCATCAAAATTCATGTCATATTAAAAACTTATGTTATTTGTTAAATATTCAATGAAGTTTCACCGTCCATCGCTTTATTGAAGGTCTCATAAAATGCCAAAAAAGGACGTTTAACAGCTAGCGAGAAGCAGAGGATTATTGCAGGACTATCAGAGGGACTCTCGATCAAAAATTTTGCCACATAACTAAAAAAGGATCCCCGAACTTTAGCTACATTCGTCAAGAACCCCAACACCAAGTCCAGGAAAGATAAGGGCACAAGGAGGAACCTTTCTGATCGGGATCTTCGAAGAATTCGTAGAGAGATTGTGCGCAACCCAAACAGCACCAGTGCAACAATTTTTGCGAGGGCTGGAGTCATACCAAGGTCCAGACAAGCCCGATGCAATGTACTGAATTAAATGGCCAGGAAAATCAATCCTATTCCAAAGCCTCCATTGAGCCAAACCCACAAAGAAAAACAATTGGCTTGGGCACAAAAATATATGAAAATGGATTGCCAAAATGTTCTGTTTACAGATGAGGCTCGTGCTACCCTTGATGGACCGGACGGATGGGCCAACGTTTGGAATCCAACTGGAACTCCAACGCCTTATAGATTTCGTCGCCAACAGGGAGGTGGAGGCATAATGTTTTGGGCGGGAATTATTGGGGATAAGCTATGTGGACCATTCTGAGTGCTAGAAGGTATCAAGCTCACCAGCAAGCCTACACTGCCTTTCTAAATGAGAATTTGCTACCATGGCTAGATGATCTTCCCTTGTCACGTCGTTTTAAGATTATTTTTATGCATGACAATTCCCCATCTCATGCTGCTAGGGCAACTACATCCTTGCTTAGATCTCAGGGCTTTGTTGGAGAAACCCTCATGTCCTAGCCACCGTGTTCTCCGGACCTTAACCCCATCGAACTCCTATTGGCAATATTTAAACGAGGAGTTTATGAGGGAGGAGAGCAGTTTTCTTCGAAGGGTGCCCTTTGGAACAAAATAGTCGATGTTGCCAGAACCATTACTCCATCTCAGATCAAACAATTGACCTCCTCGGTGGACAAAAGGTTGTTTAATGTAATTTCAAAACATGGGGGATATGTGGGCAAATAATTCGTTTGTTTGACACTTAGCCGTCGGGATGTGCCTTTGTTTTTGTTAATTTTGCCCAGAAAATGTGTTCAATAAAAATTTATGATGCTTTGGTATTGTTTTATTGAGCTAAAACATTATCTTAGAAGACTTGCAATAAAGCGATGGACGGTGAAAATTCATTGAATATTAAAACAATAACATAACTTTTTAAATATAACATGAATTTTGATGAAATTTTAGGATTTATCTCACGTTAATACAGTCCTTGGATGGTGTAATTTTCAGCTTTTTATAACTTATATTTACTTAAATATTGATTATTTTGTAATCTGCAATAAAGCGATGGACACAGTTTATATATATGTTACCTACTCTTCAATGGCATCAACGAGATAACGCCGTCTCTGTCTATTTAACATATAATTAAATTTAAAAAAACACGTTTCTTATCGGTGAGCACTTTACAGTTTAAATAAAGTCGGTCCTTTTAGCTCACATAGGCAGATCTTCATACAATGATTAAATCACTCAGACGCACTTTAAAAAACATTTAGCAATAAAATATTTTAATTCCAACAACATTTCTCGCGGTAAACGGTGACAAAATGGATTTAGTCCTTTCTAAGGGATTCAGAGATGACTTTTTACTGGGTTCTGAACATGTAGACTGGTGCAAATCTGCACTGATTATTATTGAAAGGAGGAAAAACTAGTCTCTGTAGGTATTTAATAATTGTTATAGTAAATACTTATATATCCTCTCTTATGTTTCGTAGACAACAAGACACGTGTTAGTGGATTAATATATTTGAAAAAAACAAAATACATACTGCTCTTATTGGGAGGTACCAAATGGGTCAACGTGAAACTTATTCCCAACTCGTATTTAGGTTAGAATGAACTTTCGTGTGAATGATTGAATTCGTTTAAAACGTATCGCAAAAACAAAAACAAATAATATAATCTCTATCGCTCTCTTTCTCTCTCTCTCTCTATATATATATATATATATATATATATATATAACATATTTTTCATGCAGTATTGTTTATTGTTTAATGAAATTATCAGAAGAAATTGAAGTGTATAGAAGTAAATGTGATGCAAAATGTCGCAAATAAACTCACACTGACTCAACATAATATTTAATGTTTGACACAGCAATGCAGTTTTACAATTATATATAAATTCGTGTGTATATGTATAACCGTATGTGTATGCATGTGCGTATGTATTTTTATACAATGTGTACATGCAGTATGTACTTACCCGCATCAGTCGGCCAGATGTATTGTCCCCAATGTATTAGTTTGAGATGTATATCTATTGTCAGCCATGAGTTCAAATATATAAACGCACATGGGTGACTTTTTATAGTGTATAATATTGAATATACCCAATTCAAACATTAAAAAGATGTTGGTGACGTATTATTAAGTGGATTTCAATAACTTGACGATGAATAATTTAAACCAGCGCATATTCTTATTCATACTATACGTTTGAAAATTACTAAACTTTAATTACGTTAAATAAGTTTACTACAGTTTATAATAGAAGACAGTACATTGGACATTATACGGAAAATGAAAAAAAATGGGTGTTTCTCTTATATACTTGTTACTTCTTGCTAAATTTTTTAAGAGCGGTAAAGGCAGAAGTTATGCGATTTCGACGATGAAACCATTTGCGCTTAAGATTTATTTTTTTTTTAAATTGCTATAAGTAATTTTCATGCAATAAGCAATGCACGACAGCTTTGTAAAACGTGCTGCGAGTGCTTTGTTATACGAGGGTGTTGATAAAATTAACATTTGCGAGTTATGATTTTTAACAGAAAAGTTCAGAGTTAAGAAGCCAGGGATGATACAATTACGACAAACCACATTTTGTAATCTAAAATATATCTTCCTGCATAGTAACTTGCATTTACATCGCGATTTTGCCGGGAATTACAGGAAGCATCTACGCTTATGCCACACATCCATAGCAAGGGTTGTTTATTGGACGCTCGCATGCTCATTTATAAAACCCCCTCGCTCAGGTCAGCAAATGGATTCTGACTTCATCGAAAATAAAATGGTCGTGATCGTATTCTCCGTGGAGATCTTCACATGAATTCTCAGCGTTTCAGGTTTCTTGTGGATTTTGCTGAAAATCAATTAACTTGTATACACGCTAGGAAAAACAGACTCTGAGGTTCTAACTACGAAAAAGTTAATCTCTCAAAGTGTTTACATGTGTACATCGTTCAGTTTGATTACACCGAGAACATATAGATTCTCCAAAACATCTTATTCTCCCTTCTTATGATGGTGGTGGTAGCGACAGCCGGGTAGGGGTGGTATCTCTGAGTTAGTTTATCTCTCACGGAGGTCTTGATTAATCTGCTAAATTTGGCCTGGGTATTTTCTTTAATATTAAGATAACGAAGCTGATCGGACGTTCCGCCCAGACAACCAGAATTTAACATGTCAAACGGGAAATACTCGACTCCTTTGCGTGTGTGCATTTCAACAGGTCGTTCGTAGTTTGTGGATCTGGAACAAAAATTAAATCTCTCTCACACGCCTTAAAAAGGTCAACATTGTCACGTGGGAGCAGTTGTTCTTTAGGCCAACAAGAACATGATTTACTTTCTGAATTATGCTGACATTTTCTGCCATTGTTTTAAACACTAAAATATCTGTCTGTTTTTATAAGACACACAAACACGTTTTTCTAGGTAACCTGCCGTTTTCCGGGATTCAATCAACGTTTAACAGACAATCTCAGCATATTTACCCGGACTTACTCAGGGTTTTAGGATTTTAACATCCCCAATGGGGAGCTATATCGCCTCTCTAGAAGGTCTCGTCATAATTATCCACAGCGCAAATGCGAAAATGAAAATTATGCAAAGACTAGTGAAATACGTAATACTATCTGATCCGTTCGGGCGGAATAAAATTATAAACATTGTAGTTCGAACGCCTCTGTTATTTTGCACGTATTTGCTAGAGAGAAGAATACATAAATCATGACTCTCTTTAATATCAACTGAAAAAAGTTGCCGAAAATTACAAATTTATGTGTTTTCAACTGATTAGAGATATTCATGTTGAATAACAATATTGTAACATATGTCGATGGTTTATTCAGGGAAAAACAATATAACATTTGATCTCTAGACAATATACTTTTTACGGTTAGATGAAAGCAAAACGATGAAGTCGATTTATCTAAAACGATAGAAAGACAGGCAATTTATTATATAAGGTGACGCATCATTGACAATTGATTGAAATTCTAAACGCTAGCGATTCTCCTGAGAACTAACCCAGATGTTCAGTAAATACAACAAGGTTTTAAGTAATGAACAAAGAATTGACAGAATATAGATGTTAGAACAAATTGAGAAGGTGTCGATTATAAGTGTATGCTCAAAAATGTATAGAACGATACAGTATACAATATATTATGGTCATGTGGATACTAGATAATAAGAAACATATACTGGAAATGTGAGTATTAAAATGGAAATACATGAAAATGTCATTAAGAAAGACATAAGAAAAACGGTTATTCCTGCTAATTCTCAGAGAAGGTTTTGAAGTTGAAGTTGATTAAAGCATACACGATAGATGAGTAAGGTAAGTATTAGTGGGAAGAAATGGTGTTGAGATGTATTGTTGAAGTTAAAGTAATAGATACAATCTCTACATGAACTAATAGATGAGAGCATACATCCATGTTGAGCAATAGTTCTCAACCGGGGTCCATGGGGGCCACCGTGGTAAATGTAACTTAATATCGCTTCAGTCATCCTTCAAGATAAACTGTTGATATATATTTCTTTGATTTTCTTTACATTACTGAATAATAAAATATGCTATATATGTTCACCAAAATACATTCAGAAGAAAAGAAATTCATGATTAAAAAAGGTAAGAAAACATTGTAAAGATAAACAGACGCCAAAATCATATTCACATATTTTACATTATAACATGTAGACAAAATATCATTAATAGAGGATTTTTTGAAGTATACAATTGTCGATAGAAAGTGAAAAACTGACAAAAAAAGGAAAGGCGATTATCGTTAGGAAGAAATGATAATCTGAAAGAAATTGAAGTTTAATTCCATTCAATAAACTACCCTATTTTCCCTTCAGCATAATAAAGAAAACAGAAACAATTGGGAGTTTGCGACTTCAATAAAGTTTGAGAGAAATGATTTTGTTTCAGTTCCTTCAATAAATGTCCGTATTAATCTTTCGAAAGAATTAAAAAAATAGCAAGTCGTCAAGTGACCCTCCCACCCAACAAGTAATAGAAAAAAAACTGTATGTTAGTGGCAGCTAGTGCCAACCCCGTATAATAGAAGCTACTGGTGCCCATGGTCAAAATGAATTAGCGTACTGAAATGCAGGCGCATTTTATATATTAGTGCCCTGGTAAGACCCGTGCAAAAAAGAAAACTCTGCGCAAAGTTCATATCAAACAGCAAAACATAAGCTGACTTGCCATGTTTATATACAAATGTACGAAATTTGGATATATTTTATTGGTATATGGGTTCTCTGATAGCAATTGTCAAAAAATGTTAACCATAGAATAGTATTAAAATATTCAAAAAGCTTGCAGATAGTCATGCCTTTTCGGCCAAAACAACACTTATGTTTAAGTAAATTAAAGTGGTCCAACACATATGTTCTGATCGCTGCTTAACTGTATAATAAAGAACATAGCATTTTTATTCTATTCTTAATATCTTATGCAGGTGAGACATGAAAAGTTAACTCTCACCTTTACTATATCTATTACTCTATTTAGAATTTAAATAAATAGGTTGACATGACGAACAACCATCTCGATGAACATTTAAATATTAAAGATTATCAACATTTTCCTAGCAGTTCATGCAAGAATTTAGAGATCTGTTTAACTTTAACTGCCAGAACTGATTAGTAAACCCTCGTTTCTCTGTTTATCTGTTAAAGGTCAATTCTTACTCAATCCCAAGGCATATATCTCGTGCGCTTGAATATTTTACATCGTCCTTTGGCCTGTTGCCCTCACAGTTTTATATATGTATGTTTTTATCTGTTTTGCATAAATTACACATTTCTGCTGACGAAAAGACACATGAATGAATTAATAATTTAACACACGTTATAAAAATAATAGAGATAGAGAGAGAAGCAAGCCATTCAACATGTGTTGAATTGCTTGTTTCTCTCTCTCTCCCTCTCTATCTTTTTCTATCTTTCTTTTTTCTCTTTCTACTCCTTTCATATATACCTGTGTCTGGTTGGACAGCTTAAACCCTCCTAATCCCCACCACCTTTTATGTTTATAAAATGTTAAAACTTAAAATTGAAATACCCCCTCCTTTCCTCACCCCTCTCTTTATCTCCCTCTAACTTCCCTTCCACTCACTATATCCATATATTTCTATCCGCGTCATGCTGGACTTCCTAAACTCCCCACGTGCTTTTTAAACGTCAAAACTCAGCTATTGTTGGGCTCACTCCCTTTTACTTTCTTTCTTTTTATCTTATTCCTTATTTTTTTCGTTTTTCTTTTGGGTTTTTTTTTTCCTGTGCTTCCTCTAATATCATTTTCCCAAACCATAATAACCATTTCTATAAGGTCTGACGAAGTTGCTAGATCATAAATACGATCGGTAACCGAAATATGTCCAACTAAACAGATAAAACGGTAATAAAAATATATCTCTCATATATATATATATATATATATATATATATATATATATATATATATATACATATATATATATATATATATATATATATATATATATATATATATCCCTTTTTTTGGATTACTTTGGACATTTTCCAGTTACGCGATTCCATTGTATTTTACATGTGGAAATGGAAAATTAACCAACATTTTTGGATTTTGTTAGCTGGAGTTTACTTTTATTGGATATTTTACCCTTCACCAGTCTATCCATTCACGTACAATCACCTTTTTCCTTATTCACTATTTGTTACCAAGTAAGATCTATCACTTACTTGTAATTTCATCAAATACTTTTGCAAGCAAAATGCGATCCCGCATTTTGCTAAATCTAATATTATGAGAGGGAAAGTATTTCTTCGAAACTCCGCGGATTAAGAACTATCCCCTTGTTTTGTACTTCCTTTTTAAAATTAAATATTTTTCAAAGTGGTTTTAACATGTTTTACCAACTACTTGTTCTTTACACACACATACATACATACATATATATATATATATATATATATATATATATATATATATATATATATATATACGTATTTATGTATATGTAGTTATATATATATGTGTATTTATATATATTTAGATGTATTTATATATATATATATATATATATATATATATATATATATATATATATATATATATATATGTATGTATTTTATATATATGTGTCGGTGAGTGTGTGTGTGTGTGTGTTTAGAGGAACAAAACTTATCTATGTTTAAATAAAATATGCGGAATTTTCTCGAAAGCTCTTTCGGCTATCAGTCTTCAGGAGAAAATCGATAGAAAGAAGAGAATATTATTAGCGAAGTTACAGACCACTATGGGAAATTGCGATGTGTCGGGAATGAAGAAAAATACGAAAAGATTTTTATCTGTATATACGGCGTTTAAAATCGACAAAAAATTGGCACAAAGAGGAGAAAAAAAAAACAACGAGGGAAAACAGGGGTCTAAGTTCCCCAAAGAGAAATAACGCTCCTGCTGTCCTCCACTGCCGATATAAAGAAGGTTGTCGAACAGACTTTCTCTATTGCTGTTCGAAAATATGTTTCATGACGACAAAAGTAGAACAAAAGCGTGATTTTTGTTGGGGAGTGACCCCCTATTTAATCTCGCCCCCCCTTGTTTGACCAATTTTAAGTCGTTTTAAAACGCCGTGGACACGTATATCTTTTAATCGTTTGTTTCTTAACGCTTGGCCCATCCGAATTACCCATAGTGTTTAAATATTGTTTAGATTACAATCGATTTTTTTTTCGAAGAGATGATAGTCGAATGAACTCTCGAGATATTTCCGCATATTTAATTTATATATATATATATATATATATATATATATATATATATATATATATATATATACATATATATATATATATATATATATAGTATGTTATAAACTGTATATGGCGATTAACCTACACTTGCCTGAGTGATCCTAGAGTGGATGAAACGCGGAATATTCAGCATAGCTTAATCGCCAAATACATTTTATAATTCACTAACTAGCTCTACCTACTTTTGAAGTACATACTTAAAGTTTACGCATAAATCTATACTTTCGTATATTAATTTTATGTGATTAAATTAATAGTTATATATTTATATATATACAGCTATATATAAATATATTTAGGTGTGGTTGTGTATGTGTGTGTGTGTGTGTTCACTCCCCATGCTTTTTGTCATATCAGACTGGAATGCATGGCGATGTTTTGCTTGTGGTTCTATTTGGAACTTTTCGCTAGGGGGGGGGCCTCGTTTAATACATCTTGTCTTTTCAATGTTCTGAACCTACTCAACTAAAATAAACTAAGTTACTCAAATCCGAAGCCTCTCTTATGTAAGATCCGACCCTATTCATACACCTTTCCGATGCAATTTTACAGGTTACAGACTGTTAGTCATGCCAGACCATATACCTTTCTGACTTCTTGATCCTTATGTCCATATCTATCTATCACTATTATATATATATATATATATGTATATATATATATGAATACTGTATTCTAACCGGCGTTGCCCGCCGATTATATAATAAGAGGAAATCTACCAATAAGTTAGTCGTAAATAAAAACCATCAGATTAAAGATTAAAATAATACTTTTTAATGTTTAAGGAATATAGTGTATGAATGAATGATAAGGTCTAAGGCTACTTGTATTGATATTACGATTCGTATAATTTATAATATATCATTCTTAGTTAATGACAATTACCCCCCAATGACACATAACAAGTTTTATTATTAGGGAAAATAATATATTTTTTTTGTAATCGCTAAACGTTCGTGTTAATAAGTCTTAAGCATGCAAAAAATTAACTAAACTCATAGATCTATCACATGTAGTGCACAACTCCGAGGTACTACTTAAAAAATTTTAATACAATAATATATGACAACTAAAGTTTTATCAGCAAAATAGCAGAACATCATAATCTTATTACATAAAAACGCATAATAAATATCGATTAAAATATCTAATTAATAATTAGAAATGTAATTACGGTTCTAGACTAGAAAAACACTAGTAAACATTTTAAAAACATAATTTGATTTTACGCCAGAGACATATTCATCTTCTGATTAGATAATATTAAAGATGATTTTATTCTTTCTTATTTGAAGTGTCGATTATTTATTGCTTCGCTTTTTCATCGTTTCACCAGTTATCAAGCCGGCAAAATTAAAAATTGTTTTGACATCTTATAATTTTACTAGTTTTCAATAACGAAAAAATGTTATTGATGTCATTATCGCTAGTTGGTATGTTTACAACGTTTATTCGTAGTGACTTTCTTGTAAGGAATCGGCTAGAAATTACCAGTTTCTGAACGAAGTTTCCCTAGATTCCACAGATCACTGAGATTTAGAGTGTCGTTTTGATAAGAACCAATGTTACATACACATACCGAAAATATAGTTTTCTTCTTAGACAATTTCAATTAAAAACAATGAAGTTTTGCTATAACACGAGCATTGGATACAACATACAATTTACACCAAACTAAAGAGCATACGTTACTAGCATATTGACACTCGAGAATATAATCTGCACATATTTTTTTAAATTTCTAATGCATTTCGAACTTGCAGCAATTTGGACAAATCTATGGTAGTATATGCCCTCGCACCCGAAAAATATACGATTTACCTTCTATTAGGTTAATATATGTTAATTACAAAATTGCGTTCTGGAACAAATTGAATGAACAAATACGGATCGACATGTTCAGTCAAATACATCCAGTTTAAAAATACCTAGAACAAATAAACGTACACAAAATACGTATATAATCTAGAAGAATGATATAATCCAATTAAACTATTAGCATTAAATTAATAAGGGTATCTAAATAATTTAATTTCTATGTATATATATATGTTATGTATATATATATATATATATATATATATATATATATATATATATATATATATATACTAGCTGTACCCGGCCACGCGTTGCTGTGGCTCAGTTTGTTAAAATGGAAGACATGTGAAAGTAGAGAAAAGTTTGATTCTTTTTTTCAAGAGAATGTACAAATTATATTTTGTAACGATGTTAAGAAAATAAACAGAAAAATACTTCCATCATTAATTATGCCAAAAAATAAATAAAATGTCGATTTTCTGTATAAATATGCTTATAAATTACGATAAAACTTGCTGAGTATGCACTGTTTTACGGTTGTTGTAAAAATGGAACGGAAACTAAAATTTTGCTTCATTTTAATCTTTCTAAATTTTTTTAATTGTGCCCCCAAACGAATATAATCAAAACAGTAACATTCAACAATTGTACTTTATGTATATAAAACACAAAATATGTATTAAAATTTTTTTTTTTTTTAAGTTAATAACGAAAGGGAAATAATTCCATTTTTAAACGAAAAACTCAGTTTACCTAACTTACTGTATTAATGCTATTTTTTAAGCAAGAAAAAAAAGGTAAATATCCAGATACGCTACTACAGAACACCAACCACTCTAATTTGTTTTTTTATAGCTAATTGAGGTCGCTGACAACGAATCTGATAGTCAAACTTGGGGCAAATTTACCGTTTGCATGGTATTTACCCCTGAACCCACGAACTTCTTTCCACCATTTTGCAGCATCCGTTTATGCAACGCGCATGCACGCTGTAGCATAAACGACGGCTTCACCAAGCAAACTATGTTGGGGGAGGGGATTTTTTCCAGGACATAGAATTTTCTAATTTTAAAAAATACATTATAGCGCTTTTTGGGTGGAAAATTTAAAATTAGCTGAAAAAGAAATAAAATAAGAAAAGGAAAGCACACCAAGTATGAGTAGGGGGGGTAATTTATCTGTTTTTTTTTTACCTGGAACATCTAATTTTCAAATTTTCCGTAAGTAACGCACTGACATTTACCAATTAGAACACAATTTAACATTTTCGAAAATTTTACTTTGTACATTGGGGGGATGTGATGTTGGGGCGTGCGCACCCCAAAATCATATCCCCCCCAACAAATTAGAGTGGTCGTTGGGGTTTGTATTACTGTACACATAGATTCGAAAAAGTTGTCAAAAAACAAATATATAACAAATAAATGGTATCAAAGGCAAGATAAGTTAGTTTTCTAACAAACTGGATATAATTTTCGTGTTTTTATTCAATGTAACATATTGGGTTTGTATTACTGTACACAGAGATTCGAAAACGTTGTCAAAAAAACAAATATATAACAAATAAATGTAATCAAAAGATAGAGAATTTACTTTTCTACCAAACTGGATATATTTTTCGTGTTTTTTATTCAAGGTAACATGTTTATTCAGCTCGAAAAACATACAGTGTTTACCGGTGTATTGGAAAATTCAAGATGGCGTCTGATTCTCTCTTTAACACGGTAAGTTTGGGAAAAGGTGTTATTTATAAACACCCAGATAAAATACTGTTAAAAACCCGCTCAATATATGTTACCGTGACATAGGTTTACATATATGCGGAGGGTTTTTAATAGTATTTTGTATAGTTTTTTTTAATTTATACCACCTTTTCCCAAACTTACCGTGTTAAAGAGAGAATCAGACGTCATCTTGAATTTTCCAAGTCATCGGTAAACAATGTATGTTTTTCGAGCTTAATAAATAAGTTGGATTTGTATTACTGTACAGATAGATTCGAAGAAGTTCTCAAAGAACAAATATATAACAAATAAATGTTATCAAAGGCAAGATAAGTTACTTTTCTACCTAACTGGATATATTTTCGTGTTTTTATTCAATGTAACATATTTATTCAGCTCGAAAACCATACAGTGTTTACCGATGTATTGGAACATTCAAGATGGAGTCTGATTCTCACTTAAATATGGTAAGTTTGGGAAAAGATGTTATAAATAAAAAACAGGATAAAATACTGTTAAAAACTCGCTCAATACATGTTACTGTGACATAGCTTGACATATATGCGACGGGTTTTTAATAGTATTTTGTATAGTTTTTTTTTATTTATAGCACCTTTTTCCAAACTTACGGTGTTAAAGAGGGTGTGAGACGCCATCTTGAATTTTCGAATACATCGTAAACACTGTATGTTTTTCGAGCTGAATAAGTATGTTACATTGAATAAAAACACGAAAAATATATCCAGTTTGGCAGAAAAGTAATTTATCTTGCCTTTGATAACATTTATTTGTTATATATTTGTTTCCCCCCCAAACAAATTAGAGTGGTCGGTGTTCTGTAGTAGCGTATCTGGATATTTACCAAGAAAAAAATATTTAGGTTTGGCTATAAATTCCTAAACTCATTTCAACCTAAATAATTTAGGTGACCGAAATAGGAATATAATTGAATCTTTACTTTCCTGAATAGTATCCGATAATTCATTTTTCTTCGAGTTATATCGAATACATTAACACGGACTTTAGGGGCTTTTTTCGTAATGTTACTGTAAAAATTATTTTTTATTGTTACAAATTACGATGCTTTAAAAAAAAGAATGAACCGCCCCTTAAGTAAACACTTCATCAAATATCCACACTAACGTAATTTACTTGCAATAACCCTTATCCCTGAGTGGCTTGCGGGCCTTGATAGGTGGTGATCACTGGGTAAAAAAAAGCAAAAATAAATTCTTGCGTTTTTTATTTACTACTGAAAACCATTTCTTAAGTAAAGGTATTTTTCGTTTACACAAAATAAAACATTTTCACTAAGAGTTAGGTAAAAATAATTAGTTCATTATATTCTGCGATCATTATTTGAAAAATACTGCAATTGCTATTAAAATTCGTTAATTTCCTGATTTTTGGTGAATTTTTAACTAAAGGGAGGAGTCAAAATGTGTATACACTTTGAGCGTCGGCATTCATTTTGTGACCACGTGTGGTTAATTTCAATATCCAGTTTGGCAGAAAAGTAACTCATTTTGACTTTCATAACATTTATTTGTTATTTATTTGTTTTTTGACAACTTTTTCGAATCTATGTGTACAGTAATACCACCCCAAACTTCGGAGGTTGGAATCCCCCCATCACCTAAAAAGTACTTGGAAAAATCGATTTTATAGTGAGATTTTAGAATGGTTAGTCGAAAAAGAAGGTGAAAAACAAAACAAATAATCAATAAATAATTGTTTCCAAAGGCAATAAATGCTACTTTTTTTTTACTTACATTGAATATTTTCAAGCGTTTTCTTTATTTTTTAATAATCTAATGCGGGAATGTGGGTGCCAAATACATCCAGATTTTCTAGAATTTCCCGCTAGATTGTAAACGAAATCTCCAGATATAGCAGGGAAACCGCTAAATTGTAACACTGGTCACGTGACAGGAAGCGGTAATAAATAATTGTCCCTAAATGAAAAAAATGGCCTCTCGGTACAAAGAAATCAACCTATTTATCATAGAAAAATTAAGTATAATGTTCTAATTAAAAAGAAATATATAAAAACACACATGGATATAGTAACCATATTATAACAAAATGTGGAAGCCATCCGTCCAGTGGCTTTTTAGACAATTAATTCTGAACGAACCAAGATTTACATTTTTATATATATAGATATATATTGTTATCCACATACAGTGCTGTTTCGCTGTTTCACCGCCCATCAGTGCGGCTAGACAGGCAACTACCTCAAGCCAGGATTGAAATCCGACCCTCTGTACGAGAGTCAAGGCTCCTAACCACTACGATATAGGCGGCTGCTGAGTGAGTTTTGAGTTTAACGAGGTTTTGAATTCGTCCGAAATACCTAAGCTCGATTAGTTTACAAAAAGAGCATTTCTTATACGCTAATAGTAATTCGTGTATCACTTCTCAATATGCTCAACTCAAGATGAGGAGCATTATAGTCATCCACATACAGTACTGTTTCGCTCTTTCACAGTATATATGTGCATATTGATAATATAATGTTAAATGCACATACTGGATTAGTATATTTAAATATACTGGTTCGAATTTAGTAAAAAATATCTATACTTTATTTATTTTTAATCATAACATTCATGAGGCTGTAATTGCACATCGCTTTGGCAAACTGTCGTGTTCGCAGTATTCTAAAACTAAAAAAAAAGAGTTTGTTTCTGGCAGGACGTGCCAATATCACAAACGCAAAAAAATGTTTATCAAAGAAAAAAAAAATTCTCCAAAGGTTTGTAAATTTAATTGGTCCTGTATTTTTTCTTGTTGAGATCAGATATCATTAAATGTTCAGATCAATAAAATATGCATGGGAAATAACCACATGTTACATTTTTAGATAAGTATTTATAATCATTAAATTATGAAAATATGAGCAAGTAATAAAGACGAAACATTGATCAATAAATAACTTGGTTTGTACTTTTTATCTTTCTTTATCTCTCCTCTCTCTCTCTCTCTCTAAATATATATATATATATATATATATATAGCTATGCACTTCTTACAATCGTCAATTTGTAATTAAATAGGCTGACGTAAACAGGGGTATATGTTTATTAGCATGCTGAGAAGTAAAATAGATAACTATATATATATATATATATATATATATATATATATATATATATAGTTATGCTTTTCTCACAATCGTCAACTTGTAATTAAATAGGCAGATATAAACAGCTATATATATTTTTATTAAAGATGCTGAGAATTTGAAAACATTTGTTTTATCTGCTTCACTGCAGAGATGCACAGCCTGTTAGTAAAATGTTAATATACAAATTACAGATTCGTGTCTACTGACAATTTGCCGCAACATTTGGAAACAGCTGTTGCCAAAAAAACTGTTTAAAGCGAACAAATGTTAGGGTCTTTAACATGTAAAATGGTTAATCATAAAACACGTTGTAAGCTTTAGTATTTAAGTATTGTAGAGATCCACCCTTTAAATTGACTCAATACTTAACGATCAAAATTAGGGCTTTATTTCCAGAGTTAACATCACGTGATCGGTGGAACACTCTTTTCATGTTGTAACCTTTTGTTTGTCTTTGTTAATACACGTCTTATCTTACGCCGTTGCCCTGTTTTCATTGTGGCTAGTACAATGTCATAACACTGGTGGCAACAATGATAGCAGAAACGCACACGCGCTGAAACCATAATGTCTTTACAGTAGTAATAAACCAGTCGCATAACCCTGGTGATTAACGAATTTAATAAATCAGCGTAAATATAACACTAACAATGTGTGAATTCGTGGAAGATAATTTACTCGCGGTAACGCTTCAGGAAAAGATGACAACGTTGTTAATTTACTTTAAAAAAATAAACTGGATAAAAGGCTATGCATGAAAAATAAATTCGGGACCGGATAAATTATAAGTAAAATGAAAAGTACATTTTATAACCTACTTTGGTGTCTTACGCTGTTCCGTGGTGAGAAAACGTAAATAGGAACAAAAATAAGTTCAAATTCTTAAGCATCTTGTTGGGTTGACTCGTTTAATAATCGTTGTTTTCCTCTCTGCATAACTGAGAAAAAGAACTTTATTCTAAGAAAATATGCATATTTTCTTCTGAACTGGGTACTGTTCTTACGTTTAACTTGTTTTTGTTGTTTTTTTTACATATGGAATTGAATAGCACCGGTCCATATTTTTGTCTAAAGAACGAAATTAAACGTCTTTAAATTAAGTATTACGGACATTTTATTTTAGGAACATATTTTTTCAAGTGTTCAAAATGTGGAAATGATCATATTTTCCCGCTTGATATTTTCAAACAGAGGAGGGAAGCAGGCTGTAATAAAGCATTCTTTTACCTGACAGACGAGTAAGAAAGGAAGGAAATAAAACCTGGAGGTTCTCCTCATATCTCTATTTGTTTTTTCTCTCCGAACTAACTGAGCAACTAAGATGGAGGAACTTATTAGTTTTGGCTCAGTTAACAATGCTGGAAATTTAGGAGAGAAAGATGAAAAAAGAGAAATTGGGAGTAAAGCAGGAAAATATGGCAAACAATCAAGAAGACCTTGAGGAACACCATGTTCAATTGCAGCAAAAATTGTCCAAGCAGTTATTGGACCAAAGAGAATCAATTGAACTGCTGTCACAAGTTTTAAAAAGTAACGCCCCCCAGAAAAAAACGATTCAGCTTTTTTTTCCCAACATACAATATGGTTCGCAGTAGATATTTTCAAGTGTGCGAAAAACGGAAAATAAGTCAGACCTTATTATAGGGGATAGGGCGACTTTTTTCAACATAGAATTTGGAAACTGGCGAGTTGAGAAGAGGACCCAAATAAATCCGCAAACAAAACTGTCCTCTCCCAGCAGATTTTTTTTTGCATGAGAGATTTAGATGGCTAAACAAAATCAAATACGAAAATAAGGAATTTGCGACGCCCGAAGTGGTAATCAACAAGCATTTTGATTGCTTCAAGTTGTCGGAATAAACAGCGGATTTTTCCATGCTTATATTTGTAAAGAGGTTTAGCTCAGGATAACATGAGGAAATCAGCCACAGAGTTCTTACGGAATTTGAAATTAAACCCATCTTGACTATGCTAAAGTTGACTAAGGATTGCAAAATGTGGACATAATAAAAAGATGCAAGAAGTATGGAAGCGGGCATAACAATATAAAAAAAAGAATCTGCAAGAAAAACCGCCGACCTACAATACAAAACAATACACGGATGTACCCCCAAAGGTCTGGAAAAAAAACAAAATCACCGGGCCCTTCTGTTGGATGTGGTGAAAAACACTGGTTCACGGACTGCCCATACTTACTTAACAAAGAAATGTCTAACAAAAACTGGACATAATAGTCGCCCGAACCAAATAAGGAACTTCAAGCCGAGGATTAAGCAGAACCACCGAAGGAAGACCGAGACAATATATAACGTTTTGAAGAAAGACCCTCAATGAGTGATGGCAGAACCAAAAAGCGTTGGCAAAAAGAGAAAGTGCACAGCCACCTCGCTGGTCTGCCCTAAAAAAAATAACAACGAGTTCACACGCGGAGAGATCAGCTTGGCGGGAAGTTGTTTGTGGATGGACTCCACCTGCGTCAATATATATTGGAACGCTTAACAATCCCAGGTGTTCGGTCGAACGTAAAATTCGGTTTATCTGTAATCTTTTATTTGTCTTTTGTTAATACACATCTAAAGGGAGACCGCTGTTCTGTTTTAATTGTACATTGTTTAAAAACTTTAACATTTCCTTTATATAAATATAAATATATATTTATATTAATATATATAAATATATAGATATATGTATTTATATAAAATCTAAATATCGTACAAAAGAGTAAATAAACGTATAAGAATGAATATATATATATATATATATATATATATATATATATATATATATATATATATATATATATATATTGGAGGTTAAGGTACGTGTGTTGGTTAATATTGCGTAGGCTCTGATTACTTTTTTAAAGAAATCGCTCCAGGCAAGACATTGCTCCAACTTATGTAAGAACCCAAAAATACTAAATAAATTTCAATAACTTACAAACGATTAACCCTAGATGGCATGGTTTTTAAACCGGAAAAAAAACAAATTCTCTGTCTTTTTCCGAAATATCCTTCATGGAATATGAAAGTAAAAAAAAAAAAAAAAAAAAAACAAGAAAAAAAAAACAAGAGTTAAACGATAGTTTATTTTGAACCAAATCCCGTATTATAATACATTTATCAATACATTTATGTTCGTTTTAAATGTTTTTTTTGAGGGGGGGAGGAAAAACGTATTTATTTTTTCGATTATCACAAATATAATAGCGACGAGGTAATCGATTAATACTATTTTTGAAAGATTTTGGTTCAAAGCAATTTCAATTGATTTAAACAGAGTATTTTTTTAATGGAAAAAAGGATCGATATAAAATTGTTTGAATGAAAAATTATGAAAAAATATCGTGTCTACAATGATAAATAAATATCTGGTGCTTCCCTTGAATCTCTTAATACTTATTATTTATTCAAGTCAGTAATTTAACAGTACATGTCGCACATGTACAGAAAATAAAGCCTCATAAATATATATATATATATATATATGAATGTGTTTTATATATACGTATATATATATATGTGTGTGTGTGTGTGTGTGTTTGTATAGAGTCAATTTTCTGTAAGCTGTTTTTTAAACCAGTCAATTACGGGTACTTCTCCTAGTATACATACACACACACACACACACATATATATATATATAAATATTTATATACATATATATATGTATATGTATATGATAATGTATGTATATGTATGTTTATTTTATTTAATTATTTTCTGATTGTTATTATTAATTTCAATATAACTTGCTAGCGTAAAATTTATCCTGTCTACAGTTGTTAGCTTTTTCTCCCCATACAGGTTAATATATGTTGTTTTTTTAAGTATAGCATTGCCAATTATCATGAAGACATAATCTAGATGGCTCGTCCAGGTTCTACATACACATATATTTGCTTGTCTTACTATTTTCCATTCGACTGTTGGCAATCGTCCGCTTTCTTTGAGTCCCCAATATTTATTTGCTAGTGTTGTTTTTATTCCGTGATTTCTTTTACGTACTTTTGTTGTCATAATATCGGGTTTTGAATTCTAAGGAACTCATATCTACGTAATATTTCTTGTTATTCAGGTTTTCATTCGCATTTTATATTTTGTATTTTATATTTATATTTTGGTCTGGTATACTTTTCTGTGTTTCAATTTGCCAACTTTATCGCTTATTTTTAATTCATCGGTGATTTGTTTGCTTTCAGTATTTATTATATCAATGTAGTCGCATTCATTTGTATTAAGTTTTTTTTAGTTTTTGTAATGGTTTCTGTGATTAGTTTGATTCTTGTTTCTCTATTTTTTTTTTACAAAGGCATCACCACATTATCAAGGCCCAGAGGCCACTCAAGGATAAGGGTTAAAGAGTATACAGTAGAAATTGGTCAATATAGTAATCATTAGTAATGAACATTTGGTAAATTTAATAACTTATATCGAACGGCTCATCAAGAATTTATTTACTTTAGATTTGAACACGACCATATTGTAGTCAGCCGGAAAGCAGGAAAACGGAAGACAATTCCACAGGCGTGCAGTTCTAAGAAATAAGCTTTGTTCATGGAATCTACGTTTAGGTTTAGGCACAGATAAAGAGTGGGGGAAATTATTGATAGTGTTTACAGCTTGACGAGTGTTTCTTGTGAAAGTTTGGCGAGGGGGGACCATAGATTGAAGCTCAGTTGAACACTTTCCATGAAAATAACGATACATCAGAGACAAACTCGCAATATCTCTTCTGTGAGATAGAGGTTGCAAGGAGGAGAAAAGGACATCTCCTACGAGGCTACGAAGTCTATTTTGAACTCTATCAAGGCAGGACAAGTCCTTTCTAGCAGCTCCTGCCCAGATGTGGCAACAGTATTCCATCCTTGGACGTACCTGGGTCTTATATAGGTAGAGAATAGCATCAGCAGTGAGTTATCTACTGGATCGATAGAAAGATCCCACCATTTTTCCAGCGGCATTGGCAACAGATTTGATATACGTGTTCCGTTTAAGATCAGGAGTAATGGTCAAGCCCAGAAGCTTGTCAAAACTTGAGGCCTCCTGAAGACGAGAGCCATTCATTTCAATTGATGCCAAATGTGGATTAGAATGTTTATGATGTAAAGAGAGAAGCTTGGTTTTAGATGCATTAAAAGTAACCAGCCACTCCTTTCCCCATTGTACTACGTGCTCAAGATCAGAGGAGAGAGAATTGGAGAGAACTTGGTCGTTTACTGTCTTAGATGTGGTACCATAAATGGTAGTGTCGTCAGCATAAATGTCTACAAATAATGTAAGGATATGATTTGGAAGATCATTAATGTAGATCAGGAAAAGAGTTGGGCCCAGAATGGATCCCTGAGGGACACCGGCATTAATACTGTGAGCTTCTGATTTTTGCCCCTCAACTACTATTCTTATGAACCTATCAGAAAGAAATGATTTACTAATTGAGAAGACTTTTCCAGCTATACCATAGCTAGCGATCTTATGAAGTAAACCTTTATGCCATACCCTATCAAAGGCTTTAGATATATCAAGAGCAATTGCCCTTGAAAGATTGCCACCGTCGAGAGATTTGCTAATCCTATGCGATATAACTGTAAAGACATCTGCTGTAGATCTAGCAGAACGGAAACCATATTGAGTGTCACTAAGAAGGTTATTTTTGTTGAGATGTTTGATTACTTCTGTATTTAACACAGATTCTAGCAACTTACTCATGACGCACAGGAGACTTATTGGCCTGTACTGAGAGGGGGATGAGCGATCACCTGAATTCTTAAATACAGGGCATACTGATGAGATTTTCCAGGGAGATGGGAAACTATTCTCCTTAAGACAACGTTTAAACAGTTTTGTATGTATGGGCGCTAGTTCAGTTTGAAGTTTTTTGAGTACTATAATTGGAATACCATCAGGGCCAGTTGCTTTACTCGAATCAAGGTTTTTGATTAGCTTCGCAACATCACGTACAGATATACGTATATCACATAGCGTGTTTTCTGATACAGGAGGAAATATTGGGGGTTGGCGGTCTTGGTCGCAAAGGGTAGAATTAGCTGCAAAGTTCTTGACAAAGAGTTTGGCTTTGTCTGATGCTGACGAGATTACCTCAGGTCCATTGATAATAGTTGGGATGGAGCACACGCTTCTATTCAGGATTCTGTTTGCTATTTGCCAAAACTGGTGGGAACCAAACCGCTGCTCAGCTACTTTGGACTTAACAGATTGAGCATACAACTCTCTTGCGTTCCTTATTACTTTCTTACAATGGTTGCTGGCAGTCCTGAAAACGGCTTTAGTTTCCATACATCTATTACGTTTGAAGCAGTGGAAAAAGTGATTTCGTTGCGCAATGGCAGCAGCACATTCTGGAGAGAACCATGGCTGGCTGTTAGGTTTTTGCTGAAACCTTTTAGAGGGTATGAAATGGTCAATACCTACAATTAACCATTCAGTTAGGTCTAATACTATAGAGGACACATCCTTTTTAAACATGGAATGCAGAGGTAGATCAGATACAAATGTACGGAAGCTATCCCAGTCAGCCTTAGTGTATCGATATACTGTACGATGAAGAGGTACGTCTGGGGACTTATTACATTTCATTTTTATCTTAATTGATACAACAGAGTGGTCGGAAGATCCAAGAGGTGACAGAACAGAAACTGAACATAGTTCAGGGCAAGTTGTGAGAAAAAGGTCTAGTAGGCTCGCATACTGGCCGTCATTATCGGGCACACGGGTAGGTTCCTGAACAATCTGAGTGAGGTCATAGGCAATGGAGAAATCATGACAGAACCTCCCCTCATCATCGGTCTTGTTTGAGTGGGTCAACCATTCGACGTTGTGAACATTGAAGTCTCCACATACGTGAATTTTAGCTGAAGGATAAGTAGAAAGGACTTGGTCAATTTTCTCAGATATGCTTTGAAAGATAGTAACTCCGCTGTTGTGGGGGCGATAGAGAGTAAATATAAATGCAGTAGTGTGAGCTAAAGCAACCCGGAAGCACATATAGGGTAAGTTAGGATCTTCCCTGGAGATGTCCCTCCCACATGGAAAGCTATCTTTAATATAGGCATATATTCCATGCCCATGGCGATCTTGGGGGTCAGATTTAGAAGTTAAGTTAGAGTATCCTGTAATTGCAAACTCATCTAGGGAAATAGCCTGTCCAATGCCAGTTTCACTTAAAAATAAAAGGTCTGGTTTAGTCTCCTGTAATTGGATTTCAACCTCTGGAAGGTAAGAACGAAGACCCCTGATGTTGGAGAAGGAGACATGGTAGTAGGGGTCTACGTTGGAAGTTGGAGAACCGGGTTTAATCGTGTATTTTTTCTTGAAACTTGTCATGATGAAATTTTGGAATTTGTGGACTAGGTCGACAGATTTTAATGAACATTTCTAGTTTTACCTGCATTTACAAAGATTTTATTAGAATTGTTTTTGTTTCTAACGATTTTGTGTAGTTTCCGGTTGGAAATTGCAATGTTGATTGTGGAATTCTACATTTTTGATTTGGTTTAAAAGGTAATTTTCCAAGTCTATCAAATGGTCTACTGCTTTTTCATTTTTTATGGTTTTAAAAGAATACGATACTTTTTTGTTTATGTGTCATTTTTAAGGAAGAAATTTGCTCGCCATCGCATTTGACGTGTTAGTTCATCTGATTTAGGAGATAATTTCATAATATTGCTATGCTTGCAAGGTGTGGGGATGTTGTTTACGGTGTTACAAAACTAAAAATATCCATATCTATTTTTTAGTGTGGTGAAAAAATTATCTTTAGAGTGCTCAACTATTTCAGGTGCTAGGTATGGCTACCTGTATTTAATCACATGAATAAATGCACGAAAGCATTATTTTATGCGTAAATCAGGAAGCAGTGAAAACTGGGAAGCTGATTTGCTCCCTAAAACCTCAATAGAATGTGGGTATAAAAAAAGCAAGAAACCCACAACTCTCCGCATAACCCTTACGAATCCTAGTTTGGATGAAACGCGGAACATTCTGTATAGCTTAATTGCGGTATATATTTTATAACATATTACATAGCTCTACCTATGTACTTAGCGCTGTTGAAGTAAATACTTAAAGTAAACGCATACAATATTACCTTCTTATGTTAATTTTCTGTTATTAAATGTAGTCATATATATATATATATATATATATGTTTATAAATGTAGTCATATATATATGTTATTAAATGTAGTCATATATATATATATATATATATATATATATATATATATATATATGTTATTAAATGTAGTCATATATAGCGCAGTTGATAGAGGCGTTGAATCTCTACGGTTCCAGATAAACATTGTCTGAAGATAGCGGTTTCAATCCACCCAAAGCGTGCCAGAGGTTATTGGTCAAAAATGTGGTGAGACGACAACAACTATGGATGGCAGTCATGGCTGAGAACGCAGTTAGGAGATTCGAAGTTCCTATCCAATCGCGGTTACCACCTGACGAAGGCCAGAGGAAGTTGGCCGAAACGTTGTGCACCAATAAAAAGATAAGATGAGACTAATAGGCCGAAATAAAATAAAATTAACATATATATATTCACGCGTAATGATTCTGGTATTTTTCTTTTTTAGATTCACTGTATCTTAAAATAGAAACTAATTTCTTCTGGTTTCACATTTGGGCGTTTCTATATTTTAAAATATTTAGTTGTAAATATTGGCGTTTCTATATTTTAAAATATTTAGTTGTAAATATTGGCTATTTTTGCCATTTTACTCTTGTTCACTTTCAGTCTAGACTTCAATATGTAAAAGGAGGGGGCGCATCTCAGAGAAGTAAAATTAATTACGTAAATAAATAAATATAAAAATGTTAAATGTTTTTGAATCCTAGTGGGGGTAGAGATCTATTTGACGGCCACCTCAGCAAAATGTGGCACAAGGCCGGAAGGTGGGAAACCAGAAGTCTCCCCTAAAGGAGGGGCACTCCTGCTTTGTTAAAAATTGTCGAAGTAACCCCGTCGGCATTCCCCGATAGGCGTGCCTAATGCAGTAAGCTATAAACTTACTCCACTGGAAAGCCCCATGGCAAGGCCTGGGAGGGTGGACATCTTAGGTATTACCTAGGCGGCGTACCTCAGTCCGACAGGTGCTGTCCGTTTCCCGGCCCCTTACCTGTCGGGCTTAGTCTCAAGAACGGATCCTTGACGAGTACTTCTACCCGGTCTCCCTACAGCCGAAGCCTCTAGGAGACCTTCCCCATCAGACGAAATAATGGGGGTAGTCATTTATTTGCCGCCCGCCTCGGAAAAATGGGGCACAAGCCGGAACGTGGGGATCCAGCAGGCTCCACTATAGGAGGGACACTCCTGCAATTGTAGAAATTGCCTTAGTAATCCCGTCGGCATTCCCAGGTAGGGGTACCTCAGGCAGTAAGCAATGATATTACTCCACCGGAAAGCCCAGTGGCAAGTCCTGGGAGGGTGGACACCCTAGGTATTACCCAGGCGGCCTACCTCAGTCCACCTATTGGGCTGAGTGTCTAGAACGGATCCTTGACGAGTACTACCCTGTCTCCCTGCAGTTGAAGCCGCTAGAAGACCTTCCCCATCAGACGAACTAATTGATGTATGAGACGAATGGATTCGCCAATCGTTTTTTTAGCACCGGTTGCGCTAAATAACCAATGAAAACGTTTAAGAATTATTATAAAAATTGTCGAATTTTGGATTCAGTCAGTTCGCCGTTAACTACGCCACGGACCGCATTTAATTCTTGACCGCTATCTTGCTTACTGATCTGAACTACGCCGCCATCTTTGTTCCACACAATGTCTTAAAACTTAACAGAATGAATAAATCTATATATTTTACTCAGTATAAAATAGACAGACAGTTCTAGGAACAAGCATTTAGGTTTTGGTACCGATAATCGTGGATGAATTTAATGATAGTGATTTTTCTAAATGAGTGTTTTTGTAAAAAATTGAGGAAGGGGCCATAAAATAGATAGATAGAATATTTGCCATATCAAACAAGAATAGATCAGCGGAAGAATCGCAACATTCCTCCTCTGGTCGCAGAGGAAAGAAAAGATTACGAAGTCGGTTTCAACTCTGTTACAGCAAAATAGGATGTTCCGATCACTATCTTGCCAAAATGTGTACCATATTCTATAGCGAATTTAGCTCTCATAGATCTAAGGAATTTACTCGGCAATGAGATGAAGAGGTATCTACACAAGCAGTTGACTGATCCAAACATTTTCTTGCGAACTTTGCAACGAGTTTGTTGCAATAAGGCCTTAACAAAGTGACAGGCGTTTATGTCGATATGTGAGCTGTGAGTCAGATGCTTGATTTTTTGAATAGGAGAAGATTGGCTTAAACTTGATTAAATGTAAACAGCCAAGTGTCTCGTATAGGCAACAGGTTCTAAGATCTTAGAAGAGAGAGTAATATACATTTTTGCCATTAGAGCATAATGTATAGATCTAGCAAAATTGAAACAATACTCGATGTAACTGACTAAGTAGTTTATCCAATTCGATATCTATATACAAGAGAAATACGTCCGTAGATGCAGTACTGCTGCAACTTCTGGGCAGGAGCTGCCTACCCTGCCTTGAAAGAGTATAAAATAGACTTAGTGGTTTAGTGGGTGATGCGTTTTTCGTATCTCTGCACCCTTTTCTCCCACAGAAGAGGCGTTGCGAACCTGTATTTGTTTTATCTTTATTTCCATGCAAGTGCTCGTCTGAGCTCTATTCTCTATTCCCCCGCGCCAATATTTAACGATAAATACCTGTCTAGCTGAAACCAAAAAAAAAGAAAGAAGACCTTCGACAAGGTATGGTATAAGGGTCTACTTCTCAAGATTTCCAGCTACGGTGTGGCTGGAAATGTTTTCTCAATCATTAAATCATTTCTCTCCGATAGGCTCGTGAGTGTAGTGGTCGATGGACAGAAGTCAGTGGCCTGCAGTAGTGATGGTGGAGTCCCTCATGGGGCGGACCTGGGCCCGGCTCTCTTCCTGATCTGCATCGGATACTTCCCTAAACACATGCTTGAATCATTCGTTGACATCTGTGCTGATTACACGACCATCTACAGCAGTACATCAAGGGCGGTAAATGACGGGATTCTCTCTTATTCTCTCTCCTCTGATCTTGGGCGCGTGGTTCGGTGTAGGAGGACGTGGCTAGTTGCCTTTTGTGCATCTGGAACCAAGCTCCTATCCTTGCATGATCGGCGCTCTGATCCCCATCTGGCGTCGGTTGGGACTGATGGTTCTCGTCTGGGGGAGGTCCCGTGTTGTGACAGGTTTCTGGGTTTGATCTTGATCCTGATCTGAGGTGGAACACGTACATCAAGTCTGTTGCCGGGGTCGCTGGAGAGATGGGGGGGATCCTTCTGCCGCTCCGGAGCGTGTCTCACTACTGATGCAGTTCTCTATCTATATAGGGGTCAGGTGCGTCAGGGGATGGCGTGCCGCTTCAATATCTGGGCGGAAACTGCTAAAAACAGCATATCCTGCCTTGAAAGAGTGCAAAATCGACTTCGTGGCTTAGTGGGAGATGCCCTTTTCTCTACCCTGCAACGTCTCTCCCATTGGGGAGACGTTGCGAGCTGTCCTTGTTTTATTGTTGTTTCCATGGCAGGTGCTCATCTGAACTCCGGTATCTGGTCCCCCTTCGTAAGTCTTTCACGGGAAACATCGTCTGGCTGAATCCACTGTGAAAAATTTCCCCCACTCTTTGCCTGTTCCTAGATCGGGGCGTGGATTCCATGACCAAGGCTTCTTTCTTGGAACTGCGTTCCGTCTGCCTGCTTCCCGCCCGGCTGCAGCTTGGATGTCTGCAAGTCCAACGTTAACAAATTCCTGATCGACCGCGCCCTTAAGTAGACACTTTCAAATCTCCACACTAATGTACTGTACTTGCAATAACCTTAATCCTTGAGTGGCTTACGGGCCTTGATAGTTGGTGACCAGCGTGTCAAAAAAAAAAACAAACAAACACTGTCAATAATTTTCCCACTCTTTTTTTGTGCTTAAATCAAAACGTAGATTCCATGAACAAAGCTTCTTTCTTAGAAGCGCCCGCCGGTAGAACTCTCTTCCGTTTGCCTGTTTCCTACCTGACTACAACTTGGATGTCTTCAGTCCAACATATACTAATTCCTGATAAACCACCCCCTTGAGTAAGACATTTTATCAAATCTCCATTACTAACGAATACCGCGATATTATCCCATTGGCTACGGTATACGGGCCTTGATAAGTGGTGACTACCATTTCAAAAAGGTGGTTGTCCACTTATCCTATAAACACCGACTTCAGTACTTATCCATAGCTCAAGGAGACTGATTAGTCAGTACCGAGAGAAAAATTACATGCATATTATAATATGTCGCAGTTTGAATGTTTTAGAAGTGTGTTGGGATGCATTTTCCTTAAGAAAACATTTGAACAGCTTTGAAAGTATGAGGGCAAGTTCCGGTCCAAGCTGTCTAAACAATATAATGAAATGCCAACGAAGTCAGTTGCTTTATTGAGAAAGGTGTTTTATTTAGCTTAGCGACATCATGCACAGGTTTTTTATGTAGTATTGTGTATTCTTAGACAGAGGAGAACAGACGACCCGAACCACATACAGGACAACCCTGATCGCATACAGGATGCACGTTAAGTTATGGTCAAATAGCTGCTCGAGTGTACTGGGTGTCAAGAGGCCGGTAAGTCAATCTGTGACTAGTCTTCATGATGGACATTGAAAAGCATTTATTCATTACGGAAAAAAGATTAATAAAAGTTTGTCCACATTCTTTAAAGACAAGAACCGTGTCTTGCTGTGTTGATGGTATGTTAAAAAAAACACATAACTCATGGAATTTTCGGTTTATTAAAATAAAAATATATAGTATAAGCAGAAATTATCGTGATTCGTTCATTAGTATATGAGATAGTGCAGCTTCCCTGTAATTAAAATAACTATAATTAGATTCACAATATTCATTCAGTGAGATTATGGCAGTAGGAAGTATAAAGATGTATGGGGCAATTAATTTCGGAAATAGTTTTATTACCAGATACATGCAAGGACAGATGCTTTGATCAGCATCCCTATAGATATGTCAATAATAGTATATTTAAGACATATGCAGTGTTTATACCGTAAAGAAGTATCTACGAATATAAATTGTTTCTATATAGTAAAATTCTGTAATACAGTTTTTCAACGAGCATTGCGCTGGATTCGATGAATGTCTTCCAATTTCGGCCAGGAGTTTATATATATATATATATATATATATATATATATATATATATATATATATATATATATATATATATATATATATATATATACAGAGGTGTATGTGTGTGTGTATGTGCAAATGTGTAGGTGCATTAAATTTTCAATGGTTAGGCAAACCTATCTAGATATATAAAGCACCCTTCGGTATATAAGAGGAACCATAGAATAAGATAAATAATAGAGCGTAAAGATTCATGGGTACGTTATTGTATTATAAATATATGAGCGTAAACGGAAGAGACAGGAAAGACATACGTTTTAACACTAAAAGTTTGTAGCTAAATTCTTTTCGGCAGAAAGAGAAAATAATTCCGCTATTCGCTGGAAAGATAAGAAAATACAAAACACCGAGAACATGTAATTAAAATACGGCAAAATTATTAAAATCGTAAATAAATTTAGCATGTGATATACTTGTAATAAATTAGAGAAGCAGCAATAAGAAATAACAGGACTCAAAGAATATAGAACACATAATTACATTTAATAATAGTTTTAAAATGGCAGAAAAATATTTAATATTTTTAAATAATTAGAAAAAATCTCTTTTAAACACCTTAAAAATGTTAAACTATTTTGTATTAATTAAACTAAAATCAAACAAAATTACAAACAAGCTCTTATTGAAAATTTTAAATTTTAAATAGAAATAGCTCAGCATTAAGAGTAAAAGAAGTGTAAGAACGGATTTTTTTTTAAAAAAGCCTTACAGAAACACAGAGACGGAATATCATATCCAACAAATCTCATGCAGAAAGTGTTATTGTGTACACACAAGTCGACATTTTACTGACAATTATTTGGAGCCATAAGGAATTATGTTTCTTTAGAGATAATATATAGTTCCTAATCTAGCGAGACTCTGAGTTTGAGAATTTCATGTTGTTTAAAGACTAAAATTGAATTATTTTAATGCTTTTCCTCAAAAAAAAATTTTAATGAAAAATATGAACTAATGCGGTCGTATAAAAAATGTCATGAGACAGCAGAGAGTGCCATACAATTTTATAAACCAGGAATAGTGTTTTATCTTTTTCTTTTATATGTTTCATATGCAAAAACACTTCCTATCTATCTACCTATCTACTTATCAATCAATATGTGTATCTATCAATCTTTCTATCTATCTATCTGTCAATCGTTCTATCCATATATATATATATATATATATATATATATATATATATATATATATATATATATATTACTTGTTTATTGTTATATAAACATGCTCACATCCCGCTGCTACAAATAGCCACTTGTTTCAATCAAACAACAGATATCATCAGGCAGCGACTTGACTATTCAAAAGTTCAATGAATAAACTTATTATTCATTGAACTTTTGAATAGTAAAGTCGCTGCCTGATGATATCTGTTGTTTGATTGAAACAAGTGGCTATTTGTAGCAGCGGGATGTGAGCATGTTTATATAACAATAAACAAATATTATCAGCTCTTTTTATTGAGCACTATCTAACAGCCTCGTTGAATTCATTAGTCCATTACTTTTGAATATAAAAAACCCCGAGTATATATATATATATATATATATATAGTAAAGGATGTAAAAGTGAGATGAAAAAGAACACTGGAAATCAATTAACGTATAAGTATTCTATTCATATGTATTCTGTTCATTCGAAAAAAGCAATAATTTTTACATTTTCTTGGGTTTGACGTTAATTGTTTTTCTCTAAGTTTACTCTTCTCTTAAATTTAGTTTCATATGTGTAATATATTGTTATAAAACAATCACTTCAACTACAAACGATCGAAAAATCAGACAGACCCATTGGGAATGTATATTGTTTGCCTATCAAATTGATTTTCATTGTTTGTCATCAAATGTAAATATATTTTATTGTATTTACAATAATTTTATTCGAAAACAGAAGACAAGTAGATGGAACATAATGTTTAAAAAATAGTTTTATATACTTATTATCAGACGCCCCTGCGGATGTAATTGCGTATAAGATGTTGGTAGGATTTTTGAAAACGTATTTAACGATGTCATTTATGTGTGCTTAATCATTGAACATGGTTATATTAGAAATACTTTTTTTTAAATGAGAAAAACATTCAAAATACTACTAAATCGATCTTGGATTTATATAGAATCTAGAAGTTTTATTCTTTATCGACATAACAATTTGTACTAAAATGTGTTTACTTAATGGCTAAATTAAGAGTAAGTAAATAAGGAAACGTGTTTTTCATTGACATTTAAATACATATTTGATAATATGAATAATATGAAGAATAGACTGGGAATGCTTTTAAACATTGACGACTATAGTGATCAAACAACACGTGGTTACTAAAAATGTAGGTTTTCTTTGAATAATTCAATATGAAACAACGAACATAAATAGGAACTTTGGCTTGACTTATTCAAATATAAATTATGTTATTTGTGTTTAATACAGGAGAAATATTAGTTTGGTAGTTGGCTGTTGCCTAGCATTTATTAACAGGCAATTCATATTGATAACATCAGACAAGAATGAAACCCATATATATATATCGCTATTAAGCATAGTGCTAGTTTCTTATGTTGTAACTTCCATGAAAAATAGTGTTGTATTACTAAGAAAAGTTTCAAATTGAACCCCTAAAATATCAGGATAAATTTGAAAAATGTAATGAAAAAAATAAAGTTCGTAGTTCGCTGTTTTAATTGAGGCTTTCCTTTATAATTGTATTAAAGTAGAGGATTTTATTCATAGGCGGTCACCTATCTACTGTATATCTACACAGTATTTGGTAAAAATAAATTGCCGCCATCTGGCTTTGTGATAATTATATATTCTCCCACATTCTAATATATATATATATATATATATATATATATATATATATATATATATATATATATATATATATATATATATATGTATATATACATATATATATATATACATATATATATGAATATATATAAATATTTTTTACAAGTATTGTTAAATAACATTATATATATATATATATATATATATATATATATATATATATATATATATATATATATATATATATATATATATATATATATATATACAGTATTTGGTAAAAGAAAAATGCCGCCATCTGGCTTGGTGATAATTATATATTCTCCCACATTCTAATATATATATATATATATATATATATATATATACATATATATACATATATATATGCATATATATATATATATATATATATATATATATATATATATATTAGACAGGTATTGTTAAATAACATAAATGTACAATGTTTTTAAAAGTTTCATTTCCAATATGGTATACAATTTACAGGTTTATTATATTATTATTATTTGTATAAATGTATTTACATTACATTACAATGTATATATATATATATATATATATATATATATATATATATATATATATAGACATAAACTGACACATATGTGTGTATACATATATTCAATGGTAACGTACTAAAACAATACAGAATGTTACTACTGTTTCCGAAATTTACATAATTTATTTTCAGTTGTTTAGTTTTTTATAGTGCTTCCAATATTTTTTATATTTTAACTTTTAAATCCGTATGGAGGGTGTTTATATTTTCCACTAGGATTTTTCCAAACTAGGAATGTGTGCAGCAATTTTGTTTTAGGTGTTAGAAAATTGAATATGTGTCGATATGGTGTAGAGTAAATCGTCTGGGCAATGTATTAGTCGTATGTCCAATGTAGCTTTTAATGTTGGAGATGCATTCTCCCAAAGTGGCATTTCATTTGATAGACATCATTGGTTTCATCGAGTTATTTGGTTGTCCGGGAAGTGTTGATCTTAATTATGAGAGTAGCAGTTAATTTAATGTAATATATTAAATAATAAACTGAACCTTATTATTAACTGGGGACATACATCGATATAATAAATTTCTTAGTACGTTTTTTATCTGATTTAATGTTATGTGGTGTATTTTTTACGAGAGCATATATTGATGGGGTGATGATTGCTTAATTGGTTATTATTAGTTTGGTCTAGGTTACTAATTGTTGGTTTAATTTGTTTATCTAATAGAACATTTGGAAATTGGTAATTAATCAGGGGGTGTTTAATATTCTTTAGGCCAGTGTAGAATATTTTTCTATTTCAGGAGACCAATTTCGCTCGATTAATAATATTTGTTATAATTGCGATCTTGTGTCGGTAGAGACATTAACGTCTGAAGTTTAATATATCGGAATAATATGCACCCTCTTTTTATATGGAGAAGTGATGAATTCATTTTCGCTGGAGGCTATGAGATCCTCTTGAAAAGGAATGCCATTATTTGAGGTCAATTCATAAGTGAAGGTTTAGTACGTGTTTGTTTGGAAATGCTACTTTGGTTTATCTATTTCGTCATTATTGTCAGCCAGAATAAGAATATTCGACGTATCTAACGTAAATAGACGATTATTATTAGTGTTCAATTAGTGTTACTAAAGGTGGGCCCCAATACGAACACCATTCCTAAATTATCGATTTGGGTGTAAATGTTGCCTTTATGATCGAGACGACTATGGAAATTTCTTACACAGACTCAACCGAAAAACAAGAAAGACAATTAGAAGAATTGAAAAACCACAAAGAAAGCTTATTAAACAAGAATCCTCCACAAGATTTAACAACATTTGTCTGAATGAAAAACTGCTGCATACAATATATATATATATATATATATATATATATATATATATGTTTCGTGGTTAAATTTTAAATTCTGAAAAACAACATTTAGAGACATATATTCGATTTAAAGATTTATTGTTTGACAAAAAGAATATATAGAAGGGGATATTTTAATTCCCTTAATCCAAGGATTTTCAATAATGGCTCACATCATCAGAGGAAATGAAATGCGTTTAGCAAAATGTTCAACTGCCAATGGACGCATATTTTGCTTTTAACCATTGTTAAGTTTTGAGACATTGTGTTGAACAAAGATGGCGGCGTAGTTCAGATCAGTAACAAGATGGCAGCATAGAATTAAATGCGGTCCCTAACGTAGTAAACGGCGAACTGTTTGAATAAAAAATTCGACAATTTTTATAATAATTTTGGGACGTTTTCATTGGTTGTTTAGCACAGACGTTGGTTATAAAAATGATTGGCGAATCCATTCGTCTCATACCCCCATTAGTTCGTCTTTTGGTTGTATACGATATTCATTGCGTTGATACTGTTATTATTATTGTTGTTATTATTATTATTGTTATATATTTGTTAAATTTGTTATTCCTCTTTCTTCTCTTCCCCCGTTGTTACCTTTTTAAGTCCCGGATCTTCGCGTTTTTTTCTCTCATTTCCCGTCGGCCATGGCATCTGCCAGCTGTGAGCCGTCGGAACCTGTCAAGGAAAAGCAAGAAGAGGAGAATGCAGTCTGGAAGAAGCCGCCAGCAGTAAAAATAGACGTAGAATCGTTTCTTGAAGAAGCCAAGAAATGCATAGAGCATGTCACCACGAATGGCATCAAGGTGGAACAACTACGGATGGATGAATTTGCCAAAAAGACAATTTCACTTTTTGTCTTCGACAGAAAAACCAAGAAGCTGATTAGATCGACCAAAGACACCGTGACAAAGTTAATTGCGACTGTGGGAATGAGAGCGGAAATGATAACCAAGACAAAGGGCTACAACACCTGGGCAGCCCTATTTAAATCTCCAGAAGATTGTATTAAGCTCTCGAAAAACGAAATCATCACTCCAGAATACATTCTGAGGATGGAATACCTGGGACGGAGACGGACAACCATTTCCATATTCGAAGTCTCAGGTGTAATACCAGGGGAATATTTGGCGGCGTATTTACTGCAATACGGAGAAATCTCTGGAGTAAACGTCGACCAGTACAATGGTGTCTGGTCGTTTGAGATTTTGTTTAATAAGGAGGCATACTATAAGATACCATACTACATCGAGGCACAGGAGGAGAAACTACCTATAGTAGTGGCAGGAAGGCGTCCGGCTTGCTGGATATGCGGAGAAGTGGGGCACTTAACGTACACGTGCCCCAAGAAGCAAACAACAACGAGAAACCAAAAAAATCGGGTATTACCACATTTAGAGCCGGGCGCACAACCTGGATTTAAAATACCAGAACCGACAGATAAAACTAATCCTCCCAGTCTATCAACTGCCGATATCGAAGCAGTTTATAACACCGAAGCTGCATCACCAGAGAAAGGTGAATGGAAAACCGTACCAATCAGAAAAGCAGCATCACCAACCCATGCAAAATCCTTAACAAAGGAACAAAACGTTGAAATACGTTCGAGCAAAGACCTCGGAGGGAATAAATAGAAAGAACTACTAAAATTAAAAGAATCTCTCGATGAAAAACGAAAAGAAAAAATACACGTTCCCTTCCCAGAGTCCCTGTTCCCGGAGAAACCTAACCCAAAAGAAAAACGTTCCCCCAAAAAAATTCCAGCCCCAATAGTTTCTACACCCCCGACTAGAGGGAAAAATATGACCTCTCTAGGCGCTCCTCCCAAAAAGAGAAGCCCGAGACCTTCCCCCTTCTGCACTCCTGCTAACACGCCTCAAAGCACTCCTCCCCCTTCTCCCATGAAAACAGATATGCCCCCTCCCACTCCGACAGATAAAAAAGGCAAAGGAGCCCCTCTTCCGAGAGAGAATCCCGAAAAAAAATCTCCCCTTTTTTTTTACAGGCAAAGCAGTTTGTCAAATCTCAACCGAAAGAGAAACTGTGATGAAGGCACACAAGAACAAGGAATATAAAAATTTGCTAGCCTTAAAAAATATAAAGAAAAAGGATACCACTAACCCCGAAAACTCCCACAAAGCCCCAAGATTATTGACTGTAGTAAGGCCCAGAGCAGAGGCCAGTGGAGTGTGGACAATGATGGAGGAAGCAAATAGCGCTTTTAATTTGTTTCCTCCAGCCGTTTTTTTCAATGATAACGACATACAAAAAATGTATTGGACGGGTGCCTATCAAAATGCATCCATCATTGTATAGGGCCATTAAACTAACCTTTCCTCTTGACATCGGCGGTTTGTCCCCTGACGGGTCAGTCACCACTGAGATGACAACTGGATCCATGGGGACAGCTGTCGGTGTCTTGACACCGTCTATGTTTGATCAGGATTCCCAACCCTAAGTAGCTCAGGATGGCTTCTTTAAGATTAGCTAGTTTAAATGTCCGAGGGTTGAGGGACGCCTCTCGTAAACTTCGAGTTGCACGCGACCTTCAACGCCTTGGTGTGGATGTATGTTGTCTACAGGAGACTCACTTTATTCCAAGTGACTATCAGGATGTGCTCCTTAGAGACTTTCAGCTCTACTCAGCACATTATGATACCCACGCAAGGGGGGTTACCTGGCTAGTTAAGCGCACTCTTGATGCATCGTGTGCCCCTATTTATGCAGATCCAGAGGGAAGATTGCTCGTTCTGGATGTTACCGTAAAGGATGTGGCATTTCGTTTTATTGGGGTTTATGCGCCCAATAACCGTACTGAGCTAGTTTCCTTTTTTCGGCGAATCGAGCCTTTCATGAATTCGTCTCGCCGGTTAGTTTTAGCGGGAGACTGGAACGCGGTCCTGGATCCCGAGTTAGATCGTGGGGTTAATACCACAAGGGATACAAACCAGAATCGGGATGCTAAAGCGTTTCGAGACTTTGTCGACAAGTTTGATCTTGTCGATAAATTTCGGAACGAAAAACCCGGGGATTTAGCATGGACTTGGACAGGTAGACGCGGCTCTGATCCGGTGCAGCTTTCGAGTTACATCGGTCGGTTCTTAGTTAGGAGAGTCGACCGAGGGCTTTTAGACTGTCCAAGTTTTCATAGTATAGTTTATTCGGACAATAGGCTTGTCCGAGTTCGAGTAAACTTAGATAGTGTTAAAGCTAGGATGGCTAGTTACTGGAAGTTCAACACGTCGTTGTTCGATGTGAATGACTTCCGGGAACAGTTTTAATAACAATACAGAGGGAATTGACGGGGGCTATCATCGGGAATAAGTGGTGGGGCAACCTTAAAAAAAGTCATTAGGTCCTTCGCTGCTGATTTTAGTCGCCGGCTCAACCGTAGTTCTAGAGCAGCGAAAGCGGCGCTAGAAGATAGATTAGAAAGGGCGGTGGAGGAGGGGGATAGTGCTAGCTATACTATAGTTAAGGCTGAACTAGACTCCTTGGATAACAGGGAGGACCAGGGATTATTAGTTAGGGCTAGATTAAAAAGAGCGCCAAACGAGGTAACAAACATGGCCGCGTCACTGCGTGCGGAGGAGTTTCGACGTTCTGCAGATCGACACATCGCCAGTATCACATTGCCGGACGGACGAACCGTAACTTCAAACGACGGAATCTTGGAGGGTTTTCGGACTCATTTTCAGGAGCTTCTTACCAAGGAGCCCGGTCTGACTATTGAACAGTTTGACACCTATTTAGCCGACTTTTCTCGCCTGGAGGCGACCGAAGCAGCTAGGTGTGAAGGCAGCATAAAAGACGAAGAAGTCATTGAGGCCTTGAAACAGGTCGGGCTAGACAGGACCCCTGGGATAGATGGTCTGCCCTACGAGGTGTATTTGAGGCTGTCGCCCATTTTTATTCCTTTGCTGACCGTACTTTTTAACTCCTGGTATAGGAACGGGTGCATACCTCAGTACTTTACCAGGGGGATCATTAAATTGTTACGCAAAGATAAAAATGGAGGGGATGGGATAGGTAATTTCCGGCCCTTAACGATGTTAAACACAGAGTTAAAGATTTTGGCCAAGATCTTAGCAAATCGTCTGCAGATTGTCTTACACCGTCTAATAAGTCCCGAACAGACCTGTTCTTGTTATGTGCCGGATGATTCAAGATAATTTGCACACGATACGCTTGATCGTAGAAAAAGTCGACACAGAAGCCGCGCTGATTAATTTAGATCAGTCCAAAGCATTCGACAGAGTAGACCATCATTACCTAGAGGCTGTTCTTCGCTCGGCTGGGTTTGGTCCCCAGTTTCGCTCTTGGATTTGCCTCTGGTATGCCAACCCCGGTGCTATGGTTGAAGTGAATGGGGTGAGGTCGAAACCCTTCATGTTAACAAGATCGATCCGTCAAGGTTGTCCGTTATCCCCAATGTTATATGTGCTGGCGCTTGAGCCATTTTTGCGCCAGCTTCGGGTGAATCCGGTCCTTCGCGGGATTACTTTGCCAGGTGGCTCTACCCCGGTAAAGTATACCGCCTATGCTGACGACGTGACTGTGCTTGTAACGAGCAGTGCCGAGATTAGAGTCGTTGACATAGAAACAAGTCGGTATGCCAAGGTCACAGGGGCCATAATTAACTACGTTAATTCTATTGGCTTACGTATCGGTGCCTGGAGGGGTATGCCCCTTCAGGGACCCTTTGGTTGGACTGATGGGCCATGCAGGCTCCTCGGCGTCTGGTTTGGCCCCGGTCTCAAGCTGGAGAAAAATTGGTCGGAGGTATTGGAAGCGGTCATGGTCGCATCTCATTTGTGGTCCTTGAGAAATCTGTCTTTGAAGGGTCGGGCGGAGGTATGCAATTCTCATATCTACCCCCTGATCCTTTACCGTCTATCAGTACTTCCACTCTCGGAGACCACACTAGTTGATCTGGTGCGTGCTCTTTTCGCGTTCTTATGGCGCGGAAAGCAAGCCATGGTTACCCGGGAGGTCTGTTACCTGCATCCGTCTGAAGGCGGTCTGGGTATGCCTAGTGTAGAAATACGTAGACACACTCTTAGGCTGATATACCTGGATCGAATGTGTACACCAAGTGAGGGAAACGGTGTCTTTTGGATAGAAGACAATAAGAAAGCCTTTCAGGCTTTGGAGAGTGTGCATTCGGCTGAGAGGGAGGCACACAGGTTGCCCCGAAACGAGTGCCCTTTCTATCGCGAGTGTCGGCAGGCCTTGAGATTTCTTCTACGGGTCAAAGAAAGCCTCTCTGACACCCAGCTGTTGTCTCGCAAGGCGCTATATCGGGCGTTAGTAAGGGGATCCGTTCGAGACGAAAAGATTGAGGAGTTCGGTTTTACGAAGGAGGAGCGCCGCTTAATATGGCCTTGGGCGCCTGGGTCGAGCTGCGTCGATAATTACGAGGCATCACTCACCTGGCTGGTAATACGAAATGCTCTCTGGGTCGGCAAAAGACTTTACGCAGCGGGTTTTACGGAGACACCCGATTGTGTCCGATGCGGAGAATGGGAGGAAGACCTTGATCATGCTTTCTTCCACTGCGCCATCGTTCGACCGTTGTGTGAGTTAGTTGAAGGCTTCACGGTTCGCATGCTGAGCGAGCCTTTTTTTGTGCTGGAGTCGGTTCCCCGTGCTGCAACTGGGCACCGACCATGAAGAAAGAAGAACGCTATGTGTTTTCTGTGTTTACTAGCAGTTATGAGAGGCGTGATTTGGACGACGCGACAGAAGGAGGTTTACGGAGATGAGACCTTCACTGCTCCCCAGCTTGTCCTCATTTTCAAATACCGATTGAAAATGCGAATTAGGCTGGAGAAGGTGAAACTCGCTCCTGTGAATTTCAACGACAGGTGGGTGAAAGTTTCGCGACTGTGTAAAGTGAATGGAGCTAGTCTTGAATTTCGTTTTTGAGTGGCTTAGGTTTTTTAAGGATTTTGGGTAACCTGATCAAACATAGACATGCATCGGACCTCCTAGAGAAGGCTAGTTAGGCATTTTTATTCGATTTTTAACTTAGCTAGAGTATGCATGCTGTCATCGCCCCAATCCCCCTTTTTGGTTTTCCCTGTCCCAGCGTCCCTCGTTTTTTTTTTTTTTTTTTTTTCCACTTTTGGTTCGATAACCCCCAATCCCGGCCCCTTAGGTGACGGATAAACTGTTTGGCCAGAGATCTAGGCCATTTTTGTTGTGTTTGAATAAAGTTAGTTTTCGTGGGACCTACATCTTTTCGACTGACAAAACTTTTTATCCGCCACAATTAGTAGTGAGGGGGTTCTTTTTACTAACCACTTTTTATCATTGTATATTTTTCATCCGATTTTGTAAATAAGATTTTTATCCCCAACCCCCCACATCATGTATATATATTTGTAACTTTTGGGTTTAAAGTAGGATGTCCACAGAGTGATTTTGGTATTTTGGTGAAAGAGTCTAGTTAAGTTAACGTTATGTAAGGTAGGTCAACATTAACCCCCACCCCCTTTTTCGGCCTTGTGCCACATTTTTATCAAATAAAATAAATATTTACCCCCATTAGAAGTCCATTTTGATGGGATGTCTCCTAGCGGCTTCGGCTGCTTGGACTCAGGGTAGTACAAGTCAAGGATTCGAGACTTGACACTCAGCCCAAAAAGTGAGGGGGCGGGAACCGGCCCAGCACCTGTTGGACTGAGTTACACCGCCTGGGTAATACCTAGGAGGCCCACCCTCCCAGGCCTTGCCACCGGGCTTTCCGGTGGGGCAAGTTTATTGCTTGCTGCCTGAGGCGCCCCGACCAGGGAATGCCGTCGGGGTTACTCAGGCAATTTTTAAAATTGCAGGATTGCCCCTCTTTTAGAGGAGCCTGCGGGTATCCCACTTTCCAGGCCTTGTGCCAAATAATGCTGATGTGAGCAGCATTTAAATAAATACCCCCATTAGGTGTCAAAAACCTCTTACCCCCCCCTTTTTTGATATAATGGCACAATCTTTTCGGATTCAATTTTGGTTTCACTTGAGAAAAGAAAAGAAAAATAAATAAATAAATAAAAAATGAACGAACGAAGAAAAATAAACAAAAAAAATAATTGTTTTTTGTGTTTGTCTTTTTTCTTCTTTTTCTGGATTTGGGGGAATGTGTCTTCATTCTCATTGGTCAAAAAGAATTATTAATATATTGGTATAATGTGCGCAAAAAGAAGCCATTTTTTCGGATACATATAAAAATAAAAACTTTTCAAATATATATGAACATACAAATAGAATACTTTTACACTACATAAACATATGCACAAAAATTCACAACTATACATTTATTGTTTTGTTTTAACAAATGTTTGCCAAAACAAAAGGAGATACAAAAGAATTATTTGACTAATAGGAAGCTTACAAAAGGGTTTTAACAAGTGTTTTTTTTGTAACAAAAACTTGAAACATTGTTAGGTATTAATTGGTTAATTTGCTTTGTAAGGTAGAAAGTGTCGCAGTTTAACGTCGTGCCCGTGACAAATTACCTTTTTTTATTATTTTTTTTATTTTGTATGATTTTAACTGTTCATGCTTCTACTTTTGGGTTTCTGAAAAGAGATTTATTCATAATTAGATTCCAAAAAGTTCGGTTATAAAAATGTCTTAATTTTATTTTTTTATAGGTTTAGTGAAAATGTCGGCTATATTATTTTCAGACATCACATAAGTAAGAGTAATAGATTTTTTCTTATTTCATCCCTTATAAAATAATATCTGATATCAATACCCTTCGACCTTTCATGAATCATATAATTATTTGCTAGTAAGATACTGCTCTGATAATCACAATGAATTACTATAGGTTTTTTTACTTAGATCTGGTTTTAAAATATATTTATAAGGGTGTTCAGAAAAATTGCCTCCTGCGCGAAATGAGTAAGAGCCACATATTCTGCTTCACAAGTAGAAAGGGCAAGAATTTGTTGCTTTTTAGTTTTCCAAGAGATCATAGGTCCAGGCTTTGACAGTCTAAAACAATACCCCGCTGTACTCCTTCTATCCTCAGAGTAAGCTCAATCTGAATCCAAAAAGTTCTGAGTTATAACAGTTGTAAATGGTTTAAAATCGGCTGGAAGTACCTTGAGGTTCATTGATATCAACAAGCTATCGCTTATTATTTCACCTGAGAGTTTTTAGTAATTAGCGGTTGTTTCTGTCCTTATAACGTAGTCGGTAATCGTTCTATCCTCGTTACGTTTCAGAGACGTTAATTCTGTATATAGGGATATTATTTTCCGTTTCCGTTTTGATAAATAATGTTCTCTTAATATGTTTAATGCTTTTCTTTCCATCATCCAATGCGTTTCTTATAATCAGAGAAAGACTTATATCGTCTAAACATTGAATCAGTTCTGCAAAAACAGTCGCGTTCTTTTCGAGAAATTCGTGTCGTTTCGATTCTCTGTTGGAGATTGTATGACTTTGTGTATTTTTTTAATAACCCCTTCTATATATTCCTTTTGTCAAACAATAAATTCTTACATCGAATTTATGTCTCTATATGTTTTTTTTTTTTTCAGAATTTAAAATTAAAAAAACGAAACTTATGTATTGCTCTATTCTTTAATAGTGAGCTTTTCCTTTTTGGCTAGGATTATTTTGAAAGTATTACTTCAAGTAATATCTATCAGTATTTTGCATCTGAATGCTATCTGTGTCTTATCTCCCTTATATATATATATATATATATATATATATATATATATATATATATATATATATATATTCTAGCATCTCTAAGGAAAAAAATAAACCTCGACCAACATTTTCCGTAGAAAATAATATATTATATTTTATACAAATTAAATTATTGCGGGCATTTTACGACTATAAGAACATTTCTAAACCCCGCGTTGAGTTGCCATATTTATCCACAAGAGTATTACATAGTGCATTTATAATGATTAGAAGGAGTCTACTTACGTATTAATCCGGAGGTGCACGTATCATTCCTTCTAGGGTTTTTTCTATGCTCAAAGTGTACTGGTTCTATTTCTGTTTTTTTTTTAAACGATCCGTGTACTTTCTTTTCGTAAGCCGCTTCGGGTGGCTGGCTATCGAAATTGCCATATGTCGTCCCAAATGGTGTGTTCTTATCCGTGAAGTGATTATTAAGGAATATGCAAATACGCTTGTTTAATTTATTTTTAGTGTAACGTATGTGTGCATTTAAGACGGGAGTATGTATATACTAGTTCAGATTCTTTTATACATTGCAGGAATATCCCAGAAAGACGTTTTCCTTTGCTATAGTGTTTTTAATGACAATGTTTTCTTCGGCGACAGCGATTAAAATACGAGTCACACTCTTATGGTGGAACATAATCTTTTTAAATGTTATATCACCCCACTCGTCAATCGAATGTCTATTTTCACAATCTGTATTTTTTACTAACTCGTTCATAGAAGTTAAGGGTCCTGCATGTTGGCAATAGATGTCTAGTAATATCACGCTCTAAAACATTCTGAAGATGTAACATTCTGATAGAGACATATCCTCTACTTCTGTTGAAATTTTCGTGTCTAATTTGCTTAAAGATTTTGGATAAAATAAATTTTAGCTTCAATGGAAAGAAATGTATTTTCATTCTCTTTTTTAAAACACAAATTCTCTATTGGATAATTTCTGTACATGTTCCAGATCGATTGTGAAGCCTTTGGTAGACGTACAGAAAAAGCGAACACACATGCAAACATACATACATTTTCGCTTTTATATTTGTAGGTTATGTATAATTGCAAAGTTCCTATAACAAAAAAATAAGTGTTATTAAACTAAGACATTTTCTAAACATTTGAAAATTGAAACAAATACTTGTATTTTCCATATTTCAAGTAATTTTTTAAATGTGTTTTAAATGCCATTCCTGTCTTTTTCGTCGTTGTCCTACTTATTAAGTGAGTGCAAAAATATGTGTTTTTTACGTTTAACATCAAAAGATCATGACTTCTTCCATAATAAACTTTATTTATCGAAACAAGAACTATTATATTCGACACATTTTAGCAATAGGACACAAGTTTATTTATCCTATTAGCATAGACATCTGAAGGTGTGGAAGCGATGAAATCATCGAAGGCCGTTTCGGC